>NW_020698074.1:3806403-3899653 GCF_002925995.2 Terrapene triunguis | reverse complement strand
CTCCTCCCTGAGCACGCCATCGCTGCTCCACTTCTCCCACCTCCCAGGCTTGCGGCGCCAATCAGCTGTTTGGCACCGCAAGCCTGAGAGGGAGAGAAGCAGAGCAGGGCGGCGTGCTCGGGGAGGAGGCGGAGCAGAGGTGGGCGGGGAGCGGTTCCCCATGTGCCCCCCCCTTACTTGCTGGAGGCGGCCCTCCCCGCGCCCCCCTGCCCTAGCTCACCTCCATTCCACCGCCACCCTGGAGCGTGCTTTTGTCCACCCCCAACCACTTGGCGCCCTAGGCAGCCACCTAGTTTGCCTAGTGGTTGCACCGGCCCTGCCCCCCAGAAATATATGTTCTGTACTGCCCAGTCAGCTCCCAGACAGTACAAATATTTTAAGTCCATTATTATCTTAAATAGACTTACCCAGACAATTCAACTTAAAAACACTGGATTAAATAAAATAATAAAGCAAGTTTATTAACTACAAAAAGAAATTTTAAGTGAGTACACGTAATGAGGCATAAAAGTTAAAAATGGTTACAAGAAAAATAAAGATAAAACACAAGTGCCTAACTTAACAAACTATATTAGATCAACCAAAATTTCTCACCACATGCTTCCAGCAAGGTCACTGACCAAACTCTTCAGGTCGGGACCCTTCCCCCAAAGTCTGTTTCCTTTTGTCTTCTCGGGCATAGAGAAAGTGATGGGCAGAGAGAGAGAGGAATGTCTTGGAGTGTTTGTCCGCCCCTTTAAAAAACATTTCCAGCTGGAACAAGAGACAGTCTGTGTGGAAAGGTGTTCTCTGCTCTTTCTTTTTCACCTGTTTTGAGCTTCCTTTGTTTTCCCTTGCTGCTTGATGACTCTGTTTATGGCTCAAATACAAATCAAGGCAAATATACACTTTTGTTCAAGACAGGTCTGTCTTGCTGTGCTACGTGAGTTTTGAACATCATACAGGGAAATCTTGTAACTTCACGTACAATGTTGCCACACATTTTATCGGGACAGTACTGATCAGCAAATTGAGTTTTTAAATGATACCGTACAAGGATACCTTGAACAGAGATGAACACAATACTGTAGTGTGTGTGGGTGAATACTGGGGTGTATTCTGTCACAATATTGTGACCTGACTTTGCTCTGCTTTTGGGTCTTCCAGTTAGTGTTGCAAGAGGTCAGGTCCGTGGTCTTCTCTCTGAATTCTAAAGAAGTCTTGCATCAGTGTGTTGCTGTTTGTTTGTTGTATTTGCAGTTGCGCAAGTTTATGTGGTTTCTGTGCTGCTCCAAGCTTCCTTGTGAATCACCATGCTCTCCTGCTATATTTTATATCCATATTTATTGCAACTTCTTCCCAACATTGCCTGCACCGGGCATTGAGGCTGTCAATTAGGTGGTTTGCTGTCTCCTGAGTCACCCAATGCTTCATACTGCTTCAGAAGTTTTGCACATTCTTCATCTAAGCAGGGTATATAAGTCTTTTGGATTTAGTGGCTGCTTTGTAGACTGCTTTGTAGAAGCAAGTGTAGGCATTTTCAGCAAGAGTATTATTTGGCAGGCACACTATATACTTGTCAGGCAGCTCTGAGTATTTTTTTCCAGTCTGCTCTTCTGTATTTTCACCTCAATCTAGGGATAGTGGTTACTGTGGATCATCATTCCTCTCCAAGTAAGAATTGGGGGGGGGGAGGGGAGAGAGGAGGGGATGCTGACTGTGTGGGAGGTTTCCAAGAACTCTGCAGGAGGCTGGTAACAGTTGGCTCCCTGCTGAAGTGACCCAACTGAGGTCAGGAGAGTAGCCCTGCTTCCACTGTTTGGAGAGAAAAACGTGATTGACTGCCTAGGGTCGTGTGTGTGTGTGTGTGTGTGAGAGAGAGAGAGAGAGAGAGATCATTTATAGAAATCTAGGAGATCCAGTCCATTTTTATCAGATTCTCTGTAGCTCTTATAACGTCCCAGTGAGGTGAAGTACTTGGTAAGGTCTCCACATAATCAGTATCTGATTTCATATAAATGGATCTGCCATATTTCCATGAAGATTGTGACTAACAATGTTGTAGCCTCTTATTGTCAGCCTACTGGCAAGGAAAGAATCAATATGTGTTTCTTGGAGACAGATAAAGTTGACTTTGTGACAGGCTGCAAAATCCTCTATTACTGACTTTTATTGAGCACTTTTCAGCTGATAGCCCCTCAACGTTGAGTTGAAAGATGGAAAGCGAAGAACCGTATCCAGGATCCGGATTGTCCAGATTTGATCTACTATTTGCTGCCCAAAGGGTACTCATGGGGTTCACAGTGAGGATGTAGCAGCATTGTGCTTGTGTTTATTGAGCATATTTAATCACTCTTTACTTTTTCAGAGTAGAACTGTACTTTAAGGGCCTTATTCTCCACTGCCTTGTGTCATTATTTGCACCTTTGTGGGTGTAAAATGCTACCAGCTCATAATATTCCCCCTCACTCTTGTACTAGTGGTAGCATTTTATTCTCCTAGCACAGGTGCAAAGACTACACGGAGTTCAAGGCTGTAGAGATGCATGCTGTGAAAGTACAAGGTAGTATCCCTTTTTAACAAGGATTTTTCTCTCCAAGTGCCTGGAAGTGCTGCTGGCTGATAGAGTGCTGTGAAATTAACTCTACAGGAATGGGATAGGCTGACTAGTGGTCAAAATTTTTCTTTTTCAGTGTTCTGAGAAAAAAGTTAGACTTTTTTCCATGGAAAATTTTGACAAACCTTATTTTTTAAGTGGTCCACAGGGAAAAAATATTCCATTATCTGACCAGCTCTACCCATAATGTCAGATTATGAATACACTTTAATTGGAGTCGTAGTCCTAAAATCTCTTGCAATCCTTTGACAATGTATTGTTTCAGTTTTTGCCAACTGCAGGCATGACAGAGTGGAAAAATCTGCGTCTTTTTCTCTTGCTTTCATTCTTAATTTAACAGCTGCATCTTGAGCCACTTGAAATTCGTTGTCTCATGCAGAGATCGTCTGATGTATGAGGCTGTACAGTGGAAATGTTTCTTATTTATTGGTGTCAGATTAGTGCATTCCCAAAGGCACACAAACAGCTGTCAGTGCGCTGTAACCTGATTGTGTTAAATAAATTTGAAGTAAACACCTGAAATTGTGAGGCTGAGCAATAATTTCAGAGTACTACTCTCCTAGGGCCTGACCCAAATCTCCTGGAAGTGGAATGGAGTATTTCCATTGACTCTAAGAGTTGGACTAGGCACATTCACTATGGTAGTAAAGCTGGACTTTAGGCTATGTCTACACTTGCTATTTAAAGCGCAAAAGGTCTCTTTTTTTGCGCTAAAACCGCGGGAGCGTCTACACTTGTTAATGACTTTTTGTGGTGAAACTCAGAAGTTTCACTGCAAAAAGAAAACCACCTTCACGAGAGGCATACAGCTCTTACCACTGTTGTTTTTGCGCTGTTGTGAAAGTGAAGACACGTTCTACCAGTGTAAACACCTTTTGGCCTCCGAAGGATATCCCACAGTTCCAGAAGTGACCGCTCTGGCCAGCATCTCCACTGCTCTGACGCTAGGTAAACGGACGTCCGCCCCTCCCCCTGTAAGCCCTGGGAAGTTTGAAACTCCCTTTCCCTTTGCTTGTAGATGTGGCAGGGAAAGCAGCCAGACAGGAGGTTTTTTAAAAAAAAAATGCCACAAAAGAAACAAGGAAGTAATGGGGCTGTTGGGACATGAAGCAGTGCAGCACAGGGCACTGAGCAGGGACCCAGAATGCCTTCCACTCACCCCCTCCCCATCCCCCCAAGACCTATAGAGAGAGCTGCACTGTGGGATAGCTGCCCTACAGCACTGCTCTCATTGGTGATGGAAGTGCTGCTAGTGTAAACACTCTCTGATGCCTGAGGAATTAAGTGAGTACACAAACCAGTGCTTTTCTTTCACTGGTTCCCTATCACCGGTTAAACTTACAGCGCAAAAACTCTGCAAGTGTAGACATACCCTTAGATAAAACCATCTCTCTTGCTTTCAGTCTCTGTGTGATTGAGACCTCTTCCTGTTCATCACTACATTGTCCTGAAATATCAGTAGATTTTTAGAATATTTACCAATAGACTGACTGTGTTTGGTCCTTATGCAGGTGCGAAGGGCGGGAGGGGGAAACTGCAAAGTGCCCTCAACTCCCTATGTATAAAAGCCAGCTGTAATTGCAGTCCCTATGCTCAGGGAAGCACAGTCTGTTCTTTGTACTCTCCAAAGGGGCTCATGACACTGGGGATTAAAGAGGTGGAAGTAGGGTGACCAGATGTCCCGTTTTTAAAGGGACAGTCCTGTTTTTGAGGACTTTTTCTTTTACCTATTACCCCCCGTCCTGTTTTTTCACAGTTGCTATCTGGTCACCCTATGTGGAAGTAGGCCCCACCCTATGAAGGGCTGTACTAGTAGGCATCTCCTTATGCATGCCCGGAGCTCTGGGATGCTTTCTGCTCATGGAATGTCTGTAATAGTCAGAATTGGTTAACACCTCCCCCACTTTTTCAGGCAAACCAGTAAATAAAATCTGACTCTGTCTATGGGGAATGGGTAAATTGGCACAAAATAAATTAATTGCTTTTCTCCTGTTACACGTATACTGGCCTTGCTTCTCTGCTACTCTTTTATTTTGTGTTCCTAGTCTTTCAGTTCTGAAAACATTTTCATGTTTGTTAGTGGAACACAGATGATGTGAAATCTTGTGCTTGTAGAGTCAGTGGATGTGCTTTCAAGGATGCACACTTAAGTTACCTGAGGGAGCAAAGTGTCTTCCACAGTAAATTAACTTTCTTTCAGGAATCTGACTGATCTACAGTTTAATTTCCTTTCATATAGAAAACATTTAATCTGTTGGCATATTTGACTGTTTTCTTCCAATGATTGAGAAGGTATAGCATGTAATGCGCGTAAAGGCAGCTAAGCAGAGAGCCTGCACATATTTTCCCAGATACATTTAGAATTGGGTTTGAAAACATGAGATAGAATGTGCCTCTCTTTCACCATTTGTACATAGAGATCATGATAATTGTCTGTTACAGGAGTATTTTGAAATGGAACCATGTCTATAAAGTGATTTGTGATCTTCAAAAGGAAGGCATTGAGGAAATGCAAAATATTATTATATAATGATTACATCTGTGAGAAATTAAATTAACGCAGTGCATTTTCCATCTAAATAACTTAAGTTTTAATAACTGAGCAGGCTTTTTAGTCCATAGAGGTGTACATCATTCTGATATACATTTTTTTAATCAGCAAAATATTAGCATATTACATAGATTCAACACTCACTACTCCATAAGTTAGTGTCTCTGCTGACTCCTTTTCCTGTATTACACCACCCGCTCTACTGCTGGTTACAGTAGTGGCAATGCAGCTCATTGAATTGCTGAAATTATTGAATGGTACTGTACTCGAGCACAAAAGAAATCCTTGGAGAGCTAAAAATGTTAGCTGGAGTTAGGTAGGGAACAAACTGTTCTTTGATTCAGAGACTGTGGGACCAGCTCACTTAGCTTTCCATAGATCATGTGCATGGAATTTAAGTAGTGATGAGTGAACTTCAAAAGCTTTAGAGGTTCCCGTTCAGATAATGTTTCCATGGTTATCTGAATGATCGGAGCTGCTTTGGTCTCAATACTGGACTGAAAATTGCACAAGGAGCAATTGTCTAATGAGATCGTCGCATGCTTCTGGTTGGATCAGAAATTCCACAAGAATAGCTTTTTTAAATCATATTCTGGTTCTTTTGCTTATGGTCCTGGTTACTGAAAAATTGGCTAGTATGACCTAAAATAAATAGATATGATTATCTCAATGTCTGCAGTATTGCCTTGTATTTTTCCCATACTTATTATTCTAGGAAATAACTTACTTAGTTCCAATACTAACTGTTAAAAGTTATGTAGTTATATCAAGCAGTTGGCAAGCTTTTAAGGAAAGGTGCATGAAAATGAGAAAAAGGGTGTTTTAACCTCAAAGAAAATTCTGTTCAAATTTTGCATGAATTGTGTGCTTATATGTATGTGTGAGAAGTGTTCTTCATTTATCTAAAGCTGTGTGTCCATTTCTAATATTTTTGTGTTTAGTTCTTGATAAAGTGATTTGTGGCTTTTGTTTTTTGGCATCTCATTTGTTAAATGGCAAAGTGGGGAAGATGTGCAGTTGTCTTCATCTGTCAGTCTGAGTGAGTTATTACTACAAATTGGTATATTTTTCTTTGAATTGTACTAGAGATTTTTGACAAAGAACTTTTGACAGCTTGATTGATTGAGGAGGCATACTGTTGAAATTGCTACCTTTTTAAATAAAAAAAATGGAGATAATATGCTTGTCCAGTGAAGATAAAAATTTGAGAACCTGCTTAATATTTAAACTGGCATACAATGCACATATATTTCAGTAGTCCATTTTAGTCTGAGAACAAACTGTGCATATAATATATTTACTATTGCAATAATAACAAACCGAAAGGGTACAACTTCTGGCCATTGTGATGGGTGGTTGCATAACATAGTGCTTTTGATATGAGGGACTCTGATTGGAACTGATATGTTGCTGCCCATTAAGACGGATGACCATAGATAGCAGGGGAATGTTAGCCCAATTTTCACTGTAATGAGAATAACTTACTGTACATTTACTGTCTATAGCAGCTCTTTCTCTCTCTTAAGGAACCCAAATGGCTTTATAAACTACACAGATAATACTAAAGCGAGCACTGATATTTAACCACCTCTGGGGTGGAATGCAGAAGTTAAGGAACAAGTGTATATGTGCACAGCTTAGTACAAAAACAGTTTAGGTCTGCACAAGGGAAATTCTATGAGTTTTTGCACTAACAGTGTAAACACTATCTTGAAAGCCACATGTCATCCATTAGAGACCAACACAAGACCATGTGATCTAAGTATCCAGTCACATGGCACAAATACTACCGTGCAATATGAATAGCACTATAATGGAAGTGATAGTCCCAGTGCTAACTCAATTGCGATCTATCCATAGGCAGTATTATGTTGGAATAACCATGTGTTGAACAACAAATATTTTTGTACAGTGTAAAGCCCTGATCCTAAGCTGGTGTAAATTGATGTATTTGTCCTGTAGTCAGTAGGGGTACACTGACTTTCACCAGCTAAAGGTCTGGTCCTAAAAGTCTGTTTGATAATTCATGAATAGAAAAAGCGGCATTGTGAAAAGTTGGCCCCAGTGTGGACCCATTTAGTGATATCCCCAAATCTTCTCCTCTTCTTCCTTGCCTTGTGCAATGGTTCTGCAACTAAAAGACCTCTGCACCTGTTGGGGAGTGAGTAGGATGGATTTGAGATCAATAGAAGCTAAGTGACTATAGGTGTATCTATGCTACTTATGTGGTCCCCCTTACTGCTGTATCTGACATCTTACAATCTTAATGTAGTTATCCTCACAACAACCCTGTGAGGTAGGGAAGTGCTATTATCTCCATTGTACAGATGCGGAACTGAGGCAAAGAGAGGCTAAATGACTTTCCCAAGGTCATGTAGGAAATCCATGTCAGAACAGGGACTTGAAACAGATTATCCGAAGTCCTCCACTAGTTCCCTAACCACTGGACCAACTTTCCTGACGCAGAAGATAGAAGTAGTAAAAAAGAAAGTAAAATAAAAATCTGAGGGTGAAATCCTTGGAATTTTGCCATTGACTTCAGGGCCAGGATTTCAGACTCTGAATCGAAGTCCCTCAGCCATCATTCATCAATGTCACTTTTCTATAATGAAGTAAATATTACCTCATGATTTGCATATTAGGTTCTGGGAGGAGATCATCTGAAAATTGCAAACCATTTGTCTGTGCATTACTCTTACTAATGTTAATGGAAGTTAGGCATGTGTATGGAGAATAGACCCCCAAATGCCATATGTTCTTCTCTACATGAGCTGTAGCAGTTTACTAGTGTTGTTCTGGGACTTTCCCCAGTTTGCTTGGAATTTATTGCTGTAGTGGTAGCATTAACACTATATTTTAAAAGGGTAGTTGGCTTTTTAATTGTAAATCCAGACATCATTCTTAGCTACAGTACGTTACGGTCCAATTTGCAAACATGGAAGCCTCAAGTTAAGTGTCCAATTACTTGTTTCAGGTGTCCAAATGAGCATTCAAGATTTAGGGGCTAATTTTCAAAGTTATTGATCACACCATTTGAAAATCAGACCCTCATTATTTTGAATTGCATCAGGCTTATGCTTGGTTTTAAAAATCATCCGAGAGCACAACATAAAAGGTGTAGGTTGTGGTTGAAGAATGGATGTGAAGAAATAGACTTAAAGGTGACGTGACATTACGTGTTACCATAGAAATACAAGCAATCTCCTTGGGTGTGCATGGTGACTTACTTTCTTAGACCTTTAAAAGTTAACTTCTTTCCCACATTTGATTAACAAAGTCTCCCCAAGCATTTTCTCCCCAAGCATTTGTCAGGTTTTTGAGTTAAATAGTTTTTAGGGCTTGTCTACACTACCGCTTAAGTCAATTTAACTTGCATTGCTCAGGGGTGTGAAAAAACACCCCTCTGAGCAATGTAAATTACAGTAACTCCTCACTTAACATTGTAGTTATGGTCCTAAAAAATGCGACTTTATGCGAAACTATGTTGAGCGAATCCAATTTCTCCATAAGAATTAATGTAAATAGGGGGAGTTAGGTTCCAGGGAAATGTTTTTTGCCAGACAAAAGACATTATATACATATACAGTATAAATTTTAAACAATTTTAAACAAGCAGTTTAATATTGTACACAGCAATGAATGATTGTGAAGCTTGGTTGAGGTGGTGGAGTAAGAGGGTGGAATATTTTCCAGGGAACGCCTTGCTGCTAAATGATGAACTAGCTTTTGGCTGAGCCCTCAAGGGTTAATACGCTGTTGTTAATGTAGCCTCACACTCTACAAGGCAGCATGGACTGAGGCAGGAGGGAGGAAACCCAATAGATGCAGGGCAGTAGCTGCAAACACTTCCCTGCAAAAACTGAACATGATGACGAACCCATGCTGTCCAGCTGGCACACACCACTCCCTCCTCCTGACAGCACATGCACGGCTGCACAGGTGTTGACTTTCCTTAATAAAATAAACCCCAAACCATTTCAAACCCTCTGGAGAGAGAAATCCCTTCTCAGTTACAAAGGCTTTATTTGCATAAAGTTTCCAATGACACAAACCTTCTAGTTCTTCTTCAGTTCTCCAGAGTGACTTTCAGGAAAAAATATGGGAAACAAGACTGGAATTTCCACTGTGAAACACAAGCGAGGGGAAAACATCTCTGAGAATTTCATACACTATAAAACACACAAAAAAGGACAGAACTCCTCTCCACTCCCTCTTTCCCATCCCTTTCCATTTTTCAAATGCAATCCTAAACAAATCTGAGATCGTGTCTACACACCTCTCTCTTGGGCTGCTCTCATGGATGCTCTTAAGGAGGAATAATTGATAGCCTTGCAGCAAAGTTCTCATTAGAAATGCAGCATCAAGTTCCCTTGTGCTCATCATCTTGCTTTTATACATGTTCCTTTACTGAGAGAGATTGAAAATCAAATGGAAGGGATTATACAGTATAATTCTTAATAATAGCACCATCTGCTGGCTAATTTGAGAAGTACAGTTGCCCATAGACTCCATTGTAATCTTTCTGAGCATTTAGATAACAAGTGCTACCCCAGTTTTGATAAATGTAAAAAGACTTGAGAATAAGAGGGGAAACCTGAAATGAAATGGGATGTTTTTTAAAAAAAAGATTTTGTTTCAACATACTGTGTTGTCTTCATGGAAGTTTATGAAACCATTTTCTTGTCACAATTAGTTTTTCTTGCATTTGATGCTATAAGGGAAAGATTGTTCTCACTGGTATTTCCAGTCCAACTTGGAAGCAGCATGGACCAGATATCCTCACAAAAGGACACCCTTCCTTGCCTACTATCCTCACTTCTGCACTCTCTGGAGGTGGGGTCTGATCTCCCCACTGGGAGCGGTCATGCAGGGGAAGAACAGCTCCAGTCCCTCCCTACCCTGGCCTGGATAAGCAGCTAGGAGCCCCCAGCTGAGGTGCTCTCAGCAGCATGGGGAGATTGGATTTCATGGGGAAGGGCTTATTTCACGGTCCGTGACATATTTTTCATGGTCGTGAAATTGGTAGGGCCCTAGTTATAGGTTTTACATGTGGGTATTGTCTAATATTAATGAAAATACCAGTATGACACACACATTTTAATATAATATTTTTCTCTTTTCAGTTGCAAATGAGACAGGCAACAAAAATGCTCGACCGCTTTCACGATTTGCTCGTAAGTAACCAATTTTTAACTCATTCACTTCTACACCTACTGTGTTGCATAGAAATGTATCTCTAGTAAATCTCATTAACTCCTGGCACCCTAGCTTACGTTAAAATATAGAGTTCTGGAGCCTTAAAATTCCTCCTGACCTTGCAGGAAATGTCTGTTACAAGAACGCAATGATATTGAATGGAATTCCTTCTTCAGAGCAGGGAGAATTT
Source organism: Terrapene triunguis (assembly GCF_002925995.2). Taxonomy (NCBI): domain Eukaryota; kingdom Metazoa; phylum Chordata; order Testudines; family Emydidae; genus Terrapene; species Terrapene triunguis. The sequence goes on along the minus strand of NW_020698074.1, from coordinate 3,889,120 downwards.
TAAAGCTCTAGACTGCCTTCCTGTTTCAAATTGCTCTTTTGTTATAACAACACAGATGTTCAATAATTGCCTGATCCAAAGTTCACTGAAGTCCATGGAAAGACTCCTTTTGGCTTCAACAGACTTTGGATCAGGCCCTAAAATAGTATTGCAAGGATGCTTTTTAACCAAATCAGTAAATCTTTCAGCACCTCTTGCTATATATACACTCAGTTTGTGATACCAGAGGGAGTATAAATTAAGTAAAAGAGAACTTGAGTCAGATATGAATCCTAAACAGGGGCATCTATTAGCTAGGGAATAACTTCCTTGGGCTTCTAGAAGTCTATTCACATGGGTCTGACACTGACAGACAGACAACCTGTGTATGATCCATAACAATTTAACAAGAGGCACGGAAATGTAATCAAGACAACCTACTTGTATGTGAACTTCAAAGAGATCTATTAGACCAGCAATCATTAACCCATTTATTTGTAGATTTATTTGTAAATCAAGGGTAGAAGCTAAGTGTATTTGTCTGTGTTTACCTATATATTGTTAGGAGTTTAACCATGTAACTAGATTAGCTTGTAGATGCTAATTCCTTTTCATGTCTTAATTGCCTTATTATTCATGAGGATGGTTCAGTTAACCTTAAGATCAAAGATGTAAGATCCTGTAGGAAACTAATAATATTATCTGCATTGTCTTCAGCTTGACTTTCTATGCTATAATAAAGTACTATAATTGCCTTATGTGAATGAATGCACTAGTTTACCTGTGTATGCATAGGAAATAGAAGATTAGCTTCAAAGCAATGGTCCATGGATCATTGCCCGTTCTTCCTCTGGGGAAGGTCCTGCTGTGACAAGAGCCTTGTCAGGTTGCTAGAGGGCTATAAAGGAAAGCCCCGCCTGATCCTGCCATCTCAGGTCTGCTTAAACTTTAACAGGGAAGGTCTAAGGCAGGGGTTCTCAAACTGGGGGCTGGGACCCCTCAGGGGGTCATGAGGTTATTACATGGGGGGTCGCGAGTTGTCAGCCTCTACCCCAAACCCTGCTTTGCCTCCAGCATTTATAATGGTGTTAAATATATAAAAAAGTGTTTTTAATTTATAAGGGGGGGGGGTCGCACTCAGAGGCTTGCTATGTGGAAGGGGTCACTAGTACAAAAGTTTGAGAACCACTGATCTAAGGCATAAGACTGGGGTTTCTAGGTTTACTCTGGATCACCCTGGAATTCTCATGGAAGAATTTGAACAGACTATGTATACACCTGGACTGCCTATTGGACTATAACCTTTTAAACTGATTCCAGAAAAAGTCTTACAAATCAGCAGCCTCACCATCTGTACTATGAAACTGACCTAAGGACTTTACACATATTTGTGTGTATATTGATCTTTTAACCAATTGCAACTTTCTTCTTTTTCCTTTTTATTATTAAACATTTAGTTCTAGTTACTAAAACATTGGCATCAGCGTGATAGGTCTGAGACTCCTATTGATCTGGGGATAAGTGTCCAGTCCTTTGGGACTGGTGAACCTCCCATATGGTGAATCAGGTTTTCAGTAATCTCTCACTATATTAGATTTGGCTGTCTAGATGGGAGACAAGGGCTGGAATGCTTAAGGGAGACAGTATTTGACGTTTTTGTTAACCAGTGTGGTATTACAGAAGCTGTTTTGTTACTGGCTAGATGAATCTATAGAATAAATCACCAGTTTTGGGGATAGTCTGCCCTATCCCTTGCAGTCTGCCCTGCGTATGGCATTCTCAATGCGGTCCATCCAGGCACCCAGTCATAATGGGCCATTTAAAACTTGATGGGACAAAGCGCTAGAAAGTAGTATGGAGATGATTAGATCGCCTAATGGGAATTTTCCATCTCCACTACGTATCATTTTATGATGCTGTGTGATTACTTGGCGGAAGAAAGACTGTCTTCATTATTAAGAAGGTTCATTATTTGCCAACATTCAACACAGTGTGGCAGGTACAATACTTAGCATGGGTAACACCTTCAGAAAACTGGTGTCTCACTGTAGGCAAAAAAAAAAAAAAATTATTTTCAAAGTTTGGCTATCCTAATATACAGTACACACAGTGATTGTGTCAAACCTGCCTTTGTACCTGCAAATAGGCACCTGAGAACACAACGCTTAAGTGCCCATTAAAAAAAATAAATGCACCTGACTTTTAAGGTTGTTTACATGTATGTTGGTTGAAAATTGATTTCCTCTCATTGAGCGCATCAGAAGAAAATACATCTGGAGTGCAGTATTCCCACACAGTCACATGATGGCACTCTTAGCATATTGTACACTGTATAGATGAAACGTGTGACTAAATCATATCAGATATAATGATTCAGAGAGACTGACTGCTACATATGCAGAAAAGCGAACAAGCTAAACTGAAGTAAGAAAATAATAAATTGTACTGGCATGTCAGTTTGATTTAAGATTTATTTCCCCCAAATTTGTAAACAAAGCCTTAAGTTAGGGGACTCCATCGATTAATTATTGTTAGTCCATTGCTAAAATAGCAAATGGTGATGAAATTGCAAAGGAAAGCAGATGAAAAACATGAAAGTTTTTTGAACTTTTTTTTCTCAAAGTTCTTTTTACTTCATTATAGTTGGTAACAAGCGTGCTCTGGGATTGTAGGTTACTATTCAAATATCACCAGAGGCTGAGTTTTTGGGTTAAGGGGATATCGTTTACTTATGCTGCAATATTCTGTCATTAGTGGGGCCAGCATAAGTCATGACATGGGGGCTAAGCTGGCATTTCAGTACAAAACTAGACATTAATATTAATATGATTTATGAAGGCAAGGATGGTTGTGTATAAAGCATAGGCCTAAACCTCAGGACATCTGGGTTCTGTTCCTGGTTCTCCCATAGTTTTGGATCCATCAGGCCACATTTTTAGAGATGGTGCCCACTGAATTCAATACTGTTAGCCGACTCATGGCCTTCAGGTAAGTGCCATGCATAGGAGCCCCTGCTGCAATCAATGGTTTCCTGATCCTGTGAAGTGAGTTTCTTAGTTCCCAAGGCCACTTGCTGGCTTGTGGAGAGTAATATTAATAAAACAAAGACAGTAACTCAATTTAGTCCTTTTGTATGATAGTCACGGTGACACGAGATGGGCTTCAAGTAGGTTAATTAAAGGGATAAAAAAGACCTTTTTTGGTAAGAGTTTGACCTTGTAACTTGGTAACCAGGCTGGAGATATAATGACTCAATCAGTTTGGTGGTGATTACCCCTCATTAGGAGTGATATAAGGCAGTAACTCCTATAAGGATGTGAAGAAAACCTAGAGTTAGAACGGTGTTGGCAAAAATAGAGAGATCCATCAGGCAGTAATTATGTCCGTGTCTGCTGCAGCAACAGGTGACTCCAAATGATATAGGGAGGTAGCAATAACACAATAATTTACTCCACATTTCCTGAGTGGTGCCATATTTTAAGTGAACACACACAGCAGTACAATACAAAAACAAATCTTAGCTGAATGGTATAAAAAGCAAAGTGTTCAAGGACTGGTAATTGAGGAACACCTGAAATAGTGTGGGATTGTTACAGATGGGCTCAAAGCAACAACTTTAGTTATGTCTGGATTCAGGTTTTTATAGAGCTAGAGACCAGTTCTGAAGTGTGGACCTGTATCTGAAATTCCTAATATATTTGGGGGATCTAGGCTTTGAATTCAGGACTGTTGCTATACATAATGGAGGAAAAACAAATAGGGCCATTGGCCACCTGCATCTGGCCAGAAAATTGTTCCCCATCCTGTTTACACACAGGACCTGGTACTGATGATCTACCTATTCATGGCCTTCAGAGCTGATTAGTTTGAAATAAAAGAGGAGTTAAGTTGTATTTGTTCTAAAGGCTCATGTTAGCCAATTTTATGTATATTTAAATGCCAGGTTTCATTGTATAAAGGGATATTTGGCGATCAGCTACTTTTGTGAAAGTTGCTACTACTCTTATCGCTGCAGTAGTTGGTATCGTAGCATGCCATCTTTGTTATGAAGTTGTGGTGCACCATCAGGCTTTGAACAGTTGTGCTTGTGGCTATAGGGAGTTAAATCCATAAGGCTTACCGTTCAGCGTTTCAGACAGCTGAAAGATTCTGACAGATGTCTGCCCACGAAGAGCCATAGGGGAAAACAATCCTTTGCTGTCTACAGTTCACCTAAGCCTAATTGTTTATGTATAATGAATAGCCTGAACAGTCAATTAAGATGGGTGGACGTGGCATTTCATCACTCTAGTGAAGTGAATTAGATTTGGCTTAATGGTTGGCTTACTCCAACATGTAGATCTTGATCGAAATTTATCAGACTATAGAGTTTCTGATAAACAGCAAGAGAGAGACTCCTACCATTGGGGGACAGATTTGGAAACAATGTACAAAATGCAGTAAATAATTTTAGCACCTTTTTCTTTCTCCTGCTGTTTAAATGTTTCTGGTTTTAATAAGAGTTCTCCCTCATAATTCAGCTTTTCCTTCTTTTTGGAGCCATTGGTTAAGCTGTTATTTTCCATGTTCTACCAGATTACTATAATAGTGATTTGTGATGTCATAAATCCAACACTGAAGTTTCTGCAGGCTGAGGTAGGAGAGAAGGGACTGCAGGCCAAATAATAATATGATCCAAACTTTGTTCATGCAAACAGATGGATTTTGAGACCTGCGAAACCCAGTACTAGAGAGAGGTGATTTAGGGAGAGCACACAGTAGGCTAGGCAGGTTTGAGGGGCACTGGACTGGGATTCAGGACACCTGGGTTTTATTCCAGGCTCTGCATCTGCCTTGAGGTGACTTTAGGCACAGATGGCAATTAGACACTTAATACCCATTGAAAATCAAGGTAGTTAGGTGCCTAACCACCCAGGAACTCATTTTGCTGTGCGTTGTACAGGCACAGAACAAAAAGGCAGTCTCTGTCCCAAAGAGCTTATAATAGACGTAATCCTTTTTCCTCTTGAGAGGATAGCATGGGATGGTCAGGAGCTGAGACTTGGATGAGGAAGAATTTTCAGAGAGGAGAGGTCCAAACTTATTTTCTCAGCGGGTGCCTGACACACATCCCTGATTCTGGCTCCCCCTTCTCTTTCTCCCCCACCCCCGCCCCAAGCAACCATGATCGCAAAGGATATTGCTCCAGCCTTAACTAGATTATATCCTAGGAAGTTGTATGGGCTGCTGACTGAGAAACATGTGGGTCAGGGAGATCTGAGTAAACTGACAAATCTGAGCCAAAAACTGAGGGGAGAGGGAGGAGGGAGGGTTGTTCTTCCTGTCCGGCTCATATTTTCTGAATTAGTTGGCCACAGACCAAGCCTGTATATCACTTTTCCGGGGTGAAAACAGCATACATCTTTGATAAGACAAATAATGACAAAGCATAACTGTCATCCTCTGTATACAGGAACAGATGCCATTAATATTAATGCTATATTTCCCTGTGACATTCTCTCAGGAGGTAGGGTGGCAAGAGTGCTTTATTCAATCTTTTACTGCCCACTTTATGTATTATAGTGACAGATAGTCGGGACTAATTAAGAACTGTTAGTTCTGTCATATGCTTTTTAGTCAGTGCTACTGGACAATTTGCTTCTGAATGGCAGAGGAATGCTTGGAAACTTACAGAAGCAGTGCTGTATAAAAGTGAGTCACTAACTTTAGTATGAACCCCATTTCTCCTAATTGAATTTTGCATGTAGTTACAAGCCTCTGGAGCAAGACCAGAAGCAGGTTTGTTATTCTGAAGAGGGGGTTATCTTTTTATGCTAGTAGGGCTAATGCTACATCATTATAGTGTGATGCCTGTTGGCACTACTATAGCTAATTTCAGTTCTAAACCACTCTTCTTGGGTCTGCTAATTAAACCATAAGCATTCTATGCTGTCTGAAACTTGGCATGTAGCAGGCTTTCGGCATGGTGGTAGAGATCAGATTTTCAAAAGTGCTGAAGTGAGTTAGGACTGGTCTACACTAACCCCCCAAGTCGAAGTAAGGTACGCAACTTCAGCTACGTGAATAACGTAGCTGAAGTCGACATACCTTAGTTCGAACTTACCGCGGTTCAGACGCGGTCCACAAGCGGCAGGCAGGCTCCCCGTCGACTCCGCGGTACTCCTCTCGCCGAGCTGGAGTACCGCAGTCGACGGCGAGCACTTCCTGGTTCGACTTATCGCGTCCAGACCAGACGCGATAAGTCGAACCCAGAACTTCGATCCCCAGCCGCCGAACTAGCGGCTGGGTGTAGACCAGCCCTTAGAAGCACAAGTCACGTGGGCATTTTTGAAGATCTCATCCATAGTTTTGTCCATGGTTTTTTTATTTTTTTTTTTTTTACTGTAATTTTTTTTTTTTTTAAGTTGCAAGACCTGATGTAGGGAAATACTGTCCCTTGAAGTCTTTTTTTTTTCTTTTCTTTTCTTTTTTTAAAAAAATGTCTTCATGTGACTTTCATGTTGGTGAAAGACTGCCAAAACCTGGAGATGGAAGAGATGATCAAATTATATTGTTTTAAAAAGCAGATGCTATGTTTAACTAATAGTGCTCCCGGAAATTTTTCATATAGAAGTTTTTGTTGTTGAAAAATGGCCTTTTTAAAAATAACTAAACTTTTTGCAAAACACTGTTGCCACTACAGATTTTATTTATTTATTGTTGAGAGGTGGTGGAATTTCACAATATTTTCACTTTAAAAATTTTTTTTACTAAAAGGCCTAATTGTAGCAAGTCGGGGATCTGAATTTAGGTGCTTCGTTCCCTGATTTGGCATTCTGTGCACTGTGGAGAGGGTGTAGGAATGTTGCCATTGGCCATATGTCAGCATAGGAGCTGAATGTAAAATTTTCATCAAAAAGGAATTTTAACAAAAATGTTTCATGAAACTTTTGTGAAAAAATATTTTCTGTCCAGCTCTAATCAAAATGCGTTTGAGTGAGAACATTCCTCTAAACATCTAGGTTAGCTGCTTCAGTGTATGCCACATTTTTCTCTTGACATCTGGGGATTTTCACATGTACTTTGGTATTGATAAGAACTGTAAGGGTGAGAGAAAAGTCACATAACCCCTTAAGCCAAGCATATGGCTTTTTAGGGTTTTAGATGGCAGTGAAGTAGGTGTATAGTTTACAAATGTGTGTTGAGAATCTTGGGTGATGCCTGTGTTCTCAACTCTGAGATATTCTGGTCACACAAAGATTGATTAGTGATAGATCTAGTAATAAACCTTTTCTTTTTTCCTGAAGATAAACATACATATTAAAAATGCCCCTCAAAGGGCCGGTCAGAATGCTTTTTGACAGAAAATAGGGTTTTCAACTAAACAAATTTTTCACAAAAAGTGTCTTTTTCTCTGTGGGCAATTTCTGTTTTTATTGAAAAAACTGAACTCTTGGAAACCAAAATATTTTGGTTGAAAACTGCAAAATATTTTGATTTGGAAATACTGCTGTAATGCCTCATAGGAGTTGAAGTTTGGTAGCTACATATCTCCATTCTCCTTTGTGGAATGGACTCCCAGGCCAGATGGCAACTTCCATGATTCATCATGGTGAGGGACTGCCACAATTCATTACCTTCCCTCTCCAAGGTGTGTGTGTGTGTGGGGGGGGGGGGGAGACCACGATGCATCATGTGAGATGTAATCAAACCACAGATCCTTGCCTATAGAGGAGGGTGGGATCATGAGGAACCAGACCTACAACTCCCATGAGGCATCACAGCAGCCTTTCCAAATTGAATATTTTGATTTTTCACACACACTTTGGTATTTGAATTGCCATTGAAAAAAATCAAAATTTTCCATGAAAAGAAATCCATTTTTCAACCAGCTCTAGTCCCTCAGACAGACACATTTTTGGTCGATAATCTAATCTTAATAAATTAGAAACACGATAACTAATTGTAGTGAAGAAATAATTAGAAGACAATATCTTGTGTTGAGCTGACACTTAACTTGGTTGTTAGCTGTCTGGCTTAAACACAATCATGTTCCCATTACATGATCAGTTGTAGCTTGAGTGTGAAGAATAATGGAAGAATACTTTCTACTGACAATTATTTTTGTTTTGTAAATAAATCTTTAATCAAAGAGGACAATGTAGGTTAGGATTTGAAAATGATATCCTGAATGTTAGTGTTTATTTCCACTTTGGACTTAAGTCTGTAGGTACAGCTCCAAATTCTAGACACCCAATGGTAAAGACATAATTTGCTATGTTTCTTTCTCCAGAGTGCTGAGAAAACAGGTTAGCACTCTGATGAATTCATTTTCTCTCTCTCTCTCTAGGGTCAAAGTCACAAAACTGCGTATGGAACACCATTATTGGTGGGCTTACCGATAATCTCAAAGAAAGGCAGAAGCCAACCATCATTCATGATCCTAGGACTCCAGAGGAAATCTTAGCAGATGAGCTACCGCCAGTGGACAGTCCAGAAGCATTAGTGAAAACATCTTTCAGGTTTGATGGACATGAACACATTTTGCTTTTCCTTAATTAGGTTTCTTTTAAGTTAGGCAACTGTACTGTGGATTTGATTAAATAAGTCAATATAGTGGTGCCTTCTGCTGTGTGGCGTGTCTTTGTACTGAACAGGATTGAAGAAAGAGGGTCATAAGTAATGCTGTTCAGATTGCTGACTTTCATTTCTCAGACCTCATTACAAGATTATAGGCTAGACAGATATAATGCGGTAGAGAGTCAACATTCTGTTGAGAGAGTTTGTTACATGAAATCATCTTTGAAGGTTGGTATTGTTTCATGTGAATCTATTGTACTGATGAAGCCCTGCACTTTACAGGCAGATAAAATCCTGTACTGATATAGGGGCAAACTGAGTCTTTTGTCTGTTGATCTGAAGTCTTGAACTATATGGCATTAATGTATTTTTGTCAAGGAGGATGATTCCTGGAAAGGGGATTGTGTGAAGGTGACTTATGCTGTCATAAATGTGAGATACTTACATTATTTTACTTCCTTCCAACTTGCTTATTCATGTGAGTGTTCATTTGGCAAGCGTTTCTTTGAAGCATCTTTTGTTGACTATAGTTTCCCCAAACAAATGAATTAAAATAGAAAAGCTGTACCTGTGAGGTAGATATTTGATAGAAGTTTCAAAATCTGAGTGCCAAATGCACAGCAATACCTAGCAGTGTTTATTTTTCTTCTGGAGGCTTTGTTTTTAAACTATTCTCTCTTTTATATTACATATTGCTCCACACCAAAAGCATTTCCTGTTTGTACAGATGTCTCTGTGGCAAACTCTGTGGTTTTAATTATACTCTAGGGTATAAACTGATATCAGTCTTGGTATAGTGACACTATTTTTAGTGTTCCTGTTAAAGCCCTTTGCCCAGGTACTGATCTCAGACACCTTGTGAGCATTGCCTGGTATCTCAAAAAATCCCTTGCTGTGCATTCATTCATGTCAGGTTTTCCGTGCTTGAATTTTGTAGTGAGGCAGTGAGCAGTGCTGCATGTTTCAGAATCTGGAGCTGCTTTTTATGATGAAGTTGTGATTTTTTTTTTTAAATTAAACAAAGTTTAGCCTAATTTTGTCTTTCTCGGATATTTAGAAATCAATTGTCAAATCAAGACCCCCAAATATAAATCTCTCTCTGTCTCACTCAAAATCTTTCATTAAGAAATCATGGTCAAGAGCAACCTTTACACTTCTGTAATCCATATTATTCCAACTATTTTTTTTTAAAAGTGTTACTGCTTCTCAAATGGTGCAATCTGATTATATGAGTGGGGTGGTTCTTAGTGTATGTATGATCCCAGATAGAATAATAGGAGGAACTGATGAATTGGAGAATGCAATTCAGTTACACAGCTCTCCTAATGTTGTGTAAATGGTTTTACAAATGTCAGAACAACCCTGGTATTTCATTTGTATCTGTAGGTAGTTACTTTACCATGTGGTGTGCTGTTTAGACTATCATAAAATTAAATCCAAACAAATTGTTAGTATGAAGTACAATGTATCTATCTGTTTAGTTATACCAAAAGAGTGCAAATGCAATCCATGACACTGAAAATAATGTGGTCCATTGCACTTCCTATGTTAAAGAAGACAGAAAATAAAGAAAATTAAAATATATTAAAAGTAAAATATAATTTCTGAATTCTGTTTAAGATCTCAGGTGAAAATATTCCATGAAATGGTAACGGCAATGCAATCTTTCCAGGATCATTTGATATATTCACACGTGCTTTCTGTTAAGCAGAAGTGAAGGTTTGGTGCTCAATATACCTGTCAGTGACTACAGTGTTGAAAACATAAAGATAGTGGATAAAATCCTAGTCCTATTGAAGTCAGTGACAAAACTCCTATTGACTTCAATGCACCCAGGACTTCATCTATTAAATTTATTGGATGGACAGGAAATGTTGATTATTACCAAGCTGCACTTAGAGTGATGGCATGGGGCAGGTAGGTAATAATTATATATTTTATTTATTTTCCATTGAGTTGTTTCAAAGGTGTAGTGAAGATAGAGATACAATGAGAACAATAAAAAGCAACAGAGAGTCCTGTGGCACCTTTAAGACTAACAGATGTATTGGAGCATAAGCTTTCGTGGGTGAATGCCCACTTCATCGGATGCATGTAATGGAAATTTCCAGGGGCAGGTATAAATATGCTGGCAAGAATCAGTCTGGAGATAACGAGGTTAGTTCAATCAGGGAGGGTGAGGTCCTCTGCTAGCAGTTCAAGTGTGAACACCAAGGGAGGAGAAACTGTTTCTGTAGTTGGCTAGCCATTCACAGTCTTTGTTTAATCCTGATCTGATGGTGTCAAATTTGCAAATGAACTGAAGCTCAGCAGTTTCTCTTTGGAGTCTGGTCCTGAAGTTTTTTTGTTGTAAGATGGCTACCTTTACATCTGCTATTGTGTGGCCAGGGAGGTTGAAGTGTTCTCCTTCACAATGTGATGACGAGATATATGCCAAAACTACTATGAAAATATCATGGTCATGACACAAAGTGGAAGTAATGGAAGCCTAATAAGAATTAATATGTATTTCTGATATTTTATATTTATTGGCGTGTTGTAGCATATGCAGCATTTTTTACCGCAGTGTATAGCTTTCACAAATTACTGTGCCATATTATATGTTCAGTAAAAATTTTGCTGAATTAATTTTGTGGGTTAAAACCAATCCTTCAAGGGGCTCAGCACCTGTCAATAGGCATCAGCACCTTGTAGGGTTCGCTCTTGTTTGTGATTCATCAGGTTTCTCTTTATGGAGGGAGCTCTTATGATGTTACTGAGTGGGTCCAGTGTGTCTGGTGGCTGATGGGTACCTGGCAAATATGAAACTCTCTTTTCCTCTTGTCTTGTGGCCCACAACACACCAAGTGGTGACCCCTAGGGGAGAGAAGGCTTCATCCCACCTCTCTTGCCATTAAGGGGAGTAAATGTGCTACAACAGTTGTTCAGTCTAGCTGCCCTTGACTAAAAGGTTGGTGGCTTTAACACAGGTATTTATGGAAGAGAATGTCAGGTTATTATGAACATTCCAACTCCCATTGGAGTCAAAGGCAAGATTCCCATTTACTTTGATGGGAGCAGGAGCTGGCCTTTTATTATAAGGTCACTATTATAAACAATAAAATACATGAACTCTCTCACTATTTTTGACTCACCAATGTCAGCAAACCGAGAGCAATATATGGTCATAGCATCCGTTTCTAGTGTAGTTAAAAGAAAGCGCCTCTCCTGTGTCAGATGAGTCACATTTCCTTATGATTGCTGCTCTCTTTCATGTAATTATATACATACAGCAGCATAAAATTCCAACTACACCTCTGACACTTGATCCTGTGTTGTCTCATGTGCAGTGCTCCTTGTTATGTAGCATGGAAAATTAGCAAGTGCTGTAGCTTGATTTTGCTTCACAACTGGCTATGAACATGAAAATACATGGCTATTTTGGATCTTAACTTTTATATAGTTTTATACCGTTTGGGTCCAATGATCACCTTCTCCTTGAATGTGTGTGTGTGTATAACAGTGTATGAAATATATTGGACAGTGCTTGCAGCTTGATGCACAGGAACATTGGACAATGCTTATAAGGCTTTTTTCAGTGGCATAACAAGACCTCAGACGGCCCTGGTACAACAATAGGTTAGGGGTCCTTCCCCCAGGTCTGGAGACTTGCTCCCCATCCCTCCCCGCAACCCTTCCCCTGGAGTTGCTCAGTTCAACCACAAAGGGACCTGGGTCCTCCACACCTCCTCCCATCCCAGCCTGTACTTTCTGGAGGAGCTCCTCACTGTTGAAGTACAACTGCAGTGAGAGTCCAGGGTCGTGGCAGCTGCGGCAGGGCCCGTAGGAGCTTCAGCCCCAACAGCTTTGGCAGTGCCACTAAGAGCTGGGGATAAGTTGGGAGCGCTTTTCACTCTTCAAAGCCCCTGGAGAGGGGCACAAGCACTTCCCCTGCAGCCTGGCCAGCTGGGGGCTGCTTCCTGCTCCTCAGGTCCCTGGGGAAGGGACAGGAGCACTTTGCTGGTAGCCTGGCTGGGGGCAATAGTCTTCTATTGCCCCCAGCAGAGGGGGCAGCCTCTGCTGGGCCCATTAGATTGTGAGTCCTGGCACACCTGTATCACTTGCGCCATAGTAGCTTTTTTCCAGTGCTGCTGAGATCTTCCTCACTCGAGTACTCGTTGTCTTTATCTGTCACTTTGGTATCTCTAGAAACAGTCATTCCTGGGAGTGACTTGTGAAGCAGTTTTGGGCGGGTGGGAATTCAAGGTCTCACATTCACATCTGCGAATTATCTGCTGTTTCCATTATGAGCAACCCAACAGTGAAAGACTTAATTATGTTAATGGTAATCATTGGCCATTTGCAATTCTTACTACTACTTCAAGTGCAGCAGGTAGTAACTTGTGATTCACAACATAGTTTAGCATACTGTTGCAGGCATAGCTTCATTAAGGGATTACCAAAGTGGTCATTTTAGTGACACAAGACAGGTACTCCACTAGAGAGTACAAAGAAACAATAGATAACAGCTCTGAATTTTCTTATGCAATATTGCATAAAAGTTGGGGAAGTATTTTATGTACAAAGAATTTGTTGCCTGAGTTTCCAAAGTACAGTCTGCAGTAAACTAAGTCACCAAATTGCATTACTGCTTCATAGTGTCACATAAGAAAACTTGGAATGCCAAGCCAACCACTTAAGGATTTTTCTTAAATTAATTTGTTTTTGATGTACTGTAGGGGATTGCCACCTGGATGAGTAGTATTTTAAATTAGCTTAGTGATTGGTGTTTAAAACATGAAAGCCAAGCATTTTCTCTTAATGTTTTTATATCCCTTTAAAGGATACCCAGGTCTCACTAAATGTTCATTGAACCAAAATATCCTTAAAAATCATCATGATGGGCATCTCTCTCAACTCTGGCTCATTATCAGGTGTATTATTTGCACTGCACCTACATTTATCTCTGTTTTACACAAACCTGCTGTTTATTCCTGTTAATTATTGATGTTCATTATGATGAACCAAGAAGGAAAATTTTGTATTCCTGGAGGAAAGGCTCCCAAATTGTTCCGGCTTCCTTACCTCCTATTTTAATTCTCTTCTGGATGTGTGTGACACATTTTAAAAACTATGCACTTGCTCCATGGTAAATTGAAGTTTGATGATTCAGAGTGGGAGTGATGAGAGGAGAGGATTTTACTGCAATTACTGTTCAAAGGTTGCACCCTAGTTCTTAGCACATGCCTCAAAGTCCATGAGGTGGGTTTTTTTTCCTTGTTGAAAAAGTGGCCTTCTCTTCTTTGATGTCATTGTACACTTGTTTTTATATGGTAGATGAATTATTGATAAGGAAAGCCCAGTGTTATTGTCACTATATCATACACCTCAAAAGACCTATGTTGATGATAAATTCAGATGGAGTGGAAGTATCTCAGAACAAGCTCTCCCTCCCTAGTGTATTGAGTAAGCCCACTTCCAAAACAGAAACAAGAATTCTATTGCTTCCTCCTCCTTGTGGGAGATAAGCAAGGTCCAAACCTTAAAAAACAAAAACCCAAAAAACCCTTCCTGCTTCAGGGGCCAGCCAAAGCCTTTCTCCTAGACTTTCTTATCTACCCTGTTGCTGAGCCTCTTCCTCTCTATAACCACAGTCAGCTAGCACCTGGACCAGGGGTGGGCAAACTGATTGGCCCGAGGGCCACATCAGGGAATAGAAAATATATGGTGGGCCATGAATGCTCACTAAATTGGTTTTAGGGTGCGGGAGGGGGTGCAGGCTCTGGGGTGGGGCTGGGGATGAGGAGTTTGGGGTGTAGGAGGGTGCTCTGGGCTGGGACGGATGGGTTTGGAGGGCGGGAGGGGGATCAGGACTGGAGCAGGGGTGCGGGAAGGGGAGAAGGTTCTGGCTGGGGGTGTGGGCAGGGGATGAGAGGTTTGGGGTGCAGGAGGGTGCTCCAGGCTGGGATCAAGGGTTTTGGAGAGCAGGAGGGGGATCAGGGCTGGGGCAGGGGGTTGGGGCGCGGTGAGAGGCTCTGAGTGGCACTTACTTCAAGCAGCTCCCAGAAGCAGTGGCACGCCCCTTCTCTGGCTCCTACGAGGATGCGCGGCCAGGTGGCTCTGCACGCTGCCCCATCCACAGGCACCGCCCCTGCAGCTCCCATTGGAGTGCATAGGAGCTGGAGTGGGGCCATGCCGCAGCTTCCGGGAGCTGCGTGGTGCGGCCCCCGACCCTGCGCCCAGGCCGGAGCGGGGCCAAGTTGCCTGGTGCGGCTTGCGGGCTCGATCCGGTCCGTGGGCTGTAGTTTGCCCACCCCTGACCTGGAGGGTAACAAGTCTCAGGCACATTTGTTCCTCAGCCAATTAAACCCTCCTGTTCTGGTTTCATATCTCTGCAGACCTGACACTCAAAAAGGGATTTGTGGGACTTAATCCTACCTGCTTGACTCCAGCCAGGCTGCCTGGATGGTTAGGATATCCTGTCACAGGAAGAAAATTTACCGATGTACCTGGTGGTCAACTGGCAAATGTTAGTTTTGCCCAATGCTAATTTGTAATGAAGGAGGTTCCGGGGCTCAAACAATTGTTTACTTTCATAACTGATGTGGGAAGCCCAGAGGTGCTGAGACTTGGCCCTGGCAAGCCCCAGTGCAAATTAAGCACTGGTATAGGCACACCAAACAGCAGGAGGGCTACTATACCATTATACTTTTAAGTCTAGGCATGGGGTCTTGTACAATTATACAACAGCTTTGATCCACCAATCCTGCATATCACTCAGCTGTTATGGGGGCTGGGAGAACTATGTATGGACGCAAACTAGATTAATACCTAGGCACCTCCCCTGAACTCAGTAGTATTTCTTAAGACCCTGCATACCCATTCCCTTACTTGCATATGTAGAGTAAACAAGTGTGTGTGTGTGAGATAGAGATGAGATTAAGTGTGATCCTTCTCCTTAAGTGTGAAGTTAATGCGGCATTTAGCTACGTGCTCTCTTATTAGTCATTGTCCCTGCTACCAGGCAGTAATAGCTTGGCAGCTTTGTAGCAGCACTCTCACTAATGCAGAATTGGGTTGCCCCACAATCCCTGTTAGCCACATATTTTATGTTGAGCTCATACACACAACACTCCACATATGCCTTGTTAAGAAAGGAGCCCAGTGTGAGTCACCCCAAACATGAGACTGCAAATAAGGTGTCTGAGGTTACTATGTACAACAGTAGGATACTTTCAGTGGCTTGGTGGCTTTTCTGTTTCTGGGCTCATTGTAATATACAGCTACTGAGCCAAACCATTGTGCTCACAGCAAATATAGAAAACTGATATTTTTCTCCTGTGCCAGTGTAATGGTATTTTCTTTTTAAGAGGAAATGAGTTGCAGTGTGCCTAGTGAATAGTGCCCAGGACTGGAACTCAGGCGAACTGCCACTGGCTGCAAGGTGATCTTGGGCAAGTCACTTCAGCTCTGTGCCTCAGTTTCCCCACCTGTTTTTTTAAAAAGGGGGATAAGGATACTGATCTCCCTTCTAAAGTGCTTTAAGATCTATTGATGTAAACAAAGAGCTAAGTATTATTAAAAATCTTATGGAGTTATTTTACACTATTGAATATTAAGACCTTTGTAACCTTCACTTTTGAAGCAACTATGTAGTTGTAGGTTTTCTTACACCTTGCCAGTAGCTAGAGTATCATAGATCAATATTGTAGATTTTTTTTTTTTATTGCTTAAATTTGAGTAACAGAGGAACTCAAAGGAGGCATCAGAAAATGGAAGCCTGTATAAAACCTGTCCATACACCATATAAAGTATACTATTTTAAATGATTTTAAATATCCAGATAGTAGTAATGGAAAGTAGACCTCTCATATATATATTTTATGCTGTGACTTTTTTCCCCCTAGGAGATATAGAGAATAACCTAAAATCTAATTTAGTAAAGATTAGAATATGAAATTCCACGAGGCTCAGACAAGAAACCGAAACCTTTCTGTGCGAACAACAAAAATAAGTCCAAAACATTAGCTGAGGGCTGTGCCTATGCTAAACTTGTGCACCATCTCAATAATATATGGAGTGCTACAGCACTAAGAAATAGGAGCATTTACCCCCACCTATTTTATTCTAATGAATTCTGGGGCCTATAGCAAGGCTTATGTAAGTAATGGTACTGTGAGTCACCAATACAATGGACCCACATAATTTGATAGCATCTGTACTGTAGCTGGAATGTTCATGTAAACTACCTGCTGGCAATTCTTAGAAACTGTTTTATGGAATACTCATTTAGAAAGCTATCATACTCTGAGCATACAACTTCTGTGGATATCAAATATAGTGCAGTAAACCGCTTTAGTTTGCAGTTGTTCATAGAAACTTTTATTTAGATTTCATTTCCAAACTCTGCCCATTCCTGGAGTTTGGGTTTTGAATGAACTTAAATGCTGACAGTAAAACTCTATTTTAACAATCATGTTTCACTTTCTTTCCATCTAAAAGCCATAAATTGACAGAGTGTATATCTAAAACCAGGGTCCTATGCCAAACTGCTCTTTTTCTGGCAAAAAAAATCATATACTTCATACTTCTAGGTTTGAAGATGGACCTGAGAAGTGTGGAGTTTAGGTCAGAATTTGGATCAAAATCTAAACTTTCCTAAGGTTATTTGTATCTTTTATAGAATGTAGTACATATATAACCCACATTAGGGAATGTGGGTCTTTATTTCCCCTCCTAGTAGCTGGTCCACATATGAGGATAAGAGTCTACTCTAGCTGCCACCTAGAGCAGTTAATCCCTTCGTTAAAACAATAAAGGATCATGCCTTTAGGTGCTGGGTTCAAACTTTGTCAACCAACTGGGATTGTTATACGTATGCTACTAAAGAAAGTCAATTTTTGTTTAATTTTAAAACAGTTTATTTTCCTCCCTGCTATATGAGTGGATCTCTGCAAGCAGCTGCGATTTCAAAGATAAAGATAACTGAACATTTTATGTTTCTCAAGCACTTTCAAACACAAGGGTAACTTTTTCATATAACTGTGTCACCAATAATATCTGCAGTCTGAGTCTAAAATATGTTTTTTTTTATCCTATCGAACTCCTTGTACCAATTATAATGAACTCTGCTCTAACTTCTAATATGGTTGCTAGAGTAATGTTCAAACTCAATCTGAAGATGAAAAGTTGATAAAATTGGATTTTTATTACTGTACATCCCTTTTGAGGCTACTCCATTTCCTGGATTGTTTTTAATGCTGCTAATAATATGATTATCCAAAATGTCAGCAATACTTTAGTATAGTAATTATAGAAAATGTTAATGTAAATACAGTGGCCAGAAGCTCAGCTGATTATAAATCAGCTCCAGTGAAGTCTGAGTTATTGCTGTGTTGATTTACCTCAGCTAGGGCTCTGGCCCAATGTTTCTAAGTATAGCTCCTAGACTGAAATGTTTATATACTTTGTTTAATGTTCTTATTACAAATCTAATAAACCTGCATGAGTTTCTTGCTACGTCATTAACGATGTTGGTGACTGTAATATTAATTCAGATGTATTGGGTCTTATGCTGCAAGCTCTCTAGCTGAGGAGTGCCCATTGACTTGCATGAAAACTCTGTGTTGAGGACTTGAGTCTATAATTACCCCGTGCTTCAACTACTTGTGTGTTCTTTCACTAACATAATGGTGATCCAACTATAGCTGTAGAGTAGAGCCAAAAAGTGCAGTTCTTTTTATAGGCTGGGGTTGGAAACAACGTATTGTAATGCAGTTTTTGGCTTAGATCAGGGGTCGGCAACCTTTCAGAAGTGGTGTGCCGGGTCTTTATTTATTCACTCTAATTTAAGGTTTTGCGTGCCAGTAATACATTTTAGCCTTTTTTAGAGGGTCTCTTTCTATAAGTCTATAATATATAACTAAACTATTGTTGTATGTAAAGTAAATAAGGTTTCAAAATGTTTAAGAAGCTTCATTTAAAATTAAATTAAAATGCAGAGCCCCCTGGACCCGTAGCCAGGACCCGGGCAGTGTGAGTGCCACTGAAAATCAGCTCACGTGCCGCCTTCGGCACCTATGCCATAGGTTGCCTACCCCTGGCTTAGATCCTCAAAGGTATTTAGGCTCCTAACTTTGATTGATTTCAGTGTCATTCAAGGTTTGTAAAGTTCCTCTGTAGCACACAAAGGAGGGAGTTGTGCTTCTCATCATCCTTTCTTATGTCATGTGGTATATCCTGAGTAACTGCGTTATCATGACATAACACGAGAAGGCCAGTAGATTACTGAACTGCTCACATGTCATGCGTGGAACTCTCATGGACATCAGTGTAGTAAATGGTCCTTAATTTTGCACTGAGGTGGGTAATGACCGTACTAGGCATTTTTTTCTAACCTTTGTTTTACTCTCTTGACTTGGTGTAAAAGCCAATTCAAATTTGTCACACCGTCGTGTATTTAATGCAATTTGTAGCAGTAGCAAAACAAATTGCTAGATGTTCCTAATAGCTTAAACTGATTGCATGTGATTCTCAGAGGTTCACTTTCAGAACGGTGTGCCAGGACTTACACAACTATCATTGACAGTTATGGGAATTGTGTAGCTAAGTCACCACCCTGAGAGCAAACTCCTGATCTCTGATCTGCACTGCAGTTCTTTATTGCATTGCCTCAGTCAAATGCCGCATGGAACTCCCCACTGACATCAATATGCAGTAGAGGTCTGCAGTGCAAATCCAAGAGTGGGATTTTTCCCTAGAGAAATTACCCATCTGTGTTTCAAAACAACCAGAGAAAAGTTAAATGTGTGTAAACTGCATATTTTGTGAATGGAATCTTCCATAGAGAAGTCTATTAAAATGCAAGCTTCATCTCCCAGTCATCCAAGGAAATTGGCACTGAGTTCACAGCTCATATTAAGATTGAAAAGTAGAATCTAGTGGAAATTAGTGCAATTTATTAAATCTAACTTAAATGTGTCTGAACAAATTATTTCTAGGATGCGGGGATGAGGAGGGGAATAGCTGCGAATCAGTCCATAAAAAAACGGAAAGAACTTTTCATTGGGGCATGTCCTAAAGTGGATGTTTGTTAAGTTTCACAATTTGGGTGTCGGCCTTAGCAAAATCAGTGCAGTGTTACAATCTAGCAGTAATTCTGAGATCACTTCCTGTATCTGTCAGGCACTTTTATCTGCTTTCCATCAAAGCTTGTTAACTTAGGTGACTGCTTGTTGCTTCTGCACAAACCTATTTCCTGAAGACCCACTAAGCTTCATGTCATTTCAAAAAATATATTGTTTAACAAATATTTTCTCAGAAAAAGATACTGGGTCATGTTGTGCTGTCAGTTTTTAAGCAAAACTCCCCATTTATATTGATTTAAATGGAGAATTTTATTTTTAAAATTCTGTGTCCCGCCGCATGGTAAATTGTCAAATACACCTTTCTACTGTCGAAACGAATGGTTAAAGTGATAGACATGATAAGCACGCTTTCTTTTTTAACCTTTGGGTGACTCTTTAGAATTTGTCACTTGACCTGATGTGCAAAATGTGATGACTTTGTTTCTCACAAATACAATAATTTGATTAATGTGAACTCAGCTGGTGATCTTTTCTCTGGACAGTGTAGAGTCAAATTGCATGGTGTCTCTGTGTATTCGGTGGTTGCATAGGTTCCAGGAATCTGTATGTGTGCCCAGATATAGCGTCACATATGGGGCCAAATTTGCTCTTCGTTTTAACAGTGTGAATTCAGAGTTAGTGGAATAAACTGTTATAAATCCAGAATCACTGAGAGTAATAATTGGCCAGCTATCCTCTTAAAAGAACAATTAGAGCAGTGAGGAAAATGAGAATTTTTTTCACAGACTTACATATCATTTTTCGGTTCCATTTTGAGTGATTTCAAGCCCTTAGTCTGTCTTTATTGTGAGATTTTAAGGCAGTTGATACTAGGATCACATAGAATCATCTAAAAGTACAGAAAGACAATTTCACTTAATTTCAGATAGCCACACTTTCAAGTAGAATCAGCAGTTTGGCAGCAGCCATCTTCTTTAAAAATATATATAATATATAAATAATATATTTTATTGGGAAGAGAAAGATGTGGGAGACGGTGAGAGAAATGGACTATAAATATATTAGTTTTATATAAAACACACTGGGTGAAATCCTGGCCCTATTGAAGTTTATGGCAAAAGTCACATTGACTTAAATGGGGCCAAGATTTCTCCCCCAATCTCTTTTGTGATGGAAGAGAGAAAACTATGGGTAAAGATAATGGTGGTGGTATTTTGGATGAGGGGTAAGGCTTATGATGGGGTGCTAAATACACAGTGTGGAAGGAAGTTCTCTGTGTTCTTGTGCCATGTATAGGACTCACACCAATATGGGTGTAGCTCAAGATCATCAGCAAAATTGTACACTTAGCCCTGTATCTTGGTTCCCAACTCTGAGATCATTTGTGGAAATGTGCCAGTGCAGATGCGAGCAGGTTCATGCCCCTAGTACAAGGGCAGCGTCAGGAAAGCTAGACAGGTTACCTGATGTATCGAAGCAAGATCTCCTACTGCTGCATTGAATGAGTAGCCAAAGCATTACAAAATGTGATTTTTTTTAAAAATTTTTTTGCAGACCTGTGCACTGTATACAGATCCAAAATTGAAAATTAGCAATGAAAATGTAATGACATATTTGGCAGCAGCAGGGTACCGCAGATGCTTCAGTGCCACACCATACATACAATTAAAATAATAGGAAGCAAAAGAAATAATAAGACAACTCCTAACCACTCAGGCAAAGGTAAAGTAGCTGCTGAATAGAACTGTTTGTCAACTTCACAACATCTAGAGTGGAGACAAAGTGAGGTGTTTTTTTGGTTTTGTATATCTGGCCTAAAAGAATGTGGAACATTTTATACTCTTGAAGTCGAGCCTACTCAGGTTTGTTAAGGAGACATGACCTAAAACAACAAAACCACCCTCATCTTTTAAAATAATTGCTGCTATATATTTCTAGAACTGCAAAGCTGATATAAAATAAAATAACCATGCCATCCCAATCAGACAGTTAAGAGCATGCAGCAAATTTGACTCTTAATAGGAAAAACTAGGTATGAAAGTAGAGCTGGTTAAAGTTAAATAAATACATTGTGGAAAACCTGTTAAAAATTTGTAACTTCCATTTTTCAGGGTTTGCAACACTCATTTTAGAATGTTTGTTTCCCCACAATTTTTAAGTAAAATTTTTGAATGAAAACTGATTACTATGGTTTTGATAATTTTTTTGTGAAAATTAAAAAAATTGGAAGTCCACAGGTATTTGTGAAACTATTTTTTCTTCAGTGAAAGGTCTTTTTTTCAGCTAAAACTTTTTGTTCAAAATTTGACAATCTGTGCATACAAGCATGTAGTAAACCACTTAGCAACAATAGGTATAAAATTGCCCAGGAAACCAGTCTCAACATTACAAAAAAGTATAAAGATGCACACTACAAACCAGCCTCAGAATTAGGAAAAATACATAGAAAAATAGTAATGCAGGAAGTTCAAAGGGATTTGTTTTTGTGAGAGCATCAAATTTTATCCTAATGTACGGAGGCCACAATCCTCCATTCCTCTTCCCTCTCCACCCCCAATGCCCCTCTATATTGCAGGCTCTGCAAGAGCCCCTCCTTTCAATAACTCCAATACTTACTTTATCCTTTTGCGGGGAGAGGCCCAGTGGTCCTTTTTGGCAGACTGCAGGCCACCTTCTCTCTCTTGTATATTTTGGTTGCCTATCTCCTTGTTCTTTCCACGTGGGCCTGAGGTGTTGAAATGGCTTTCACCGACCCTTTTGATTACATGGTAACAGCTCAGTCAATTGGGAATCCTGAAAATATATCATATGGGAAAACCCAAACAATCCAGCCTGAAACTTGAAAATGCATGAAGGAAGCTGCACTGGGATTTTCATCAGTATCTAGACAAGTCAGGAGATAAATGTATTATGCCCAACTTTGACAACATTTTTGCTGATGCAAAAAAACATCTTGGAGGAAGCAGCATATTTCCACAGAAGCTCTATGAGGTAGAAAGGAAGCAAACTATTTCTAGGGTATTTTTTGTTTCAGTATGAGTAATTCACATAGCTCCAGTAAGAATAGTTATATTACATTTGTGATTATGGTACCAATGTAGCTTCTGGAGCAAGAGGCAGTGTTTGTGTGTATATATACCTGCTTACAGGGTCCCTTTGTTAATGGAGCCAGTGGAGGTGCACCTTTCAATTTACTGAATGGAAGCCTGTGATTATGGCACTGAAGGTCATGCCCACGAACTATTCCCTGTGTCACAAGTTGGAGGCTAATTGATGAGTGACTGTCATTGTGGTTTGTTTGCAGCTGGAGATAATTACAAACTGTTCTCCATTGCACTAAAGAAGCAGCAGATAAGAGTACCAAAGGACAGGGGAGTGATAGCTGTGATAAACCAGCGGTGTGCACGTTTTCTAATTTTAGTAATTATGTGACTACTGAATAACTGGAAGTGTAGCCAAATATTAGATAAAACCTAAGAACCGCACACTGTTGATCTTTTGTCATGAGCCGCTGACAGTCACAGGGCTGGGATCTATGGACCTGATTTTCCTTTCATTTAGCACAAGAGTAAGTCATGAGTAGTTCCACTGAAGTCATTGGAGTTATATCCATGTAAATGAGGAGAGAATAGGCCCTAAGGCTCTGACCTTGTCTATACACAATAGTTGCAATGTTTTTAAAAGTGCAAACCTTTTCTGTAGACAAACTTAAATGATGTACACCTGACTTCAGAAGATTTAGCTTAATTTGGTAATTTATCTGTGCCATCTCCCCTTATACCACCTTCCAATGGGGAAGGTATAATTAAGCACTTACTCCTGTAAGCAGGATCTGAGTGAGCTCTCCTCTGACATCTAGTGACGAACTGTAGGAAGAGACTTCAGGAACAGACGGTGTTTGCATAGACATGCCTAGTCTGCCTAGGTGCGCAGCATATGGAGCTGCTTTGCCAAAATGATTGATTCTGACTGGTTTGGGTTACTCATCACTCTGGTATTTGAGTGCAGGGGTAATGAAATGTTTTATCCTTTTTGTACAAGTAAAGGGCAGAAGAACAGTGGTTAGCATGCCCTGATTGAGGGGGTCACCCTAAGTTGCCAATTAAGGGGCGGGGGAAAGGGGTGTGCTCAAGGTAAAATGTTTGGGTTCCACCGGGCTAGCACTTGTAAGGTAAGGCTGATAGGGCCACCTTTCGAGGCTTCTGTTTAAAATCCTTAAGCCCACCCATTGCTTATTGCACTGACATTTGCGACCATTAGGAACAATCCAGAGATCGGGGCTTGCCTTTCCCATTAGACTGAGAGTTGCACTTCTGTAACAGTATATCCTCTTGCCACCTCAGACTTGAGCTTGGTCTACACTATATACTTACTTTAGTATAACTACATCATTCAGGGGTGTGAAAAATCCACCCCCCTGAGCAGTATAGTTATACCGACCTTAACCCCCCTTGTAGACAGTGCTATGTCAGTGGGAGAGATTCTCCTGACAATATAGCTATTGCCTCTCGCGGATGTGGAGTTAAGCCAACGGGCGAGCTCTCTCCTGTCGGCTCAGAGCATTTTCACCAGACACACTACAGCAGCACAGCTGCATCAGTGCAGCTGCACCAGTGTAAATTTGTAGTGTAGACCTGCCCCCTGTGTCCGATCACTGGGTTCCAGTATAGTTGTTTTACTGACCAATCCACCAGGTTAAGCTGCCTCAGTGTTTGATTAGTCGATTAGGTGCAAATTACCACTCTTTTCGTTTCTTCAGGCACAGCACATAGTCACTGTGCTTTAGTTAATCCTCTCCAAATCCTACACAGAATTTGTCACAAATATTATTCAATATAAAGAAAAAAAAAAAGAATGTGCTAACCACACAGAGACAGAAGTAATTAAGTCCTCGTCAGATCATATTTAATGGATTGTATTTTTCATACAGAATTAAATTGTCAAGCTCTTATTTGAATTCTTGGAAGTCATTCTGCCATTAGTGCTGGAGCCAAAGACCCCATTTGGACTAGATCACTCTCTGGGGCTGCTCTTGGGCCCCCCGGGCCCCAACCCAGGGCAGGTGGAGGGTACTGGGCTCCACACAGCAGCCTGGGCTCCCTTGGTGGCTCTTACCATGGCTTGACTCGACTTCCAGCCTGGCTGGGGGCGGGGCCTCGGGAAGAGGAGGCTCGGGGGTGGGGCCACAGCTGGGGGTGGGGCTCCTGCATGTGTGCTGCTTTTGCCTTTTGAAAAGGTGGTCACTCTAGAGCCATCTTGGTACCCATGGCTGTTCCCAGTATTTAGAGAAAATATTGTTGAATGTAAAATTGTTATGGGTGAGAATGAAAAGGATGAGTTTACGATGTGTTTGGTGTGGATATCTGAGGATTGTCCATTGTCTTGTAAATATTTGAGGCAGGCAGCTGTGCCGCATTGTGAGGGATGTTGGTTCTCAAACTTCTGCACTGGTGACCCCTTTCACATAGCAAGCCTCTGAGAGCGACCCCCCCCTTATAAATTAAAACCACTTTTTTATATATTTAACAACATTATAAATGCTGGGCAGAAGTTCAGTCCCTTAGAGCAGTAGTTCTCAACCAGGGGTACACATACCCCTGGGAGTACTCAGAGATCTTCCGGGAGTACATTAATTCATCTAGATATTGCCTAGTTTTACAACAGGCTACATAAAAAGCACAAGCCAAATCAGTACAAACTAAAATTTCATGCAGATAATGACTGGTCTATACTACTCTATATACTATACACTGAAATGTAAGTACAATATTTATATTCCAATTGATTTATTTTATAATTAAATGGTAAAAACGAGAATGTAAGCCATTTTTCAGAAATCGTGTGCTGTGACACTTGTATTTTTTGTCTGATTTTGTAAGCAAGTAGTCTTAAAGTGAGGTGAAACTTGGGGGTATGCAAGACGAATCAGACTCCTGAAAGGGGTACAGTAGTCTGGAAAGGTTGAGAGCCATTGCCTTAGAGCGTACAGATAATTCAGCTCCAGTTAGGGGTGGTCTTGATAAATTGATGATTTCAGATGTCGTGTAGTGTCCAGGTAGTGGGTACTGGTGCCTTGGTTTCTCCTGGAGATAGTGTTCTATGAGTTGTGGAGTAGTTGGTTCCATTTTAGTGTTGGATGGTTGTCATCAGGTTTTTTGATAGTTATTTCGGATTTCTTGCATGATTTCTAGGTAACTTTCTTAATTTTTTTTTCTTCTTCCAGTACGTGGGAGCATGAGATGATTTCTTGTTTGAGGTGGTCCCTTCTGGAGTATGAGGTGTGCTAAGTGGTTCCTCAGTTTTTCTGAAGTCCGTCTAAAGAGCTGTTCAGCATATTCGTAATTGTATGTAGTGTTCACAGGGTTATAGATGGTGAGACCTCTGTGTAGGGTGATCAGACAGCAAATGTGAAAAATCGGGATGGGGTGGGGGGTAATGGGAGCCTGTAGCGGGGTGGTCACCCGCTCCTGCCCTGAGGGGTTTAAAACAGCCCTGGAGGGCTGTGGAAGGGCAAGACGCCTGGGCTGATTGGGAGGAAGCAGGCTCAGCTGGGGCCACGCCCCAATCAGGGCCCAGCTGGCCCTATATAGGCTTGAGCCAGGCGCTCAAGCAGACAGAGTCTCTCTCTGACTGGAGAGGGAGACAGGCCTGGCTACTTAGGAACTCACCTGGGGACCTAGAGTGAGACAGGCCTGGGGAAAGGCCTTAGGAGCTGGGAAGCCCTAGGCCAGCAACTCCCCAGGCTGCAGGGCCTAGTCTTAGGCCCACCTAGGTATTGGGCTTGCAGAGGGGCAGCCTGAGGATGGGTAAAGGCAGCCAGTCCAAACCCCTTTGCCTATGATGAGTGGCTGATACTGCAGTCTGCCCCAGTGAACGGGGTCTAGATGGAGACTGGGCAGTAGCCAAAACTGAGGGGTTACTGCCAGGGGGCAGCACCCCAGGTACAAGGGCACCGGGGTCCTGGGAGGGACACGGGGCCAGAGGACAGGTGGATCACCAACCTGCAGAGGGCGCTCCGGAGCTGGAACGAGCTAATTCCTGGAAGTAACCAGCAGGAGGCGCCGCAGGGGTGAGTCTGCTCCTGTACAGAGCCTATATAAGAAAAAGACCCCAAAATCGGGATTGTCCCTATAAAATCGGGACATCTGGTCACCCTACCTCTGCGGGTGGAGATTTATTTCTTGCATGTGCTTAGGACATAGATATTGCTGTGAAGTTTTGCTTCCTTTTTCTTCATGTTGTTGACTTTCCATTTTAGGCAGAAAAATTCAATATCTTCCATTGCTGTATGTGTGGTGGTGTAGCCATGTTGCTCCCAGGATATTAGAGACACCAGGTGGGTGAGGTAATATCTTTTACAGAACCAACTTCTGTTGGGGTGAGAGAGAAGTTTACACAGTTCATGTTCAGGTCTGAGAAACTTACTCAGTGTGTCACACTTAAATGCAAATTAGAAAAGATTGTTGAGCGTAAGTAGGTAACACACATTTCAAGGGACCGTACAAGGTGAAGTGGTCTGACACATTCAGCTTCAACCTCACCCTTCTATTCTTCATGTATCAGAATCTTGGTTCTGCTTGTGAGAGGCAAATGCAGGCATTCTTCTTTATAAATAATAGTGCTTGTAAGGTACCTATAGCTACAAAATTGCCCTCCACTACCAGTATGCGTCTGCTGCTGAGCTGATCCTCTGTTCTAGTATCTGAAATTAGATAGTTGGAAAAAGCCAACGATCAAACCTGTCCATGGGCAGGGGTATAAGATGCATGGGAAGGCTAAGCCTCCGCAAACAGGGCAAGAAATGCAGGATGCGGAGCACCTCCCTTAGGGGTTGCGCTGGCCTGCCACCTTTGGAGCACTGCCACTGGAAGCTCCTGAGAAAAGAGGGGAGGGGCCACCGGCGCCCGACCTGAGGCCTCACTCACGCTCCGCCACTCGCGCCTCTCCAATCTAAGTATATGAGACCACAAACTGACGAGGGGTGCAAGAAGGTAACAGTGAGACAGTTATGACTAGTGGAATAAACAGTGGTCACAGTACATCAGAACTGCAGTTAAAGTGAAAGGGCCCTATCATGCCCTTTCATGGCCCCTTAAACTACAAGGTGTGCTTTTTAGATTTTCAGATGGTAATGTCATTGTCACTTGTGGCCAGATTTAGGCAACTCAAAAAGGCAGACAGGTGCCTATTAGAATTTACAAAATCACCAAAGCAGGTATGAAACTGGCGTTGATGGGAGAGAGGTGTCTAACTTGCATTGGTGATTTTGAAAGTCCTACTCCGTGCCTATCTGCATCGTTAGTGCATAAATACTTAAAATTAGGAGCTAAGGGCCATATTTTTATAACAGCGACAATGTGTACGAACAGGGCCGGCTCTAGCGTTTTTGCTGCCCCAAGCAAAAAATAAAAAAATAAAAAGGTGATCGACGGCAGCTCTACTGCCGCTTCATTCTACGGCGGCAATTCGGCGGCAGGTCCTTCCCTGCGAGAGGGAGTGACGCCCCCACCGCCAAATTGCCGCCGAACGGCCTGTGGAGTTATTTGCTGCGGCCCGCTAAGCTCCCTGCCCCCCGGAGTTATTTCCTGCGGCCGCCAAAATCCCCTCACCTGCCGCCCCCACTCCTCCCGAGCGTGCTGCGTCCCTGCTCCTCCGCCTACCTCCAGGCACTTCCTGTCGCCAAACAGCTGTTTGGCAGTGCTTAGCGCTTTCCAGGAGGGAGGGGGAAGGAGTGGGGAGCCGCACGCTCAGGGGAGGAGGCAGAGAAGAGGCGGAGCAGGGGCAGGGATTTGGGAAAGGGGTTGGAATAGGGGCAGGGAGGGGGTAGAGTTAGGGTGGGGACTTTGGAGAAAGGGTTGGAATGGGGGCGGGGAAGGGGTGGGAAGAGGCGGGGCAGGAGTGGGGCCTCATGGAAGGTGTGGAGAGGGGGCGGGGCAGGGGGCTCGTGTATCTTTATATGAAAAGGTGTCAGTGATGCAGTCCTAGCGCCAATGTACTAGTCCTCATGTGGCTCTCATGGTGGTTTGAGATCCCTGGCATAAAATATGATAGAAACCAGCCTTGACTTATTTTGGCAAACTAATTCTGCACTCCCATTCTGTGAAGAATTCCAGTGACTCCAATCGGAATTGCAATGGATGTGAGCACAAAACCTGGCACATCTTCATGAAGGCAGCATGGGAAATTAAGCAATGTTGCAGATTACTAAGGCAAAGAGTCCACTGGGTGAGATATGAAGACAGAGTCATACTTTGCTCTCAAGCCAGTGTATATCAGGAGTAACTCCACTGAAACCAATGGACGTGCAACTGGTATAAGTGAGATCAAATCAGGCCCTGTGATGTGGCTATTCATTATTTTGTAAAACCAGACATATTTGAAACTCTCTAATTCAAGACATTTTACTTGGTATAGACATGGGAATTAAGTACAATCTTAACTTCTATTATTTTCTGGGAGCTGCTCCTGGCTGTGTTGCTTATTTGTCATAACAGGATAAGAAAATCTCTTCCTCTTCCCCCCAAACAGATTACCTGATGTTTGCCAAGAGTAGGACTGAGCGGGGAAAAAAATCTTTCTCGTAACATTGTCTGTACAATTTTCAGAAGTATTCTTCAGTGTTGTAGGGCTCTGTTCTGGGGCATTTTGACAGTTTATATCCTTCAATAATTTGTCTTTTATTTTGGATGCTCCCCTGCCTTCATTGCAGCTCCCCAAACCTCATTCCTTTTAAGGGGAGCATTTGTTGGAAAAGCTATGAGGTAAACGCCAAGGAGTTTTCTCAACACTTGGTTCCTGTCCTATGGATTTTACTGTAGGGAGGGGACAGTATGGACTAGAACCAGAGAATGTGCATAATTTTCACATAATTTGCATAAAGATAAATATATATAAAGCTTAATTTTTGGAACAGATTAGATGTGCCAGGGCAGATAAAATGCTAATAAACAGGCTCCCTAATTTGTCTTGAATTTCTACATTAATAGTTGTTTTATGGGGGTCGCGGCATCTCCACCCTTACTTTTGTGCTGCCTTCAGAACGGGCAGCCGGAGAGTTGTGGCTGTTAGCTGGGTGCTCAGCTCTGAAGGCAGTGCCCCACCAGCAGCAGCACAGAAGTAAGGCTGGCAATACCATACCACGCCACCCTTACTTCTGCGCTGCTGCCTGGAGAACTGGGTTCTCAATCAGCAGCCGCCAGTCTCTGGCTGCCCAGCTCTGAAGCCAGCTCCACAAGCAGCAGCAGCGCAGAAGTAAGGGTAGCAGTACCGCAACCCCTCCTACAATAATCTTGCGATTTTCCCCCCCCTTTTTGACAGGACCCCGACACTGTGAAATTTCAGATTTAAATAGCTGAAATCATGAAATTTATGATTTAAAAAATCCTATGCCTGTGAAATTGACCAAAATGGACCGTGAATTTGGTAGGGCCCTACTTATATCTGTTTCTGTAATTTGAGGCTGGTACTATGTACTGTGTTGTCAATTGCAAGCACCAGCATTAGTGAAAGTTTTAAAAAGTGAAAGAGGAAGAAATGTTGATAATATATTAGCTGATGTTGCCATAGTTTTAGAGTAAAGAATTGTAATTGCAAAATCAAACACTTTAGAACAGATGAAGAAAATAGACTATATGTTTTGCATTCTCTCTAGGCATGTTTGGGGGTTGTGTATATAGCTTTGATTTCCGTGAGTTTGCATTCTTTGGCTCATTTCCACTCACTTATGCAATCCCACTGAGGATGCACAAGTATAAATGGGAGTAGATTTTTGTCTGCGATTTTGTTGTAGCCCTGTTGATCCCAAGATTTGAGAGAGAGAAGGTGGCTGGGGTAATATCTGGCAGTGGACCATCTTCTGTTGGTGAAAGACAAACTTTGAGCTCTACAGAGCTCTTCTTCAGGACCTGATTTTGTTATCTTTAAAATATAAAGAATATTGATCATCTGAGTTACAGAAGCAATAAAAATGATGTTCTTTCAACCAAGTGAAGAATCTCACCAATAATCTGGTTTATACATCCAAGAGAAGAATCTCACCAAGAATTTGCTTTGTTAGTGAAAGAGATTCAGAGATAAAAATAAAGCAAGTTGCAAATTAACCTGTTAGCACATATTGGCTTGTGTGAAGTGGACAAATCACTGTGAACTACCAAATGTGATTCACATTTCTCAATTATACATGAATATAAATTCAGTCCCTAGAGTGACTAAAAAGGTGATCAGCTTTTCAAATCATAATCTTTGTATTAATTACAGGGTGATAACTTGAAGTGACAACACTCCTGGAAATGAAAGTAACAATGAAATCTAATGTTTCTTTTGCCATATTTGTGGCATTCGAAACAAACTAAAAATATAAGGTAGGTTGCAGTCAGACCTGGCTGAGTGAGCAGGTATATAATTGTTGCTCACACTGAGATATGTTTCCTCATCTATCAAAATAAATAAGCGATAATTTGAAACGAACATATATATTTGAAGTTAATAATTACAGCATGATTACCATGCTAGTGAATATCAGTCAAATGATGATATACGGCAGGTTGTTGCAATAACTCCGCTAACAAAATAGTATTAGGAGAATTCATTCCCACTCACCATAATAATCTGAAATAAAGAATAAACATCAGTGAAATGTGAAATATTTTCAGAGCTAAGGTATGTTCCTTTGTATTTCCAATCTTGTTTTAATTATTTCTGAAGTAGAAATTAAAGTGATTGTTCATGCAAAATGTAATCTAGTGATCCAAGGCCCCAGTTAAACGAGATACTGAAATTTGTGCCTAACTTTAAGAATGTGACTTCCCATTGAATATGCACTTAGTTTTGTCTACACACAGGTGGTTGTGCTTGTTTTCCCATTTTGGTAAGGGGTGTGAATTTTCTGTCAAAGTAGTTAAATTGGTACAACCCTAGGGTAGACAAAGTTATAATGGAATAAAGGTTTCTTATAGAAATATAGTTTATTCCCTTTCTCTTTACCTTTATTCCTATATAACTTCATCCATTGGGGAGGAGAGAAGAGATGTTTGTATTACTTTAACTATATTGCTATAGTGAAAGTGGTACAACTTTTCTTTGTAGACAAGGCCATAAGCATGTGCTGATCTACCTTGCTGAACTGAGGTTTGAATGCCTAAAATGTTTAAGTACACTTTATTTGTTGAGTTCACTGGAACTATTCATGCATGTAAAGTTGTGTGGGCAAAAGTGTTTGCAGGATTGAGGCCCATTTAGCAAAACCTTGCTAGAAAAAAATAGTATTGCGTTCTATGGCAGATAACTTTAATTTCCTATTAGACACTCAGTCTAAGAAGTCATCTCTTCTTTGTTCTTCCTAAATGTCGGGGAAACGAACATGTTCATATGAATATGGTGGAGAAGAAATTGTCATTAATCATGTATGGAAACATTGATTCTGCTCCCCTTTTCTTCTGCAGACTGTATCTCTGTTCTGACTAATTGATAGCTACCTTGCCATGGGAACAGCAAGCCATTACTTAGTGTCTGTGATGTGAAGTTTTAATACTGGAATACAGTATTTAATACAGTGTAATTCTCAGAAAAGAAACCATAATCTGATGATTCCTCCAGCAAGGAAAGCACAAGGATCATCCACTTCACTTACAGATTGCTTGGCCTGTATTAGAATTTTTGTTTATCTGGTATCACCCAGGACCAGACTCTAGTCTATAGCTGGTTCTCGTGGATGTGTAAGGCAGGGAGAAGATAACAGAGGAGGGAGCAAGGAGCCTTCAGTCTCATGCATCCCCAACACAGGAGCCAGCCGCAATTGCAGCCCAGCCACAAATGCAGTTCCTGTGCTCTCCTGCATGTAGGGATTGCTCCCTGCTAGTGATACGTGGGGCCCAACCCACCCATAAAAGTGGGAAAGGAGATGGAGCCGTGGCTCACCTGCTATCTGCACTGATCAGCAGAGCTGGCAAGTAGGATTGCCAACTTTCTAACATCTGAACATCCTAGCCCCTTCCCTTCCCTGAGGCCCCGCCCTCTTCTCACTAAATTCCCCCTCTCTCTGTCTTGCTCTCCCCCTCATTCCCTCACTTTCACTGGGCTGGGGGAAGAGGTTGGGGTCCAGGAGGAGGTGAGGGCTCTAACTGGGGGTGTGGGCTCATGGGTGGGGCCAGAAATGAGGGGTTCAGAGTGTGGGAGGGGGCTCCGGGCTGGGGCAGGGAGTTGGGGTGCAGGAGGGGGTGAGGGCTCTGGATGGGGTGTGGGCTTTGGGCTGAGGATGAGGGGTTTGGAGTGCAAGAGGGGGCTTTGGGCTGGGGGGTGGGGCCAAGAGATTCATAATGTGGTAGGGGGCTGCAGGTTGAGGCAGGGGGTTGGGGTATGGGAGGGGGTATGGGCTCTGGGGTGGAGCTGGGGATGAGGGGTTCAGGTATGGGAGGGGACTCTGAGCTGGAGCAGAGGGTTGGGTGCAGGAGGGGGTACGGGCGCTGGACTAGGGGTGAGGGCTCTGGGGTGGGGTCAGGGATGGGATTTTGGGGGGGGCTCTGGGTTTTGGGGGGGCTCAGAGCTTGGGAGGGTAGTTGGGTTTGGGGGTCTTACCTCTGGCGGCTCCCGGTCAGCGGGGCTAAGGCAGGCTAGTCCCTACCTGTCCTAGCACCGTGCTGGGGACCGGAAGTGGCCAGCAGGTCCGGCTCCTACGTTGGGGGGAGGGGAGGGGCAGGTGGCTGTGCATGCTGCTCTCACCCGCCGATACTGCCCCCCAGCTCCCATTGGCTTCTCAGAGAGCTTCCTGTTTCCTGCTGCTTCCCTGAACCCACTTGAGGAGAACAGGCAGTCAACTGAAGTAGTAGGAGCCAGTTAGGCCCTTAAGACACTGATATCTTCCCTCACTCAGGCCCTGCTACCAGCCTGCTTATTTGTCCCCTTCAATTGAGTGTTGAGAGCCACTATAACTGGCACAGAACAGCAGTCATGAGTGAAAGAAGAAAACGCTCCTCTGGGGCAGCATTCAGAAAAAGAAAGAAAGCAAAGGAAGCTTTTCTATCTAAGCGGGAAGGAACTCTCCTGAGCTACATAGACACAAATGTTCACAGTGAGCCTTCCAGCCCCAGTGAGGATGTGAGTGGTGAGGAGAAGCCTGATCTTCCAGTTAGTCAGAGTGCAGGTGACCTGGCAGCTACTGCAGCATCCATATCTCCATCTCAAATGAATGTAACCATGCACATTCCTGAAGAAAAGTGTAGAGCAGAGAAGAGTGTGGTGGAGGCACGAGAAATAGCTGCTGCTGAGTTTAGTTCCTTAAGTATAGATGATCCAGGACTTTGGATCCACTTGAGCAGTAGCCCGAGGGACTTCCTTGTACTGCATGGGCCCCAGCAAGTGAAAAACTTCATGTTCTCCAAAGACAATGAAAATAGAAGTTTCCATCCAACACATTACTGGCGTGAAATCTCCAATGGTGTCAAAGTGGAGAGGCCATGGCTTATGTATTCAAAAACCCAGAATGCTGCATACTGTGTTTGTTGCAAACTCTTCCCTCTAATGTTCCAGCCACATTGGGTTCTACAGGAACAAAGGACTGGAAAAATCTGGCTAGAAATCTGGCATGCCATGAGAAGGCAGCAAATCACCAGAGAGCATTCGATAGGTGGAAAGAGCTTGAGATGAGACTAAGGTTAAAGGCCACCATAGATGATCAGCATCAAGAGAAGATTGCATCAGAGTCTCTTTACTGGCAAAATGTTCTGAAAAGGCTCATTGCCATTGTGAGAATGCTTGCTACCCAAAACCTAGCGCTGCGCGGCACTTCAGATCAGCTGTATGTGCCAAACAATGGAAACTTCCTTAAAATTGTGGAGCTGATGGCTGAGTTTGATGCTGTACTCCAGGAGCATCTAAGAAGAGTCACCACCCAAGAAATGTACACACACTACTACCTTGGAAAAACAATTCAAAATGAGATCATACCGTTACTGGCAACAAAAGTCAAACAGAAAATTGTGGCAGATCTGAAGTCAGCAAGATATTACTCTGTTATTCTGGACCGCACACCTGACATCAGCCATACGGAACAAATGACTTTAATAGTGCGTTTTGTAACAACAACAACAGAACCTAATGAAAATGTCCCTGCAATGGTGACTGTCAGAGAGCATTTTCTAGAATGTATTGATGATACTACAGGAGCTGGTATGACAAATGTGCTTCTTAAAAAGCTGGAAGATACGGGAATTGCGATAGCTGGCATGAGAGGTCAGGGCTACGATAATGGTGCCAACATGAGAGGAAAGAACAGAGGAGTGCAGACACGGATTCGAGAATTAAACCCTTGAGGTTTTTTTGTCCCATGCAGTTCTCATTCATTGAATTTGGTGGTCAGTGATGCAGCATCAGCTTCTAGTGAGGCTGCTGAATTTTTTAATGTAATTCAAAGCATCTATGTATTTTTCTCTGCATCAACTCATCAATGGCAAATTTTGAAGCAACATCTGGGAACATCCTCTTTGACACTGAAACCACTGAGTGCCACACAATGGGAAAGTCAAGTGGAGGCGATAAAGCCTATCAAATACCAAATTGGGAAGCTAGATGATGCCATAGTTGCCATTATGGAGGATAATGCTATGACAGGAACTGTTTGTGGGAGAACAGTGGCAGAGGGAAATGGGATCACCAGAAACATACATGACTTCAAATTTCTGTGTGACTTAGTGTTGTGGCATGACATACTGTTTAAAATAAATGTTGTAAGCAAGAGACTCCAAGGTGTTGACCTTGATATATCTGGAGCAATGGAACAACTGGACAAAGCAAAGTCATACCTACAGACTTACCGGTCTGTAAGTATGAGGGATTTCAAAGATGAGGGATTTCAAAATGTTCTGAAGAGTGCACAGAAGTTGGCAGAGGAACTTCACACTGAAGTTATTTTTCCACCCATTCAAAAATACAAGAAGTCACCGAAGAAGACGACATTTTGATTACGAGGCACAGGATAATCCCATAAGAGACCCCCAAACAACAATTCAAAGTTGAATTCTTTAACCAGGTGCTAGACTGTGCAGTACAGTCAGTTGAAGAATGTTTCATGCAGCTCAGGGAACACAGCAGTATATTTGGGATGTTGTATGATATTCCAAAACTCCTCACTATACCTGAAGAAGACCTACACCCTCAGAGCAGGGCACTAGATACAGTGTTGACACATGATGACATGCGCGATATTGATGCGAGTGATTTAGGTGATGAACTGAAAGCCCTTTCAAGATACATTTCAGCAGGATCAACACCAAAGGCTGTTCTGGAATATATGTGCACAAATAAGATGACCACCCTCTTTCCAAATGCTTTTGTTGCTCTGCGCATACTTCTAACACTTCCTGTAACAGTTGTCAGTGGAGAACGCAGCTTCTCCAAGCTGACGTTAATAAAAATGCATCTACGCTCCACAATGACACAGGAGAGGCTGGTTGGCCTTGCAACCATCTCAATAGGGCATGAGCTGGCCCAGACTGTGGACCTTCAGCAGGAAGCAGTTTAAATCTTTGGAACCAAGAAAGCACAGAAAGCACCACTTTGATTATTCAAACAGATAAAAATGCCAGTGTTTACTATGCAGACAAGAAAAGTTACATTTGCTGTTCAAGCATTTGAAAGTTAAGTGTTACTTAAAAATTTTGAACAAGGCATTTTAAGTTGGTTGTTCTCCTTTATTGGGGTAAGTAGCAGAGCAGTACCATGAGAGGAGTAAAACAGGAAGAAGGCAGAATTGAGACCTTTCAAATTTTTGGCCCATGTGAGGGGACATGGGGGCATCATTTGAGCTCCCCGCCTCAGGTGCCAAAATGTTGTGGGCCAGCCCTGCTGGCCCTGCTAAATCATCCATATCTCAGGGCCAAATCTAGCATTTAGCCCCTGCCTGAGCAGGAGGTAGTGCAGAATCAAGTGCTTCCGCAAGGATGTACAATCCCTTCCCAGGAGGTTTGCTGCACATGGAGGATTGTGTAAGCTGCACCAGCTATGGTCCTGCCTCCTACCCTTCTGCTTTGAGGAGCAGTAAGGACACTCCCACAAGTGTAAGGAGTAAAGTTGTGCAAGGCTCTTGGGCACACACCTCTCAGTCCTCTTCCCTTCTCATGCCATGATCTCACCCTCTATATGTCAGACACAATGCAGCAACATTCCTCTTTGCACGTGAGTTTCTGGGTATTGCTCTGTTAGTACTGTATCGCATACACTGATGATCAAAGTTAAGGAAAATGGGAATTCCCAGCTAAACAAAACTCTTCTTATATGGATTACTTGTTATTGCTTTGCAGCTTGCTATGGTGGTTCAAAATGCTGCTTAGTGTAAAAGATGCATTAATCTTGTTGTTGTATGAAGTCTTCTGTGTACCTACTATTTTGTATGCTAATTGTTTTCTTGTTTGCTTTCGGAGCTGACTGATGTAAAGAAAAATTAGAGGTATACTACATAGTTAGCCATAGTACTTGGCTTGGGACTCTGTATATTAGGCACAAAATCTATGTTAATGAAAATAATAAAGAGAGATCAAAATTCACAAAAGCCAAAATATCTCGAGTAAAGCCATGACCTAATTCGATCTTTGGCATGATGATACGGAGCTAGGTGTGTATCATTGCAGTGTATGTGATTTTCCCCCCTTGAGGAATTTATAAATGCAGGGTCAAATTCAGTGCACAGCCCAAAGAAGTAAGTGTGTGTGTGTGTGTGTGTGTGTGTGTGTGTGTGTATAGAGAGAGTTGGGGAACTGAAATCTGAACCCTGACTAACTAGTAGCCAGTGGATTGCTGCTGCATGGTAGCTATTGTAACGTGAGAATAGCAGATTTGCTGCCCCCCCCCCCCCGCCCCGCCTGAACTCTTGGGACAATGTTTCCTTCTGAGCCATACTCTGACTGATATACCCCAGCATTTCCCAACGCCCCTTTTATATGAACCTCCTTAGAGATCCACCACAGATCTTTATTTCGTAGCATAAGGCAAAGTGTAGAGTCCTTGCATTGGCCCCTTGTACAACATAAAATAGAGCATTTTTGTGTGTATTTGGGCTGTGTTTTTCTAAGGAGGGAGAAGCAGATAATTTGTCTTGTTCAGAAATGCATCATGATTTATTATCCAAAAGGGACTGAAAATGAGAACCTTTAAGAATTCAAGAATAAAAGAAGAGATGAGTCCGACGGGTACAAAATAAAAAAAAAACAATTTGTGGAAGGAAGAATATCATCCAGATTTAGGAGGTTAGTCATTCTCTTCTCTTCCCCTCCCTGCTCCGTATCAACTTACTCTCCATTCTCAGAGAGTATTCCTGAGTCTCAGCATTCTTCGTATTCCTGAGTCTCAGCCTCTGATGCAGTGTGGCCAGATATGGGCAACATTCAAATCTGGTATGTCCCAATTAGATTAAGTGTTTTGACATTTTTGGCCTTCAACTATGCAGCAGGTCATCAATGTCAAATTATACATAGAGATACTCAGAGCAGTCATTCAATAAAATGTATTAAAATATGCTGACAGTAATTGCAGTTGATATTGACAATAAGGTTTCCAAAGAAGGGTATAATAAAAATAGCTTGAACAAGATAAATCTCCTCCAAATTGACACACACATAGAAATGAACGAGTAATTCTTGATGAGTAATACAAATAAGTAAGAGAGATTATAACCGGCACGTTTTTATATGTAGAATGTATCACACATGAAATGATGGACCTCAGGATGCTATATGCTTGCTAACTTTACCAGAGTCCATTATTGTTAAAGTAGATTGCGTTTTATCAGTCCTTCTAGAAAAATTAAGATACATTTCATGTTGATACAGTTGCCAAGTTTCTGATTAATTTTAGCAGTTATCTATAAATTGCATAGATGACCAAACAAAAGAGAACAAGGCTTAATCATATGAATATTTACCTACAGTTACTTTCTACATCAGATTTTATTGCATCAAATTTAATTATGCCACAGCTGTTAAATTGCACAGCATACTGACTTAAAACCAGTTTTACATCAGGAGGACAACTTTAGGAATACTGATTAAAATACACATTGCACTGTCAACAGTGTGCCGCTAAACCGTACAAGGAGAGCATACTTTTGAAATGTCACTCAGAAAGGAACAGATTTTGCTACACATGCTCATGCAGAGCCCTTGGTTTCCATGGGCCTACTTACTTGCAGAACAAGATATTATTCAACATGAGTAAAATCTGACCTGAAGTAAATTTTAGCTCCTGGAGTACATTTGGTAACTTGACATAAGTCATGGTTATAGGCAGAAGTAAATGTAAATTGTTTTCTCTGGAG
Source organism: Terrapene triunguis (assembly GCF_002925995.2). Taxonomy (NCBI): domain Eukaryota; kingdom Metazoa; phylum Chordata; order Testudines; family Emydidae; genus Terrapene; species Terrapene triunguis. Next base: position 3,850,216 of record NW_020698074.1, on the reverse strand, counting down.
GATCATATTTTTTTCAAGGTATATTTGGCAATGAAATAGTGATGGTTTACAAGTTTTGATGAAGATGATTTGAACTTTAATCAAACCTCTTGAGCATAGGTGCTGGAACTAAGGATGCTTGGGGTGCTGCCACACCCCCTGGCTTGAAGTGGTTTCCATTATATCCAGGGTTTACAGTTTGGTTCAGTGCCTCTCAGCACCTCCACTATACAAATTGTTCCAGCACCTCTGCTCTTGAGCCAAAATCATACCTCATATAATCTCATTGACTTTTAGCTTTTGGCAAACTCTGTATTTGGCACTTCTTTTGGTACCAGGAAATGTAGAGACATAGACAACCGAACAATTCTACAATCAGACATTAATAAAATTTATAAAACAAATTGTTCAAGCCTGAATCTTCAAAAAGATTCAGTTTGATTTGGGCAAAGGTTTGGGCCAGTTCTTACTTTTCAGAACTTGTTTGCCAGTCCTCATCTGAAGCGTATTCACCAGTGAACAGAATGTACTGGTATTCTAGTTGCACTTTTATGGTAAGTCAGTAACATGGCATTGGAAAATAAAATACATAATTTATTTATAAGCTTTAGACAAGCAGACATACTGAAGCATAAGAAGGCTGAAAATTAGATTGGACTGTGAAGCATTTTATTTATACATTAACTAAACAGCTGCCAAAGGAAAAGCCTTTACTTAACTTAATCAGATACAATGGACCAGAATCATCCCTCGTGTAACTTAACCAAATTCAGTGGAGCTACACCAACAATAAATTTGTTGCAATAACTTTAATTTAGAAGGTTATCTGTTTAGCAGAGCTATTGTCACCTGCCTTTAAAAAGATGTTTTTCTATCACTCACAGCCTCGGGCAGCATGTCAAGATTTGATAAGTAAGTGGCTCACCATATGTGGATGAAGGTACAGTAGCTGTGGAAGTGTGGTGTATCTCTGTCCATTTCAGACCTGCAGGCTTCATTTATGAAAGGAGAGCGCTTTTTTCAAATCTGCTTTGGGCCAAATCATACAAAAGTACCCAGATGCAAGTTCTATCCTAATTTTAATCGTTTTCCAGAATTGGTCTGTGAAACTGCAGAAAAATGGGTCCAAGGAGAAAAGTAACTGATAAGATTTGAGAATCCAGTTGATAGTTTAAGAAATAGATTTTATCAAAAAATAACCCCAGAGTCAAAATTGGTAACTTCAAACAGCCAAATTGTTTGGTTTTGGAATTTCCCTGTTTTTTTCTTTCTTTGATATCGTTCATTTTTTCCTTGTGTTATGTGATGAGCTGTATCCTCATAACCATTGGACATCACAGTCAGCAATAGTGAACCTGGCAACCTTTAAGTACCAAATTCAAAGGCCTCTACCATGCAAACTAAAGGAAAACTCCTCTAACTGTCAATATGTAGAAGGATGCATAACTATAAGGGCCAGCCATGGTAGCGAGACCTGATGACACATTAAGGTTGCTTATCACATGTAGGCAAATGATTTAAAATTTGAAATGAATGGGGGGATCACTAGGTTATTAAGTTAAAGGAATCAAAACCAATGGCTAAGCTATTAATGGCAGGAGACCACCAGACCCATTCCCTTGGAGTTTGTAATTGTTATGGAAAAGAATTATCAATCAAAGTTTACCATTTACAAGCAACACAACACCCCAGTATTTTTGTAAAGTTCTGGAAAGTGCTGTATCACTTCCTTGGAGATAATGAATCAGATTATGAATCTGGGCATCAGTTTTGACCACACCGTTTTCAGAGGTAAGTATGTTCTGAACATGACTCATTGTATTTCTTCATTTGTGTAATTTGTGCAAACTATCCCTTCCTTATTTATCATATAGTGACTTCACAACAGTCATAACCACACGACTCATTTACTGCTTAGATGTTCAGTATGGCTTCTTCCTCACTTTTAGTATGTTGGGAATGCAGTAGCATACTTGTTCGCAGTTCGTACATTGCCAGACCTGCATTCCTGTATTGGCTACCTAAAAGTGTCAAATTGACTTTAAACTGGCATTGTTGTTTTTTGCTGGAGAGCCTTGGGGCATACCCCCCGGATACATGTCTGTCTAGACACTCCAGCCAACCCTCATGCCCCCTGTGTAATGAGGCGGCAACAGCCAGAGAAATTATAGTAGTTCTGTAGCTACAGTAGCAGTAATGCACGGAGGATGGAAATATTATGGGTCGTTAGTGCACATGATTTTAATTTAATTTTAATTTGAGCTTTTCGGAGATGGGAGAATAAACTCCAGAGGACATTCCGGATATGATTTGGCAGTGTACATTCCCAGGCTTCATAATGCAGTAGAATAAGTTTGCCTACAAAGCACAAGTGTCCCCTTTATTATTCAAGAGTTCCTTTCCCCCATTTAAGCTTCAAGGTCGCTTGGAGAAATACAAAATCTCATAGTTCCAGGAAATTGTTTCATGGGATATTCATTTTGGGCCTGATTCTTCTACTATTGCTCAGCTTGATTAGGTGATTAGTACTTACATCATGAGTAATCCCACTGAAGTCAATCGGTTTACTTGCAGAGGAAGATACTACTTCACCTTGGAAAAGAGGGAAGAATTTATCTCTTTGAGACTGTTAGGCATGCGCTTCATTTTCAAAGAAGCATAATCACATTTATTCTTGTCAGATACTTTCTTCATGAGACTTCTTTATTAAAAACGATCTGGAGGCTGCCCTGTGAAAAATAGATTAACATCCATATGCAAACAAAGGCCCCTGAAATCTGATAATTTACTGTGTGAATGTAATTGCTTGGTAGCTACTGAATTTTGGCTCAGAAGAACAGGCAAAGGGGAAAGTCATCACTAGATTTAAATAACGAAAAAGCCAATAAAACTTCAATAACTTTCTAGCATTATATTTAGCTCCTTGCCATCCCTCAGAATTCATTTTGTATAGGACTGTAATTCATCACCTGTTTTAGCTGAAGAAATGGTCTCATTAAAATAAAATGCAAAGAGGTGTAGTGTTTGTAAAATAAAAAGTAGAATGTCATATATAAACATCTCTCATCTATAAAAAGTTAGAACACTTTATATAGAGAGCATGTGTGAATAATATAAAGTATGAACAATTCACCCATTCCTAAATGCAGCAAACTCTGGGGTTTTAAAGGCTCAATCCAAAGTCCACTGACTTCAACAGACATTGTATTGGTCCCTAAATACGTTATTTTTATACCAGCACAGGGCTACAATAAGGGACAAAACTTAAAAAAACCCAAAATCTCATCCAATCAAAATTACATAATGAATTTTTAAGGTGGGCAGAACGTAGTTACCAAAATTGGAATTTAGCCTGGACGTCAGGGTTAGCGTCCCTTCATTTCACTTCCAGGTCACCTGCTGCATTAACAGTAATGTCAGTAATCTGTTTTTAAAAAGTAAAGAAGGAAATATAGCTGGGTTTTGTCTTTGGGAAGTTTGGGTTTTGGAAGCGTGGATGGACAAAGTTACAAGTATTAAGCTGTCTGGATCCTTTTCTGCACTGACTTTACAAAAGTAGCTATCTATAACAATGATACAACTTGTCCTTGTTAAGCCAAATAGTGCATATATTTTATGTTTAATAACCGCCAAAGAGATGCTTTATGGTCAAAGTCCTATATTCAGAACATTATATAATTCCTTTTTTCTCTCTCTTTTTTAATTATTTTTTTTTTCCTCGAGGCATATTCCGTATAACACATCAAATCACAAAACAAACTACTTCACTCCTTAGTAGCAGAAAGCTACCTCAACAACTCAGTCTTTCCCCATTTTCCAAGGTGTGTGTGTGTGTGTGTGTGTGCGCGCGCGCGCAGGACCGTATACGCCAGCTCTCTCTGATGTCTTCTCAAGCCACCTGGCTCCCACTGACAGCAGCATATATGGAACGAAACATCACATGCAGTTTTATTTGTGAGTTCTCCAGTACTTATACTCTGTAGCGCATGCAAAGGACAGGTTGATGCCCTTAGCTCAGAATGTTCTTGGCTTTGAGAGAGTTATTATTAAGGCCCTACTTGAATTGCGGGATGATTGTCAAATAATTGCAGCTGAGTTGCGGACAAGGCATGGAAAATAGTGGAAAAGTAAAAATGGACCTTTATTAATTGCAGCAATTTGGAAAACCCAGAGAAGACCTATTTGTTTTTAAGAAAAATTAGCTGGAACAATATAAGCACACAAGAATTATGTTATGCCTGCTAATTTTTTTGATAGCCAGACATTTTGCTGCAACTATATTGCAGTCATTAGTACGCGGGCCCCAGCCGCCTGGGTCTGACAGCCTAAGCCCCAGCTGCTATCAGCTTGGATAAATGGGGTTCTACTGTACTAACAGGGAAAAAGTGTTGCAAACCTCAAAATGAATGCAAAATTGTGGACTGTGCAAAGTAAGCTAATTAAAATCAAAATTGCTGTGGAAGACTAATATTGCGGTATCCGTAATATTGCAAATTAAGTAGGGCCTTAGTTATAATTTAATATTAATACTAAAAGTTTTTTTTAATAGACTTCTCTGCCTGAGGGAAAGGTAGTACCACCCAAAAATATAACTAAGAGTATCTCTGCACTGGAGCCAGAGGGTATAATTTCCAATTTGGGAAGATATACCTGGGCTAGCTCTGATTGAGCTAGAGTGCTAAAAATAGAAGTGTGGCTGAGGAAGGGGCTAGCCACCTAAATACATACCTAGGGTTTCAGATGGGTTTGTACTTGGGACAGCTAACCTGTCATGCCACTTGTGCTGCTATGACTATATGCCTATATTTAGGGAATTAGCTCGCTCAGAGCTGGGGGATATGTCTCCTTGAGCTGGAAATTGTCCCTTTGAACTCCATTGCAGATATACCGTAATATAATAAGTGAGAGGTCTTGAAAGTCAATGTATGCAGGTCATGCCTTAGGTTGTGTATATTTGTGGTTGATTGTATCTTTGCTGAAAGATCCATTCATGAACTTTTTCATTTTGTTGAACGTGGACTTCACCAAAGGCCTGTGCTTACACAGGCATCTCTATCATTTTATTGTCGGGATGGAGCACTATGCTTCACATGAATCCCCCTCTTCTTTCTAGAGGTTTGAGGTCACATGGCTTTTTTTGTCCCCTCACTGTCTGAGCAGAGCTCAATGGAGGATACCAGAGCTTCCCTGCAGACACTTTCTTGTATCACTATCAACTTTAATTCTTTCTACCCTTGTGCATTACCTCAGTAACATGTCAGATGCCCACCAATGTATGGAGGGAGGAGTCTGCAGGTGTTCCCAAACTTTGGAGTCGGCACTCTGTGTTTTACAGCCTTCGTGCCAAACTGGCTTTTCTTTCTTTAAATTGATTTTAATGGCTCTATGGTAATTTACACTAGCTGGGGAGCTGAATATGAATCCTCTTCATTCTAGGAATGGTGCTTTTTCAAAGGGCTGACTTGTTCTTCCATTAAATTTAATAGCTGGGGTGCAGCTGTACCAGGTACACAGGGCAAAATGCTTATCAGCTGTTGTCCCATGCCTCGGTTGCTGTCCATTTGAGGAGCTTGAACCAAAGCTGTAGCAGAATGGAGCTTTGGGAGAGTTAAATGGGGTTCCCCTAAATTAGGTGTGTGTATGTGATGCCAATGGGATCTCTGTCATGCAGGCTATTGTAATCCTGGCCCATGTCCTGTGACTGGTGACATGAATTAAAACAGTCACTTACCAGCATTTCTGTGTATGTCACATCCTTATTTCAGGGTGGGTGCCAGTTTCTTCTTGGAGACTCTGGCCCATCACTCTCAGACCCTGTTTTATGGAACAAAAGCTTTATTGCTGCCTTTCCCAGCCCCAGAGTTTTGGCAGCTGAGGGAGTCCTGAAGAAAAACAAACACAAAACCCCAACCCACTCATAACATGGTAATGGACATGCTGTAAACACCTTTATTAGATAGGAATGCCACACATGACCACCTTATTAGCCTGAGCCAGCCCTAGGGATTGACTATGTGGTATCTCATCTGTGTCTGAGAGTGGGGAAAGGCTGAATGGCAGGAGATCCTGGAGAAGGGAGGTTGAGGACTGAAGAAGCTGGAGACTCCCCACCCCCAACACCTTACATGGGGTTTGCCCTTCTTCTAAAATCTGCTAGAGAGTGGCACAGCATGAAACAGAGGCAGCTGCCTTAGTGATGCATGGTCTGACCATGCTGTACCTGATTGCATTGTCTTTATTACAGTTATGTGTTGATCCAGGAGGTCAGATACTGATAGAATGCAGCTCTGTAATGGTCTTATTTTCAGTATTTTAAGCACATTATTAAATCCTGTGGTCAGTGGAGGAAGGAAGTGGTGTAGTACTCGTACCAAGGCCCCACTGGGAAACTGTCTGCTATCCCATCTATCTTCCCAAATGTTAAGTTCCAGATATGCCCTTATATTGCTGGGGCATTATGCTTCATATATATATGCTTCACAACCACAGGAACTCTTAATTAATTGCCTCATTCCTAGATACTCTGGTTGGTAATTGGCAGCATTGTTCCAGTTTATTTTGGACAGAATTTTAGGTCAACATTTTCAAAGTTGTGCTACTAAATCCATATTTAGGCACTTAAATAAGCATTTTGATTTTCAGAGGTTCAGCTCCTGTTGAAATTAATTGAACAACCAGTGTGAAAACTTTAGTCTAACTGGCTAAAGCCAAAAGCTTGGGCAGAACTGGAAATAGAACCTAGATCTTCTAAGTCAGTCCAGAGCCTTATAACCACAAGACTGTCCTTCCCCTTATAATACAAGTTGTTAAGAAGTCAGGTTGTATAACTGAAATGCCTGCCCAGCTTCAATTATCAAACTTCATATGTGTCCCACAGTAGTAGTTAATGTGCTATTTCTAGAACTGCTTGGAAGATAGGGATTTCCCCCAGAAAATATTGATGAAAATTATTTTTTTCATTTCTGGCTCCAGTTTCATCAGAAAATTTTTGACGTTGTCCAAAAACATTTATCTAAAAACTGCAAACTAAAAACCAAAATATTTTTCATCCAGAAATTGAAAACCTTTTGACCAAATCTCTCTCAAAATTTGTTTTTCTGACAAATTAATAAATATTTTGAGGAAAACAGACCCTTTCTGTGAAGATTTTTGTTTTGTCAGAAACCCAATTTTCCACTGGGGAAAAACTTTGGATGGAAACTTTTAAGCAGCCCTATTTATTTCCATATGAGTAACTTATTCCGCTTAATTCAAATACCCAAACACCATATATATGTAAAGTAAAACCTCATTTAATCAGAGTGGCAGGTGCTGAACACTTTACAGGAACAGGTGCTTACTGAACATGAATATAAGATTTGTCATACTGGATCAGATCATTTGTCTAATATGTATGGTATCCTGCCTCTGAAAGTAACCAGTGCCTGATGATTCAGAGGAAGGTGAAATGCCGACTCCATAATGCCCCTACCCAATTTCACAACACTTCCTATTGGGGAAGAGGAATTCCTTGTTGACTCTTGTGGTGCATAATATGAGATGTGATTAAACTTTAGTATGCATAATTCTGTGTCATAAAATTAGACTGTCTCTTTAATATCCAGCCATAGCATTTGACTCGATTACTTGCTATGATAGTGATTTTTTTTCACGGGTTGACTATAATGAATAACATTTAATATTTAGTTTTGTTTATGAAGACAAAATATTTAATTTTTTAACACAGTGCTAAAATCTGATTATTACTATTGATTGAATCTGTCTAATGTAATCTAATCTAATTTATATTGCACTCATCACCATGGTATCCAAGCACTTCATAAATGTAGAATTGTGCTATTATCTATGTTCCAAAGGTGCTTTTTTTCATTTCAGTACTGAAGCTTGTAACTTTTATGTTACTAATAATTTGTTAGCGGGTAGATGAATAATGTCTTGGAATGCTGTTTTTTTGTTAAAATTCTACCAATGATAAATACATTTTCCTTTCTTCTTTCAGGAATTCAATACATCTTCTGCAAATTATGTAGCACTATAAAGCCAAGGTGAATTGAATTACTGTCTTGCAGCACATGCCTGCTTTAAAGTACAGAGAAATTTATGAAAAGCATTAAGGCACAGTTATTCTCATAGAGCAAATTTTTACAGCCAGATTCTCCTCTGTTATGCTGGTGTAAAAATCTGGAATAAATTCATTTAAATTGGTAGTGTAGCTTTGACTATTGATCATAATCTTGCAAAGGGATCCACATGGGTGGAAACTTATAACAAGATGGAGTCCCAATAGTGTCAGTGAATCAGAATCTAGCCTATTACGGTAACTTCATACTAAGCTGAGATATGAACCACAAATCTACATTTAAAGCATAACCCTAACTTAGCACTCTTCATTTATATCATAAATTAGTTTTTTATTGTAACGTTTACTAGTTGCTTTTAGCTGGGCGGGTTATATTTATGTGGCATATTTATAATTTAAGAACTTGCAATTGCTTTTTATGACTGAGGAGTGGGTAGCAGCCAAAGTGAAGCATAATTTCTCCTTTGGGTAAAAAGAGAACAATTGCCATTAGGAAGATATGATTCTTGATTTCCCTGTCTTTCCTCAGACGTGTAGGTACCCATCCATGCTATTACACAGTGCAAGTTAGGCTGGTATACATGTGTGCATTATACCCCAGTTTCTAATTGTTGCTGCTTAAGAGAGGGTAAACACTTGAAAAGGAGAAAGGGTATAGGAGGGAATGAAAAGGAAGAGAGGGGTTGGAAAGGGAACATGAACTACCCATGCTCCCCCTCCCCCCTTTTAAATTCTGGTTGAGAACTGCACTACTGTTAATGTGAATAAACCTTGTGATGTACCCAGCAGAGATGTCAAGGAGTTTTACACAGTAACAAAGGTAGCGGTTGCAAGGAAAAAGATCTAGAAATAAAGGCCTAAGACGTTATCATCAATTCAGTGCATTCACATTCGTCAAGCATTGTTGCTCACAAAAGAAGTGGTTTGAAGGACACCATGGTAATAAGACCATAAAGATACACAAATGGAGAGGGAAACAAACTTGACTTCTTTTCAAGAATAAGTGATCTCAAAGGCAGATGCACCATATTTCAAATTTTCATCTCTTGCATGTTCCTTCATGACATTTCCAAAGGTTATATGTTGTTGTATATTTTTTATGGGTCATGATCAGCTTGTTTTTCATAGGCAATAACTCAGTCTACATAAAGTTAAATGGAAGCTAAAATAGGGTAGTAGTGTATCCACGTGTGGAGAGAAATACATGTCATCTCCAGGAAAGTTCATCGGAGCTTTTGTAGTACGTAAATTCCTGTATATTGCAGTAGTAATGTACCAAGTCCTTTTTTTCATTGTGGCCTGAAGGACAACAATAGAGGGCTTTTAATTAGTAAATGTTACAGGCCCAAATCAGCTTTAACTGGCATATACTTACATAGTGCCTGAAACCCAGTTCTTGGCCTATTTCCATAATTCACCGTTGAGCCTTTGGAACTGCTTCTCCAAACATGAGCAAAAAGTGCACCTTGTGTTTTGCTGATCTGTGTGGCTCTTGTTGGGGTCTGGCCATGCCTTTGTGAAACAAAGCATTCCCTTGTAGCCCATGGTGCCTCTGAGTATTACATGGGCTGTCAGTAACAGGGATCAGAGTTGATGGGGGGGAAAAGGCGGCATTCCTTTTCTATTCCCTATTGTACCCAAGTCCCAGTCACAGTCCCTAGAACTGCCTCCAATCCTGGATTGGCTGGATGTTTCTGCTAGAATAATCAGTGTCTGTGTTCTTATGCTTAGAAAATAAATAATGACATTCCTCTTGAGGTGAATATTTCACTATTTTCCTTGTTTGAAACCCTCTTCTGCCAAAACGAAGCATCTAGTAGCAGGGGAACTTTGAATGGCAGGCTTTATTCAAAAAGCCTTTGGGATTTTTGGGGAGATATTTTTTTTTATTCCCTCCCACTCAAAGGTTTGGATGATGTCCACTTCTGGCTGAAGATGATGGGCATGCTTTTCTGCCCAGTATATGTCAAGGATGATTCCGGATGGGCCAGAGGAGGTGGTTAAAAGGAAATGTGAGGCATGCATTCAGATCTTGTCTACACTACAGGTTACTTCAGTATCATTTACGTCACTCAGGAGTGTGAATAATCAACACCCCTGAGGGTATGTCTACACTACGAAATTAGGTCGACTTTATAGAAGTTAATCTTTAGAAAGTGATTTTATACAGTTGATTACGTATGTCCCCACTAAGCACAGTAGGTCGGCGGAGTGCGTCCTCAATACCGTGGCTAGCATCGACTCACGGAATGGTGCACTGTGGGTAGCTATCCTACAGTTCCCACTGCCCTTTGGAATTCTGGGTTAAGCTCCCAATGCCTGATGGGGCAAAAACATTGTCGCGGGTGGTTTTGGGTACATGTCGTCAGTCTCCCCTCCCTCCTTAAAAGCAACGGCAAACAATCGTTTTGTGCCTTTTTTCCTGGGTTATCCGTGCAGACGCCATCGCACGGCAAGCATGGAGCCCGCTCAGCTCACCAGTGCTGTGAGCATTGTAAACACCTCGCACATTTTCCTGCAGTATGTGCAGAGCCTGGCTAGGAGCCGCCAGCACGAGGACGATTGTGAGGAGGACATGGACACAGACGTTCCTGAAAGCACGGGATGTGGCAATTGGGACAACATGGCGGCAGTGGGGCAGGTTGATACAGTGGAATGCCGATTCTGGGTCCGGAAAACAAGCACAGACTGGTGGGACCGCATAGTGTTGCAGGCATGGGATGATTCTCAGTGGCTGCGAAACTTTTGCATGTGTAAGGCCACTTTCATGGAACTTTGTGAGTTGATTCCCCCCGCCCTGAAGCGCAGGAATACCAAGATGAGACCTGCCTTGACAGTTGAGAAACAAGTGGCAATAGCCCTGTGGAAGCTTGCAATGCCTGACTGCTACCGGGAATCAATTCAGAGTGGGCAAATCTACCGTGGGGGCTGTTGTGATCCAAGTAGAGAAGGCAATCAGTAACCTTCTGCTAACAAGGATAGTGACTCTAGGAAATGTGCAGGTCATAGTGGATGACTTTGCTGCAATGTTGTTCCCTAACTGTGGTGGGGCGATAGACGGAACGCATATCTCTATCTTGGCACCGGACCACCTTGCCAAGCAGTACATAAACCGCAAGGGGTACATCTCAATGGTGCTGCAAGTACTGGTGGATCACAAGGCACATTTCACCGACATCAACGAGGGATGGTCGGGAAAGGTGCATGACGCTCGCATCTTTAGGAACTCTGGGCTGTTCAAAAAGCTGCAAGAAGGGACTTTCTTCCCAGACAATTACCGTTGGGGATGTTGAAATGCCAGTAGTTATCCTTGGGGACCCAGCCTATCCCTTGCTCCCATGGCTCATGAAGCCATACACAGGCAGCCTGGACAGTAGTAAGGAGCAGTTCAGCTATAGGCTGAGCAAGTGCAGATTGGTGGTAGAATGTGCCTTTGGACGTTTAAAAGCCCACTGGCGCTGTTTGCTGACTAGGTTAGACCTCAGCGCAACCAATATTCCCATTGTTGTTGCTGCTTGCTGTATGCTCCATAATATCTGGAGACGTTTATGGTGGGGTGGGAGGTTGAGGCAAATCGCCTGGCAGCCAATTTTGAACAGCCAGACGCCAGGGCGATTAGAAGAGCACAGCTAGGCGTGCTGCGCATCAGAGAGACTTTGAAAAACACTTTCATGACTGGCCAGGCTATGGTGTGACAGTTGTGTGTGTTTCTCCTTGCTGCAAAACTGCCTCCTTTGTTGAATGTACTTCCCTGTAAGCCAATCCCCCTCCCCACTTCAACCACAGCTGGCAAAGGAAATAAAGTCCCTATTGTTTTGAATCCATACATTCTTTATTTATCAAAAAAAAAAAAAAAAAGTGAGATCACTGACAAGGTAGCCCGGGTGGGGTGGGGGAGGAGGGAAGGACAAGGCCACATTGCTTATTGTAGTCACACTACAAAACAAAGCTGTTTGAATGACCGCCTTCTGTTGCTTGGGCTATCCTCTGGAGTTGAGTGGCTGGGGGCCCGGAGCCTCCCTACGTTCTTGGGCATCTGGGTGAGGAGGATATGGAACTTGGCGAGGAGGGCAGGTGGTTATACAATGTATGCAGCTGGGGTCTGTGCTCTGGTTGCCTTTCCTGCAGCTCCACCAGATGCCTGATCATGTCTGTTTTGCTCCCCCATTAGCCTCAGCGTGTTCTGATCATGCTCACTGTATGCTTTCCTGGCCTCTGCCACCGAATGCCCTATCATTACGGGAGGACTGCATGAGCTCGGAAAACATGTCATCGCGAATGCGGTCTTTTTCCACCTCCTAATCTGTGATAACCTCAGGGACGGAGTTGATACAGGGAGCATAGAAACATTTGCACTGCAGGGGGGATAAAAAGGGAGAGTAAAATTTAAGAAGATACATTTCTGAGAACAAAAGGGAGACTTTTTCAAGCAATGCACAGCAGACAGAACATGTGCTTTAGGTACAAGGTCGCATTTTGCCTTTTATATTGAGTGCCTGCTGGTACGGTGACACATCACACGCGGCTGGGCAACAGAATTCGGTTTCCAGACAGCCATAGTAAGCCAAAGGGTACGCAGGGTTGGCTTCTTCCGCGTTCATAACATGTGGGAATGGTTTCAAACTGCAGCGCCCTCCTTTCCCATAAGAAGCAATGCCGGTTGGGTTTGCCATTTAAAAGGAGGAGCTGTGGTTTTGGGGTGGATGTGCAGCACACCCCTCTTCCCACCATTTGGCTATTCTCTGGGATGATCCCTTTTAGCCAACCGCAAGCAGCCCAAAACGAACAGGGTCCTTTTACTGTTCCCTTATAAAAATTCCCCTATTTCAACCAGGTGACCATGAATGATATCACTCTCCTGAGGCTGACACAGAAAGATAAAGACCGAATGTTGCATGAATGCGACCAAAACGCAGGACCATTCACTGGCATGCTTTGTGCTGCAATGATTACAGACTGCTTGCTACTGGGTTGGTGTGGTAAAGTGTCCTATCGTGGAGACGAAATAAGGCAGCCCTCCCCAGAAACCTTCTGCAAAGGCTTTCAGAGTACCTCCAGGAGAGCTTCATGGAGATGTCCCTGGAGGGTTTCCGCTCCATCCCCAGACACGTTAACAGACGTTTCCAGTAGCTGTACTGGCCGCAAATGTATCCCAATTCTTCAGAGCAAATCAAACATTAAACACAATTGCTTTTAAACCCTGTAGTGTAGTTACAAATGTGCACTCACCAGAGGTGCCTTATCCACCTTCAGGGTCTGGGAACCCTCCTTAGGAGGGTATTGGCTCCCGGGTGATGAAAAGTTCCTGGTTGCTGGGGAGAATGGATTCTCCGCTTGCCTGCTGCACATTCTCCTCCTCCTCCTCATCCACAAAATCCTCCTCTGTGTTGCTTGAGACTCCCCCCTTGCAGGTGTCCACGGACAGTGGTGGAGTAGTGGTAGGGTCCCCCCATAGAATGGCATGCAGTTGATCATAGAAGCGGCATGTATAGGGCTCTGACCCAGAGCGACCGTTTGCCTCCTTTGTCTTGGAGTAGGCTTGCCTGAGCTCCTTAACTTTCACGCGTCACTGCTCCGTGTCCAGGGCCGGCTCCAGGCACCAGCAAAGGAAGCAGGAACTTGGGGTGGCATGTCCGGGTCTTCGTCGGCAATTCGTCGGTGGGTCCCTCTCTCCCTCTCGGAGGGAAGGACCTGCCACTGAATTGCCGCCGAAGAATGAAGCGGCCGAAGTACCACCAATCATGGGCTTTTTTTTTTTTTTTTTTTGCTTCGCCGCTTGGGCGTGTCCCTGGTGTAGCCTCTCTCCACCATGCCCTGTGCGATTTTGGCATATATATTAGCATTTCTTCTGCTGGATCGGAGTTCTGTCTGCACAGATTCTTCTCCCCATACAGCAATCAGATCCAGTGTCTCCCGCTCACTCCATGCTGTAGCTCGTTTGCGATTCTGGGACTGCATGGTCACCTGTGCTGCTGAGCTCACCACTCTGACCAAACAGGAAATGAAATTCAAAAGTTCCTGGGGCTTTTCCTGTGTACCTGGCTAGTGCATCGGAGTTGAAAGTGCTGTCCAGAGCGATCACATTGGAGCACTCTGGGATAGCTCCCGGAGGCCAATACCATTGAATTGCACAACACTGCGTCTGCACTACCGCAAATTCGACCCAAGAAGGTCGATTTTAGCGCTACTCCCCTCGTCAGGGAGGAGTACAGCAGTCGATTTTAAGAGCCCTTTAAGTCGATGGAACGGGGTTGGTTGTGTAGCCGCATTGCTTATAAAATCGACCTAATGCAGCTACATTTGACCTAACCTCTTAGTGTAGACCAGCCCTGAGTGACATAAGTTATACCACCCTAAGCGCTGGTTTAGACAGCGCTATGTCAGCAAGAGAGCTTCTCTGCCGACATAGCTACCGCGTCTCACAGAGGCAGGAGCTATTAACCCCACGGGAGAGGTGTCTCCCATCGGCCTAGAGCGTCTCCACCACAAGCGGTACAGCGCTGTAGTGTGTAGATATAGTCTCAGTGACTGAACATGCTGATACTCACTCTGTCCCTCTGGCTGGCTGTTGCTGTATCCCGGGCCTGGTCTACACTACGAGTTTAGGTCGACTTTAGCCGCGTTAAATCGAATTAAGCCTGGACACGTTCACACGACGAAGCCCTTTCTTTCGACTTAAAGGGCCCTTTAAACCGGTTTCTTTACTCCACCTCCGACGAGGGGATTAGCGATAAAATTGGCCTTAGGGGGTCGGAATTGGGTTAGTGTGGACGGAATTCGACGTTATTGGCCTCTGGGAGCTATCCCACAGTGCTTCATTGTGACCGCTCTGGACAGCACTCTCAACTCAGATGCACTGGCCAGGTAGACAGGAAAAGCCCCGCGAATGTTTGAATTTCATTTCCTGTTTGCTGAGCGTGGAATGCACAGGTGACCACGTAGAGCTCATCAGCACAGGTAACCGCGATGGAGTCCCAGGATCGCAAAAGAGCTCCAGCATGGACAGAACGGGAGGTACGGGATCTGCTCGCCATATGGGGAGATGAATCAGTGCTGGCCGAACTCCGAAGCAGTAAACGAAATGGCAAAATATTAGAAAAGGTCTCCAAGGCCATGAAGGAAAGAGGCCATAACAGGGACGCACAGCAGTGCCGCGTGAAAATTAAGGAGCTAAGGCAAGCCTACCACAAAGCCAGAGAAGCAAACGGAAGGCCCGGGGCTGAGCCGCAAACATGCTGCTTCTACGCAGAGCTGCATGCCATTCTAGGGGGTGCAGCCACCACTACCCCAACCGTGTGCTATGAGTCCCTCACTGGAGAAACACACAGGGAAGCGGGTTCGGGGTACGAGGAAGATGAGGATGAAGATAATGTAAATAGCTCACAGCAGCAAGGAAGCGGAGAAACCGGTTTCCCCAACAGCCAGGATATGTTTATCACCCTGGACCTGGAACCAGTAACCCCCGAACTCACCCAAGACCCTGTGGGCACACAGGGGACCTCTGGTGAGTGTACCTTTGTAAATATTACACATGGTTTAAAAGCAAGCGTGTTTAATGATTAATGATTAATTTGCCCTGGCAATCGCGGCCAGTACAGCTACTGGAAAAGTCTGTTAACGTGTATGGGGATGGAGCGGAAATCCTCCAGGGACATCTCCAGAAAGCTCTCCTTCATGTACTCCCAAAGCCTTTGCAAAAGGTTTCTGGGGAGGGCTGCCTTATCCCGTCCGCCATGGTAGGACACTTTACCACGCCAGGCCAGTAGCACGTAGTCTGGAATCATTGCATAACAAAGCATGGCAGCGTATGGTCCCGGTGTTTGCTGGCATGCAGACAACATCCATTCCTTATTGCTCTTTGTTATCCTCAGGAGAGTGATATCATTCATGGTCACCTGGTTGAAATGGGGCAATTTTATTAAGGGGACATTCAGAGGTGCCCGTTCCTGCTCTGCTGAACAGAAATATTCCCCGCTGTTAGCCACGCGGTGGGGGGGAGGGGTGAAGGGATCATCCCAGAGAATTTTGTGTGTGTGTGTGTGGGGGGGGGGGAGTTGGGTTTGTGCTGCATGTTAACCCGGAAACCCCAGCCCCTCCTTTTACATTGCAAACCCATTTTAAATGGCCAACCCAACGGGTGCTTGGTATGGTTAATGAGAGCAGTACTGTTTGAAACCATCCCCACATGTTAAGAAGGTTAAAAAAGCCAAAAGACTGTGTCTTACCATGGCTGCCTGCAAGCTGAAATCTGTGGCCTGGCACTGCGTGAGTGATCTCTCACACCAAACCGGCAGGCCCTCAATATAAGAGGAAAAATGCGACCTTGTAACGAAAGCACATGTGCTGTGTGATGTGAACAGCAAAATTAAACGTGAAAGAGTGTACCCATTGTTCTCTAAAATGTATCTTTAACCACCTCTCCCTTCTCCTCCACCAGCTGCACATCTTTCTCCTTCACAGAGGCTAGTGAATATTCGAAAGCGGAAGCGAAGGACGCGTGATGAAATGTTTACAGAACTACAGACTGCCTCCCACGCTGACAGAGCCCAGCAGAATGCGTGGAGGCAGTCAATGACTGATTATAGAAAAGCCCAATATGAGCGAGAGGAGAGGTGGCGTG
Organism: Terrapene triunguis; assembly: GCF_002925995.2. NCBI lineage: Eukaryota > Metazoa > Chordata > Testudines > Emydidae > Terrapene > Terrapene triunguis. Next base: position 3,833,537 of record NW_020698074.1, on the reverse strand, counting down.
CTGAATCTTGGGCTCAAGAGGAGAGGTGGCGTACTGAATCGCTGGCTGAAGATGAGAGGTGGCGTCAGCTTGCACACAGAAGGCAAGAGCTGGAGCATCAAACTGATATGCTGCAGCGTATGGTTGAGCTGCAGGAAAGGCAGCAGGAGCACAGACCGCCGCTACAGCCCCTGTGTAACCAACAGCCCTCCTCCCCAAGTCCCATTGCCTCCTCACCCAGACGCCCAAGAACACGGTGGGGGGGGCCTCCGGCCACCCAGTCACTCCACGCCAGATGATTTCCCGAGCAATAAGTGTTAAAGTTTTAAACTGCAGTGTGTCCTTTTCCTTCCCTCCTCCCCCACCCATCCCGGGCTACCTTTGAAATTATCCCCCTAGTTGTGTGATGAATTAATAAAGAATACATGAATGTGAAGTAACAATGACTTTATTGCCTCTGCAAGTGGTGCTCGAAGGGGGGAGGGTAGGGGAGGGTGGGGTGGTTGGTTTGCAGGGAAGTAGAGTTAACCGGGTGAGGGGGGGAGGGGCGGAGGGTTCATCAAGGAGAAACAAACAGAAGTTTCACACCGTAGCCTGGCCAGTCACAAAACTCGTTTTCAAAGCTTCTCTGATGCGCACCGCACCCTGCTGTGTTCCTCTAACCGCCCTGGTGTCTGGCTGCGCGTAATCAGCGGCCAGGCGATTTGCCTCAACCTCCCACCCCGCCATAAATGTCTTCCCCTTACTCTCACAGATATTGTGGAGCGCACAGCAAGCAGCAATAACAATGGGGATATTCTTTTCGCTAAGGTCTGAGCGAGTCAGTAAGCTGCGCCAGTGCGCTTTTAAACGTCCAAATGCACATTCCACCACCATTCGGCACTTGCTCAGCCTGTAGTTGAACAGGTCCTGACTCCTGTCCAGGCTGCCTGTGTACGGCTTCATGAGCCATGGCATTAAGGGGTAGGCTGGGTCCCCAAGGATCACGATAGGCATTTCAACATCTCCAACGGTTATTTTCTGGTCCGGGAAGAAAATCCCTTCCTCCAGCTTTCGAAACAGAACAGAGTGCCTGAAGATGCGAGCATCATGTACCCTTCCCGGCCAGCCCACGTTGATGTCGGTGAAACGTCCCTTGTGATCCACCAGGGCTTGCAGCAGCATTGAAAAGTACCCCTTGCGGTTTATGTAGTCGGTGGCTTGGTGCTCCGGTGCCAAGATAGGGATATGGGTTCCGTCTATGGCCCCACCACAGTTTGGGAATCCCATTGCAGCAAAGCCATCCACTATGGTCTGCACGTTTCCCAGAGTCACTACCCTTGATATCACCAGGTCTCTCATTGCCCTGGCAACTTGGATCACAGCAGCCCCCACAGTAGACTTGCCCACTCCAAATTGATTCCTGACTGACTGGTAGCTGTCTGGCGTTGCAAGCTTCCACAGGGCTATTGCCACTCGCTTCTCAACTGTGAGGGCTGCTCTCATCCTGGTATTCTGGCGCTTCAGGGCAGGGGAAAGCAAGTCACAAAGTTCCATGAAAGTGCCCTTACGCATGCGAAAGTTTCGCAGCCACTGGGAATCGTCCCACACCTGCAGCACGATGCGGTCCCACCAGTCTGTGCTTGTTTCCCGGGCCCAGAATCGGCGTTCCATGGCATCAACCTGCCCCAGGAACACCATGATTTCCACATTGCTGGGGCCTGTGCCTTGTGAGAGGTCTAGGTCCATGTCCATTTCCTCATCACTCTCGTCGCCGCGCTGCAATCGCCTCCTCCTCGCCTGGTCCTGGTTTTGCTTTGGCATGTCCTGGCTCTGCATATACTCCAGGACAATGCGCGTGGTGTTCATAGTGCTCATAATTGCCGCGGTGATCTGAGTGGGCTCCATGATCCCAGTGCTAGCTATGGCGTCTGGTCTGAAAAAAGGCGCGAAACTAGTATCTGACGGACCAGGGGAAGGAGGGAGGGAGGGAGGGGCGAGTGACGACATGGTGTACAGGTACAGGGAATTAAAATCAAGAAAGGTGGCTTTGCATCAGGGAGAAACACAAACAACTGTCACAGAGAATGCCCCCCCCCCCCCAGAGATTGAACTCAAAAGCCTGGGTTTAGCAGGCCGTTGATTTGACGGAGGGAGGGGGGAAGGAAATGAATACAGAACAAATCTATTTTTTACATCTTAAGACGACGGTGCAGCATGACTGATAGCCCTCAGCATTTTCTGGGTGCTTGGCAGCAAGTACTGGGCGCTTGGCAGTTAGCCTTCAGGCCTAATGCACGATCTGCTGCTCAGGGAAGACTCAGCTAACGTGCGATGAGCCAACAGGGCGCGTGGCAGAAAATGGCATACTACGACTGATAATCATCTTCATCAAAAGAGTTCCATAGGACTGCCCAGGTGCCCATGATTGACAGCCACTGCTGTACGACGAGGACGGTTACCAGTCGTAATAAACCATCTACTGCCAAAAGGCAAAAGGCAAGGGGGCTGGTGCAATGCAACCCCACGGCTGCCAGCCCCACGGCTGCCGGCACCCAGATCGCCAATGAAGGCTACCAGTCATGCTGCACCGTCTACCGCCAAAAGGCAGTTAGCTGCTGCTGCTGTGTAGCAATGCAGTCCCACGTCTGCCGGCACCCAGATGACATATGGTGACGGTGAGCTGAGCTGAGCGGGCTCCATGCTTGCCGTGGTATGTTGTTTGCACAGGTAACCCAGGTAAAAAGGCGCAAATCTATTGTCTGCCGTTGCTCTGACAGAGGGGGAGGGGCCTGACGACATGTACCCAGAACCCCCCGCGACACTGTTTTGCATCATTCGGGCATTGGAATCTCAACCCAGAATTCCAATGGGCGGCGGAGACTGCGGGAACTGTGGTATAGCTACCCATAGTGCAATGCTCCGGAAGTCGACGCTAGCCTCGGTACTGTGGACGCGGTCCGCCGACTAGAGCACTTAGAGCATTTTATGTGGGGACACACACAATCGGCTGTATACAACCGATTTCTATAAAACCGGCTTCTATGAATTCGATCTAATTTCGTAGTGTAGACATACCCCCAGACTTGGAGGCATAGGGCTGTGTGAAGCAGGCTCTGTCCCTGAGGCAGAGCAGAAATGTAACAACTAAGCAGGCAGGCTGCTAATGTTTCCATTGTTAGCTAATTGTTCCCATTCTTAGTCAATTAAGGCTCCTTTACCTTGCCAGAGTGCTGCAAAGGAGCCTTATTGTAAATGTCAGTAACAGAATCCTCAGCTAGGAAGGTTATGTGCCGTCTCCCTTTTTTTCCTGTGCCGGAGAGGCACGATGGGGTTAGATTACAGCTCAGGATCTATTTTACTTATCCATTAAAAAAATGCAGGACAATTATTAGCAAAACTGTATGACTTTCATGTGGGAAAGTCTGAGCAATTTAAAGCGACATTCTACTTTACAGAACACCAAACACCAAAATAAAAGTAATGTAATTTAAATGAAAATCCAGTATTATAACTGGAATGCAGGGTATTGGTTACCAAGTATTTGTAAGTTAACTTTCATGTGTTTAGAAAATGCTGAACAGTTGTTGTGATTTCCCCCCTCCCCCCATATGGTAGTTTAAATAAATTACCAAAATAAGTGAAACTGGTGTGATTATATTGCATTATTTTGACAAATAAAATCTGCAGAATTTTGGATTTTTTTTGCGCAGAATTCCCCCAGGAGTAATTAGTGAAATTATCCATCTGAGTTTGTTTCCCTAGAGGTGTCATGTGGTTTACAAAAGACCACATAGGGACTCAGTGGCTATCCTGGGATTAGATCTCAGGAGTTACTGTCAGAGTCCTGTTTCATTCACTAAACAACACTTCTTCTTTATTTCAAAGTATTTTCTTGCTCTGTAGCAGAAAGAACAACTCCTTTTTGCCTTCTTTTCAAAAGAATGGGGCACTGTTCACTACTAGAAATGGCTGAAGTTTTTCTAACAAATAGTTTATTTGCTAATAAATGCTAATAAATTTGACCATTGGATAGCTTTGGACAATTTTTTTTCAGGCTAAATTCCCAAGGGGACGTAGGTGCCATTCACAAAACAACTGGAGTTGATGCCCCATGGTGAATAGTCCAGTGGGTGGGGCATTCACCTGGGATGTGGGAGACCCAGCTTTGAATTGTCATTCTGGAGCAGGGACTTTAATGCAGGTCTCCCCCATCCCAAATGAGAACCCTAACTACCAGACTCTGGGGTATGCTAGAGTGGGGCTCTCTGTCTCTCCTGTAGAAGCTATTCTACTCTGCATAACTAATTAAGTAATCATTGCAGCAGAGACATAAACTTGGGTCTTCCACATCACAGGTGAGTGGCCTAACCACTGGGCTATACAGTCATTCAGATTCACTGTCTGGCCCAAACATTATTCAAGCATTTTATACAAAGTGAGAGATTGAGCACAATACTTCATAGCCAGGTGGTTAGAGCACTCACCTGAAAGTAGGGAGATGTAGGTTCAAGTCCCTGCTCCAGAATGGGGGTGCAAACCTGAGCATGAGGACAATAGCACCTCCTTGTCTGGTTCTTTTGTGAGTTGAGCCCTTCATTTCCTTTGCTTTTATTTCTTTTTAAATAAGGTTAAAAATGCCTGGAAATGAAACATTTTTGTTTTGAGTTGAATGTTCTCAACAATTCTGGTTCAGTTTGAGCCAGTCTGAATTTTTTTTTTTGAACTGCCAGCAAATAGAAAAACCAGTGATTTGACCAGTCTTTGACTAATATTAATGCTGGTGAAGGTTTTCAGAGAGGAATTGATGCATCTGGATTTTGCAAGTAGCAACCTAATCTTCCAAAATAATGGTTAAAGTGAAGCTGAATAATTCAAACTCAAATACTCTTGGTTCTAGCTGAAACTGGGAGGAAAAATAACTATAATAGTATAGGTCCAAAGAACCTATTTCTCTGCTTTAGTTTATAGGATAAAGGGATAACTTGCAGAAATATTAAATTGCTATAGGAAACGTGGGGATTCTTATTTTTAACATTGGGAGCTAGAGATGTATTGCAGCATCTGTCACCCAAGATTAGCATAGAGCATCGAACTGGACTTGAAATGAATTCAGAGGATGATATGATCATGGTGAGAGCCAACCCTGGGGGAAGGACACACAGGGTAGGAGAGCTAACTGGAACTACTACAGTCTGCCATGATTTTTGTGATCTACAGAAATACAGCTTTCACCAATGTGTTCCGGACAATTCAGATGAAGCTGTTTGAATGTGGTGTTAAAGTGGCCTTAAATTCTGTTTATTTTTTAAAATAAAAATTGGTGTAAACTGGTGGGTTAATTCATCAGCCTGCATGCGCGCTAAGGAACACTCTCCAGTTAGGATTCCAGTCCCTTTTTCTTCACAATAACTCTTTTTAACAAACCATTCATTGTTTTGATTTCTTCCGGAAAGAAGAAACACCATTTCTTCCGGACTCAAGGTCTTCTGCAGCAGCTCATCTACTCCCTGCAGCTCTTACACTTCTTCCTAGCCTGCTCCTTGTAGAATTACATTCCACAGGCCACAGTGTTGCGGCCACAGTGTTGCATCCACAGCGTGCACACAACCTGGGAGTTGCATGCCCACTGGGTTCTTCCCTTGATCCAAGGACTTTTCGAGCTGTTATTAGCAACTGAGTTACTTTCTGGCTCTTATGAAGACCAGGTGATGATCAAGCTATCATCTGATCCCTGACCTCACAGTCTCAGCTTGGAGGCAGGTAATTAGTCACAACCTCCTTAAAGGCCTCCACACCCTGTTACGGCAGGACTAAGATGTTTTAACAAACCAAACAATTCTGTATCAAAGCCATGTAACTGCAGATGATGCCCGATGAAAGTTAAACGGAGCAGTGTGGCAGAAGGCAGAGCGTAAGATTTTCCTTTCATAGACCTGTTGCGGATAAAACTTGCTGTACTGGAATATGGGTTTCCATACTGAAATCTTCCCTCTGTTGGTCACCATTAGAAAGTCAACTTTTACCCACCATTGCCATTCTGCAATGTTTAGAAATAACTGCAATGTTCCAGGTACCACTGTGCGGTAACTATGGTTAAACGTGGAGTTTTCATTGATTAACATTTGATGCACCGGTCTCAAAACAGGGCGTAAGTGCTGGATGAGAAGTCTCATGAATTTTGGGGTGAAATTACTTGCCATTTACAGTAAGAAAAAAAATACCTATCAAGGTGCTAAAGGACTATTGTTTTAACTTGGCTCTTGTAGAGATCCTTGGCAATGATGACACCCCATACTACTGGTATAGGAGAGAAAGCAAACTCACTTTTGATCAGTACAATGTGCAAGAGATTGGGTATGGCCCCTCGCATTAAATTAAAAGCATCAGTACCCAGTGATAGGACTGTATCCTATTTTAAATAAGCTGTCGTACTGAAAGCATGTCTTATGGAAATTAATAGTAGGTGTACTATGACCTTTGTGCGTGTGTGACTTCTACAGGTATATTTAGGACCCAATTCTGCTTGTATTAACTTTCTTTGGACAGGAATTGACCCTTAAAGACTCTCAATGACTTGAATGAGATTGATTGGGCCTTTAAAACAAAACAATTGTTGTTAGTAATGTTTTATCCCCTTATGATGTCTGATTTTTGGAAATTGTGTGTGGGGGGTGGTGGCCAGGGAGGAGACTGTGCTACCACAATAAAGCGTGCACTGGATTAGCTGTTGAGATTAGCTTTTGAGTCTCGGCAATCATCCACAGATGCAACATGGCTCCTTAACCTGGCAGGCATGGACAAAAAATTAGAGTTAAAGTGCCATGGAGACTGCCTTTGCACTATATAACATATTCTGCATAATTATAAATTCATATTGCTCATTTGTGCATCAAAAACCCTGCCATAGTTTTCTCCCTGAATACTTTTTTGGGACTCTTAGGCAGTCTATGGTTGATCTTTTGTAAAAGTGCCAGTACAATTTGTACTGACACTGTGGTTATCAATCTTAAGAACAGAATTAGCATTGAGGCGGAACTACCTTCTTGTCCCTGGCAACTTTCCTAGCACATGCAAAAACCCTTCCAGGGACCCTCAGATGGTGAATTTACACCATACCTCCCTTCACTTTGTCCAGCCCAATGGAACAAATCTTCGATATGGTGTAAGTAGTTATAACACCAATGAAATCAACGAAATTGCAGATGGTTGTATCAGGTCTGAATTTAGCCCTAAATGTTCAACTTGTAAATGTATGATTTAAGATTCAGAATGATGATAACTTTGAATAGGATTCTTTAAAAAAAAAACACAACTTTTTAAAAGTGACATTTGACTCTTGTGTCAACTATTCTATATGCCGTGAAGTGGCGTAATGAACTTAATAACTGAAACTAGAATTATTTCATGGGATGGATGAATATCGTGAAACCAGTTTGGATAAGCATTCAAAAATTCAGATGATAGGCTGAACTGATCAGACTTCTTGGATCAGCTGAACCGGACTGGAAATCCCATGAGAATGGGTTGGAGAGATGCAGAGTTGCCCACTTCTGATGATCCAGTGTCAGGGTTTAGTGGAATTTGCCTTTTTGGAGTCCCTGACTCTTTGGTGTGCTCTCTGTTTTTGTATACTTATGAAATTAAGGGGTGCCTTGTGAGATTCCATGAAATTAACTGTTCATTGATAAGATGACCTACTCTAGGGGACTGGAGCAAGAGTAAGCAAAGCCAATTTCCCACAATTAAATAAGACTACAAATTTAACATTAAACACACTTCTGTTGTCTTTTGAGCTTTGTTGCTGTGGTCCACTGGATGGTATTCTGATCACTTGGACGTTGCATTGCATGCGTTCTCTCCTATACTTCAAATTTTGTCTATTGGCCACCAGTGAATAGCTAGCAAAAGGATGATTTACATACTTTTGGTCAAGGGAAGGGTGCAACCTTGGTGCTGGCCTACGGTAACAAAAAGGAGTAATCCCAGTTGGATGACTCAGTGTAGTCATCCAACACATTCCAACACCAAAGTCACTTTTCTGTTGGAGTGAATTCAACGTTGTATTGAGGACCAGCCAAAAGCCAATGAACCCCTTAAATGTCCCACTTAAGCCCCATATTGAACCCTCTCTACATGGGTGAATTTCACCTTTACTGGTAGAACCTGGTGAATAACCTCCATTTTGAAGGTTAGGACCATATGGATATTTTGCATACTTCTCTTCCCAATATTGGAAATATTGGGCTGTGGACTAGCCAAGAGCTTTGAAAGAACCTTTCTCTTGTTATGTCTGAGTATCAAATGTAGTTGAAAATATAACTGAAATGTTTTAATATTTTTATATAGTCACTGTAATTTCCCAATTCCAGTCTGAATTATGAAATGAATTGAGTTTTCTCTCTGGACAACATGGTTCATATTCTTCTTAAATTACTTTTCTTGCTTGTATATAAAAAATTACCCCCCCCCCTTTTTTTTTTTTAATCTTCACTTCATTTTTCTTGAAGGGTCAGACATGGGATAGCTAATGTGAGTCAGAGAGAGACTAGAAATAGTGCTATTGAAATAGATTTGCTGCATGGACCTCTTTTGTGAGCATAACCTGAAAGCATTTGAAAGTGGTATTGAACTACTGAATAATTCACTGCAACTTTCAGACACATGTGATGACCCCATAGTGGAGGTGAAATCTTCACTTTTGACCCTTCTTTCCAATGAGTAAAGAAGAGGTATTGTACTTTACTGCGCATTGTATAAGATGATTCTAGCAGGCTCACAAAGGCTAAAAATTACCATGTTTAGAAATGTACAAAAGAGAAAATATGACTTTGAGCTCCAGTCTCAAAGAGAATCTTACATATTTTTGTTCGGTGTCTCCAGTTTGAAATGTTTTGCTAGTACAATATTTATCTGACTCTGATTTGCAGCAAGCTGCAATCCAGTTTTTTAAGGGGCATGCATTCTGTTTTATGGCTTCCCATAATTTTTTGCTGACTCTGTAATAAACTAGTGTCATTGTGTTCATTCCCTGAATGCTGGCAGATCAGATGCTGCAGTCTAAACACTTTATAAATGGGGTGCCATATTTCTCTAATTTTATTATTCATTCCAGTTTTTATGGTGCTTTTCTTTAAATTTTAGGTGCTCAGTAAAAATAAAACTGTCTATGCCAATTTGAAAATGAGACAACTGCAAAACTCCTCAGAAATCACCACTTAGCTATTTAACAGATTCATCACTAAACAAGCCCACCAGATCATGATGATATAGTAGCAACCCCAAATCTAATCCACTATTGCTCCACTTCTCTACAAATTCCAGGGAATCATAGGATGCTCCTGTATTTAGATTGCCTTTCAGTTTTAAGTAGCTATGGATAAGGAAAGTAGCACTTGCACAGTATTATTACACCCTACTGCAGCATGCATTACTATTAAGTAATAGTTGGGCTGCTTAAGTTTGCAGCACAAGAATCTTAACAGTTTATGATTACTGTGAGTCCCATAAGACCACCTCATCTGGTGTGCTTGTATCTGGAGTCTTTCGATCTCTTGTTGCACATTCAAGGTGCAATGAAAAAAGAAAAAGCTGAAATCTAGTTTAAAAAGTTGCATTTTTTCGCTATGCTTGTTAACTCCTTTTCAGCCTCTGCATTGCTTTTGATTTTTCTCACTTGGGGATGCCAGTAGAGGGCCCATAAAGTCTCACATGTCTGAATATTCCTTGAGAGATTCCTTATTGTTCACAGTGTATCACTCCTCTACACCAGTCCCTGATTTGAGGGGAGGGAGCTATTCAGAGGTGCATCTCTATGGCAAAAATCTGCCTCCTTTGTTTCATAAAATGGCCTGATTTTTTTTTTTTTTTTAGTTCATTTGTTGTATGTTCGTATGCCCTCCTCCTCTGTTCAAGGGAGTAATCCTTAGTCACACACGTATCCCCACTGAGTTCCCTGGGGCTGCTCACATGATTAAGGATTTTCCAGGGGCCTTTTTATTATAAGCTCCTTGAAGGCAGGGCTTACATTTGTTCTGTGTAACATCAGGCAGACTCTGAGGGCTGAACAATCTCAGGAGGACACTGTTGATCTTGAGATTAGGCCATCCTTTTCCTCTTTGTGAGCACATTGGTAAAGAAAAATAAAATAAATAGAACTGTACTATACAAGCAAAATGAAAAGAGCAATTGCAGCCCCTTGTTTATGGACATTGAGGAAATCTTGTCTTGTCTTCTACTTTACTCATTCTAGAGCATAATCGCCAAAGCAGTTGGACTCTGGATTCCTCTTGCCGGTTGGTCTGGCTCTTAGTGATTTCATTCTATGAAGCACAGAGGAGGCAGGTCAATTCTCTCTGTTATGCTTGTGATAGCAATGCTGGAGAAGAAAAAAAGCTTTTAATTGGTATATTTGAGAAGATATGACTGATGTAATGGAGAGAAAAAAGAAATTTTAATTTTACTCAATTTATTGTTTTGGATTTAGACTGTTTTTAATGGTACATTATTCTTGTTGATTGACACTGGAATTTCTTTTTGAAATGCATGTGGCATACAAATTTAGGTGAAACTGTGATCAGTGCTCATATCATGAATGTGAAACCAATTAATAACAGTACTAGTACTTCCCTGTGGATCTCAAAGCAATTTACAAAGCTGGGTAAAGCTTGCTAGGTTCATTTCACAGAGGGATGAAGTGCCTTGCTCAAGGTCATGCACAAGACAGAATAAGACAAAATGATTTTGTAGCAACTAACATGGATTGCAGTACATTTAAACTAAAAAGGGCTTCTAAGATAGGGAGCTGGGGGCAGGGGGAACAGATTCCACTGCATAATGTATGTGAAATGATACAAATATGAATTGCTGTTTTCAGTTAAAAAAATTATACAAGAGGGTGGTTATCCATCACTTTACATAGACATTTGAGGTCAACCATGGTGCATGACTTAATCTGAGTCAGCATCACTGACAAATTTTCAAGTAGAGTGAAAGTTGCAGGTAGTTAAGCTGTTGATAAAATAAGATATGGCACAAGCTTGTTTTGCTGGAATAATTGGAAATGGGGAGAAGGGTGGGTGCTGCCTGCAAGCAAGCATCATTTTGTTATATGCTATTAGGATAGTAGCTTGAGTGAACTACGGTAAACTCTGTGGTCTGATCTCTTCATGTGAACAAGATACACAAAGAAAACTCTCCTGAACATTAAAGGGAGAGCAATCCCCTAATCTATAGAACCCTGTTGACCTACTCCCTGTAAACCCTTTGGAACCGTGCCTCAGTGGGTCACAGATGAGAATACCAAATTCAGGACAAACTGCTGATAAATGGGGCAGACCTGTCCCAAATAGGGTTGCCAACTTGGTAATATTTAAAAACCGGACACTCCAGCAGGAGTGCCGGAACCACCCTGTCCCACCTCTTCCCTCCGAGGCCTTGCCCCCATCCACTCCTCTTCCCCCTTCCCCCCCCGTTACTCTCTGCTTTTCCCCTCCCATCCCCCTGCCCAGGTCAGGAGGGACTCACTTACGGAGCCAGGCCTGGAAGCTGCAGCTGCCCGACAAAGGTAGGAGGCAGCCCCAGCTGAATAGGGGCTGGCGCGGGTGACGACCCAGCGCCTCCCATCTCTCCTGCCCACAGTAACCGGACATTGGGTGTCCAGTCAGTAGATCTGACCAGACTTTCCAATCAAATACTGGGCACCTGGCCACCCAAACACCAAACTGGTGGTTATTCTTCTATAAGATATACCAAGCTGGTAATAAAAGTAAACTTCTGTCTCACCACACTGGTTAACAAGAAGTCAGAAATGCAGTCTCCTTAGGTATCCCAGCCCTTGTTACACCACCCAGACACTAAACTTAATGATGAGTGGTTATTTAACATCAATTTAATCAAATAAAGGGGGGGTTCTGATCCTAGTAGATCAGCCACACACCAAGGCCAATACATAACTCAGATTTTACCCAATAATCATGCTGTTGCCAACCCTTTAGTATCTTCTATCTAAAGGTTTCTTTATAAGAGAAAAGAAAGAGGAGGGAGTTATAATGGTCAAGGAAAACAAATATATACACTCATTGCAAAGTTCTTGGATCAGGTTTGTAGCAGTGACGGAAGAAACTCCTGGCTTATAAAGTCTCTGGTAACTTCCAAAAGATTGGAAAGTCCTCAGTCCGTTGGTTGGAATGCTTCTTTTAGTGTAAGTCTATAATCCTGAGATCAGAGCAGGAAAGGGGCAAAATGGAGAAGCTTCCAGGGCTTTTTTAATACCTTCTCCCATGTGGAGGGACTGCTCCCAGTCTTAGTTTGTGGAAAATTACAGGCACAAGATGGAGTCCTGGGTCATTTGAGCAAGTCACATGCCCTTGCATGCTTTGAGTCATAGAAGCAGCCATAACCCATACTCTGGCTAAAAATGTCCCCAGGAAGCTCATTGGGTGCGGAAAGACTTCTTCCATAGTCTATTGTGTGAGCAAAGTGTTCTTTAATGGGCCATCAACTTGAATAGTCCATTCACAATGTGCTGGCTAGACTGGATGTAAACTGCCTGGTACGTAGTCAATATTCATAACTTGATACAAAAATGATACATGCATATTAACAGGATAATAATATTTGATTGATTGTCATGTAAGATATCAGTGAAAAAGTTACATACTTCATGTAAGATTTGTTGCAATTATATAACACTGGTTGCAACAATGATGTACATGGTCATGTTTTACTCCTACAGTGTCATACTAGGGATCACTTTTTTGTTCTGTATTTGTACAGCACCTAGCACAATGGGATCCTGGTTCATGACTGGGGCTCCTGGGTGCTACCACCATGCAAGTAAATAATATTACATTCTGAGGCTGTGTTTTTATTTTAAAACCCACAATCCATTGTTTTAAAATACATCATCCTTTCAAACAATGAAAGCTGGTGGCTGCTAACGAAAGCCATTCCTGAAATCTGGAGGCTACTAATGGCGAACAGTGCATAATTTTATTATTGTTTTTATTTTTATTGTATTTCAGTGGCACCTGCAAATCCCAACCAGAAAGGAAGCCCAGTTGTTGTAAGGTGCATTGTGTATGTGGGGATTAGCCAGGTGATCTGTGCCTACTTAAAATTATTAGAATTATGCAAAATGTAATTGTTTTTTTAATTTCATTTTATGAGATTTTGCATGACTTTATTTTTTCTTTGCTGCATTGCACAATTTCACACACATGTCAGAATTCTTTTGTTTAGAGTTTTGACAAAATGGCTATTTTTTGCCTCGGGTCAGAGGAAATTATACGTTTTTAATGTGAAAGCCATTTTTGCTTGAATTTCTGCAATTGTTGTTAGAAAACTGCATGGACAGTAATGGAACTTTTTATGAAGATAGGCCAAATGGCATATTAATCTTCTCACATTCTGTTCATTTAACGTTGGAAACCCCATTTATCCTCTGAAGTGTGTCCATACCCTAGACATTCTGCTCCCCAGTCCTTTGCATCTTCAGATGCCTCATTGCTCCCTTCCTCCTCCTCCTCCTCCTCCTCCTCCTCACCACCAAAAGAATGTGAATGCCTGTTCAGAATTTTATAGGGGAGTAACTTAATGCAGGAAGCAGCTAGTGCCCCAAGCAGCATCTCATATTTTTTTTTTACTGTAAAAGCATAATATCAAAGGAAAACCGAAACACCTAACTATTTTTAAACATCAGGCTCCAGCCGTGAACATCTTGGGACATCTTTGAAACAAGGCTCTGGCCTCCAGAAAGGTGAGAATTCTCTCTCGTCCTAGGAATGCCTTTCTCTGCAATTGCCTGGTCACTCATGAAACTCTTGCGTGTTCATCACCTTACTGGAACATTTCCTAAGAAATTATAGTCCCCCCTCCAGCATCCCTTTCTGGTAGTAGGCACTTCAAATGAGCAGATATGAGGTGTTGCTGAAGCATCCATTTCTATATCTCCCTGTCTTCCAGTTGGGTAGGTATTCTTAGGTCTTATTATGTTTCCCCCTAGCTTTCATTTTGCTTTCTTCCAGGGAAGATGTCTTATTCTCACATAAACAGTGCTTTTTAACATTGTTCCCATCATCTTGCTTCACCACAAAGAAAACTGTCCAGGATGGCCACTCTTTCTTTTCTGTGGAAAAAATGTTGAGTCTGAAATGTCATGCAAAAGTTATTTCACATTTTGTTTTGAATTGGCATGAAAAATATTCACTGCTTAATGGAAAAAATGAAAAGGCGGGTTAGGGAGGAAAGATGCATGCATGAAATGACTCCAAAAAGAGTGGAGAAGAAGCTTTACATGTAAGCACTTGCCAAAGGGGGTCAGGAGAGCTCTTGTGCACCACTTTAGTTCTGCCCATCTTATACGGCGAGGAAGGTGAAGCATCTTGCGCATCTTCCCAGTCTGATAAAAACACTTGGGAAATGGTTTCATGTTATAGACCTAATGGTTCAAACTGAACGCGGTGTAACTCCATGGAAGCAAATGGTTTTATACCAGGGATGAATTTGGAACTTGAGGGAAGGTAATGGAATTACACCTGGGTTGAATTTGGACCAGAATCTTTAGCAACCAGCCTATAGTTGAGTTGGAAATGGAGATTTGTGAATGCACAATATTGTTTACTAATGTTGACCTCACCCATAAATAGCCAGTGGATAATAGTTACAATACTTGTAACTCTACCCACTCCCTAAGCTGTTCTGCAATAATAAAAGGTATGTTTTTGTTATAGGGAGCGAAGACTTGGTACATTGACAAATCTTCTCTGTCTAGAGGGAAATGGACTAGAATTATGAGGACCTGGCAGTGTATGATGTATTGTGATATGAAATCTGTCTGGATGCGAGGGCCATGGTGACCCTCCAATACAATCAGAATCCAAGAATTTACTAATATTTGTTTTCCAAGTTGTAGCTGATTTTTGTAGATTTATTATCAAATAAATGAAGGGATTATCTGCATAACAGGCAGGACATTTTATTGCATTTAAATAAAGACTGTGAACCAGCTGGTTATAAATGCACGTAGTTACACTGAAATCTATGGCCAAATCCTCAGCTGATGGCATAGCTCCATTTACATCAGCAAAAGATCTAGCACTGTGTATCCTTTTCAACATTTCTTTTATTTGAGGACAATCAGCCATTGAGCATCTTAAAAAAAAAAAAAAAAAGAAAAAGTTTGAGTCACATTTAAGCTGCAAGGGAGGTCTCTCTTTTTTAATTTTTTTAAATAAACAAAAAGATGTAAAAGAATGAAGTTGTGTATAATTTAATTCAAAGGTGCTTCAATGAGGGAACTGATCTTTAATGGTTGTCTTAAACAGACAACCCACTTCGAAAGAATATCACCTGCCAACTGGCAAATAGAGATGAAGATGAATTTGCAGAAATCTAAGGGTGCTTGTCCATTGATGTGCCAGTGTCTCCGTGGAATTATAATATAAATTCATTCATCAAACCAGAGCACTGATGCTTGGTAAGGTTAGAAAGGCATAAATCAACTGCAAGTTTTTAATCCAAGGTGTGCCCCTCTGTCTTCCTCCCTAGTTATTTGCTAGTCAAACCCAGCATTTTACAGTCCAGCTGCCAAATATGGAAGCCTAGTCATGTCAAATACTGAAACGTTTTTGTGAACTGTTTTTATTAGTTGCAGATTTAATGTTGTTAGTTCCAGGTAGTTTTAACACTGGGTTCTTATTTCTTCATTTATTTTTACAATCTGACTATAGCTGATGTTTTTACTGAAAAAATCAAAGCTTTATATAGAGGAGAGAGAAATCTGTCCAAGATGAAATAGTGGTACATTATCACAGGTTTTTGTATGGTACATTATAGTACAATACAGATGTTGTGGACAAAGTAAGTGAAACAAGAAAAATAACTAGAGCTGTATGAGTTTGTTTTCTTTGTTTGCAAAGTGTTCTTGCAAACAATGAATCTGAGTCTACTTCAGTGAAGTAAACAGGGTTTTTTCCCCATTTAATTCAATAGAAACAGCATCATGCTTTATTTTTGTTTTGTGTCCCAGTGGTTTACAAAAGCTGAGTTTCCCTTTTGATTTTGTGTTTTGTTATTAAAATGACGTTCAGCTCTACAGAGCATTTAAATGCATTTTCTCAATTCTGGGCATCCATTTTTAGTTGTGTATTGATTTTATAGAAATTACATGCAGAGCAGAGTTTGAATTGGGACTCAACCTTAGGAGTCGCATAAGTGCATTTTATACTATTCTCTTGGTCAAAACATAAATTAATAGAACGGATTTTAAAGAAAAAAATTCTAGGGGGGGGGGAGGAGGAGGAGCAGAAGAGAGAGAGGCAGGGATGCCTGCCATGAAAAGGAACCTTTTCTGCCTGGAAAAATGGCTTGGAAGAACCTAGCAAGGGTTGAAAAATGTAAAAGTTAGCAGACACAAGACACAGGGGACCTTCTGAGAGCATGGTGGCTTTCGTGTAACTTTATGGAAGTACAGCATCACTGCTAAAAAAAAAATAATAAAAAAAAAATTATCCACAAATTGTCACAGCGTTGTTACCACAATATTTCTCACTTTAAGCATAAGGAAATATTGTGCTAAATCAGATATCAGAGCAGGTAAAAATTGACTTTGTTTTTAGTGATGGCAACTGTATTTCAATGAAGGGGACTTCTTCCTGCTTCAGTGAAGTAGTTAGGTGAAGTCAACACTGTACCCTCACCTAGTTTACCTTTCAGTAAAACCTACAGTGCCTTGTCTCCAATAGTATTTTATAGTGGGATAGTTATTTGTCCCACTGTAATCTCCCCTTCTCCTCCCCCCACACACCTTTTTTGCAGTGAAGTTAAAGCCTCAGATACTTTGTCTTTTCTCCAGAGTCCTTCTGTGGAGTGAAGAAAAGGGAAAGAGCCAGCTGAATAGTTACAATAAAACCACTGAACAAAAATAGGTCTTTGGATGCAATTGGTGGACCTGCTTGGGGATTGCTCAGATGAGTGTTGTCTTAGGGTCAGTGTTTGATTTGTGGTGAATTGCGAACAATGTACTCTAGCATTTTTTTTCCTCCAGAAGTTCCCCTGTTTATGATTACTGTTGATTTTATTGCTGCAATAGTGAGAGGGAACTGTAATATCCTAAGGGCAAACATATTCTCCCTTCAATATACACACAACCCTCATTCATTCTAAAAATAATAATTTAAAGAGTGAAACAAGTTGTTCTTACTCTACAGGTTTTTGCAAGCATGATACACTTTATTACTTAATGCATATATTTTATGCTGGGTAATCACCCTTTTATTAATTTCCCCCCCTCTAAATGTGCTAGTTAGGAAAATGGGGGTCAGGCAGTATAGACACGTAATGTTCAAGGGAAAATCATTTATTTTATATTGTTGGAGATTTTAATGGAATTCACAGGAACTTTTTTTTTAATAATATGATGACATGATTTCACCGATAACAGGAAGTAACAAAGAAGGAATTTCCAGAGCCTTCCAATTCTGTTGCATTTTGAGGGCAAGAACAAGCTGCAACTCTTGTAGGGTGACACACATCCCTTATTTTAAAGGAAGTCTCTTATGTGGTGCCTAATGCCCCATATCAAGACAATACTAGGCTGCACTGTGTCCTGTATTTTGGCATTCCTATGCAGGACACTGTACACTGTCCAATTAAAAACTGATGATTTTTGTACCACAAGAAAAGCTTTGTGGAGTGTTGCCTTTTAAATCAAGCTTTGCCCTTTAAAGTGAAGTTGTATGAAAAAATATTTTCTTGAAATGTTGACCTTATCTGCCTGCTTATTATTCTTCGTACGCGGAGATGTGAATCTGTTAGATAAATCTTTGCATTAATGGGGACTACAGTAGCACTGCCTGGAGAAAAGCAATTGCCCTGAAATCTTCCCAATACAGTTCTGCCAATGCCCTTCTAGTCTGACCCGCCACCCCCTTGTTGTTGCAGTCCTGGGTGTCTCTTAAGCAAAGATTGCTCAACATAACAAAGTGCACAGTAATTTCTATACACTGTCCTGAGGCAGCCAAATTCCCTATACAATTGTCACCAAAGGTAGGTAGACAGCGTTTAAACCCAGGTCTCTGTGATAGATTGATGCATTAATTAACTTGCTATTTCACCCCTTTGCCTGAGTTAGTGTATTGCTTGCAAAACATGGGCTCAGCCGTTGATAGCAGAATGGATGCCTATGAAAATCTGAAATAGAAATTGTAACATTATTGGAAGCCACAGGTGGCACAGGTAAGTGTTAGTGCTGAACAGTGTTATAGATTCTGTTTAAATGAATATAATAAGCAATTTGTTCTTGAAAGAAATGCTCATTTTCAGCAGGGATGCATTTCTTTTTAGCTGCTGCTAAGCACATCAACAGTGAACTCTGTGGTGCTTGAATATTCTCTGGTTAGGAATAATTCCTATACATTATATCCACCCAGGCAAACAAAACATTGCGTGGTGCCAAAATATTATAGAAATTAGAATTGAGTCATTGGCATCATTTTATTTAATGCAAATGGTATAAATAAAATGCAAATACATGTACCAGCAGATACCTTTTGAAATGAAGGGCATTTCCACTGTGTACAAAGAAATGTCCAGATATCTCTGATATCACCATGTCTGCAACATTCCTTTTCACCATCTCTTCTAACATTCTTATACATCACATCATCTTCTCTTGTCTTGATTATTCCATCTCCTTTCTCTCTAGTACCCCCAAGACCCAGCCCTTCAGACATGAAGATTAGCAGAATGCTGCTACCTGCCTTTTCATAACTGCAGAGAACCATGATTACATCACCCTCTTCTCAAACTAGTCTATCTTCTGATTTATTCCAGTTTCCAGTATAAATTTTCCTTCCTGCTTTTAAAGCTCTCTAGGATCTTGCTGCAACCTGCCTCAGAGAAATAAACCTTGTCACCCATCCTTCATGCTTACCTAACACTAGCTTCCTCTGTATTCTGCCACACAATTATTATCATAGCTCAGCCTGTTAGGATGGCCACTGACAGCTCCCCAGAATACTGGACTTGCAGAATGGAGAATGCCTAGAGGACACCATTTTGCAGAAGACATTGCCCCTGCCATGACCTTGCATGCTCGATGCACAAGAGGTCATGTTGGAGGGGGTGTTACCCAGGGTTCTTTCAACCCAAAGCTCTTGGTAACTTTTACTCTGTGCGAGGAGGTGTCAGGAAATAAATCAGGTGAGACATGGCCGTCCGACCGATAGATGGCTGGCACAAACAGGACAACACAAGAGTGCTTTCACTTAAAGCTACACTTTACTTAGTCTCAAGCACTTACACACGTCCACAACAAGATAAGTAAAACACCCCCAACCCTTGATAATTACCCAAGCTGAGTGTGGCTCTCGAGTGGCACAGTGGCAGCCCGTCTGCCGGTGGGGAACACAAGATGCATCCAGAGGGAGAGACCAGTCCTGAAGAGTCCCCCCATCTCAAGCTTTCCCCCCTTATTTATACATTAGTAATACAATGACATGTGCCTTAAAGAAAACTTGTCGAGCAAACAGTTCCAATGGGCAAGCAAGAGGCTCCTTCTGATTATTGATTAACCGGGTGTGGGTTTTTCCAGAGTCTGCAGCCTTGAGACCCCAATAGACATTCCTGGGGCATATCAGCAACTTCAACACAATCCTTATCAGGAAGGACGTGGGGTCAAGCTGCCCTTTCTGTGGCACCCTAAACCCCCCTCCCCTCCTGCCTTGGTCAAGCTGCATGGCCACTTTACAGCCTGCTGACTAAGTTGCTTTTTAACAATAAGCCATAGTGGTTTTAGGCACCTTACTGGTTTGCCAAAGTCTCCCCGTACAGTGGCAGAGGAGCAGCGCGCTACATTTGCATCTACGATGATACCAGACAAAACCACATCTGGTTATATATGAGTACCGGGCAGGGACAAATCTTAGAAAAATAGGACTGTCTGGCTTAAAACCAGTTGAATGGCCTGCCTAACTACAGCTGTATGCAGTGTTATAACCGTGTCTATCCCAGGATATTAGAGAGACCGAGTGAGGTAATATCTTTTATTGGACCAACATGTTGGTGAGAGAGACAAGCTTTTGAGCTTACACAGAACTGAAGAAGAGCTCTGTGCAGGGGCGGCTCCAGGCACCAGCGCACCAAGTGCGTGCCTGGGGCGGCAAGCCACGGGGGGTGGTCTGCTGGTCGCTGTGGGGGCGGCAGTCAGGGAGCCTTCAGCGGCATGCCTGCGGGAGGTACACTGGTCCCGCGGCTTTGGCGGCAATTCGGCGGCGGGTACACCGAAGCCGCGGGACCGGCGGACCTCCCGCAGGCACGCCACCGAATCCGCATTACCAGCCGGACCTCCCGGAGGCGTGCCGCCAAAAGCCGCCTGACTGCTGTGCTTGGGGCGGCAAAATACATAGAGCCGCCCCTGGCTCTGTGTAAGCTCAAAATCTTCTCTCTTGCCAACAGAAGCTGGTCCAGTAAAAGATATTATCTCACCCACCTTGTGTCTCTAACTGCAGCTGGGCCATCAGTCTCCTATTGGTGAAAAAACCTCCTCCTCTTTAGCTCTTACCAACTGCAACAGTCTTGTTACCTTTCTGTGCCTCTAGTCTACAACATCTATTTGCATCTATCTTCTTGGCTACACAAGTAACAGAGCTGGTCAGGAATTTTTCTTCTAAATATTTTTGATGGTAAATATTTCTGCAAAATAAAATTTTTCTATAAGGAAAAATGTAGGAAAATGTACAAAAGTGTAGATTTTTGCCTAGATGTTTTGATTTTCCCAATGGAAATTCAAAACAAAGTATTTTTGTCTTTGATTGGGTTGACCTGAATTGAAACATTTCTGTTTGTCAAACCTAACTGAAATGATTTTTTTGGGGGGGGGGTCAATTTGACATTAATCTGCATCCGCCTATGCTGTCACAATGTCTTATAGTTTGGGTGCTTCATGACACCATTCTCCCCATGGGGCAGGCTCCCTGTCTGTGTTACATCTCCTGTGATGCACCCTAGTCTGTCCTCTGACTGCATTACTGCAGTGCATTATGGGAGTCCCATGACAGTCAATGCCCTGATTCTGTAAACCCTCTTGTATATGGTTAACATTGAGCATGTTAATAGTTCCATTGTAATCAATGGGAATTCTTGCATACTTAAAATAATGTAATCATATGCATATGTGTTTGCAGGATCAAGCCTAAATTTGCAATCAATATATTCGCAATGAATATTACCACCAACTTTTATTTCTCATCTAATCTCGCTGTATTTGCTATATACTCTCTCCATCCACTAAATTAATGGCACTGATTCTCAGCACTGAATAGCTCCCTGCGTTTGAAGTTTATAAATTATGCAACACTCTCTTGTGAAGCAAAGATTAGAAAAACTATGAGGGCAATTTTGAGTTTTAACTAAACATATTTTTTCTCAAGTTCGCCTTAGATTTAAATCAATGGAGGAAAATCTGTGGTCTGTCTCTGCATTTAGGAAGACTTTTTGACATTTATCCTTCCTGTGCCCACATACTAGATCATGTGATAACTGTGAAATCCAAAGAATAGAAGATAGTTTTAGTATTGCTACCTGTGTGAGTGTTAACCTTCAGCTTGTCTGGGACTGGAAATGGCTCTTTGTGATGGAAAATGTGTTTATTTTGACTTGATTTCTATAGCTGGCCTTTTGAGGGCACTGGTATATGTGGGTTAGAAGTTGACTGGTTTTTAAAACAAGGGTAACATCTGGGGGGGATGCAGCTGATGTAACTTTGAAAACTGAAGACCTGCTAATTTCTTTCCTATCCAGTTGCTTTCAAGTGACTGATTTTTGGCCAGGGGTGCATAACAATATTCTTTTCTAAAGCACCAGGGTTGTATTGAATGATACTGAAGATTTATGGTAATTAAAAATATGTTTAGTGCATGCTTTAAAATCAAATGTTTATATTTTAGTGTTGCTGCAAAGCAGTGAATGATGCCCAGCAATGGTTGCAATTGTTCTTTTATTATAAGAGCAGGTGCTGTTTATGACACACATTTGGCATCTTGAAAAGTAAAATGAATTCCCCAGTGCATGTTTTTCTTATTAAAGAAAACTCATTATTTGTTGTTTCACAGTACTATTGTTCAAAGACATCTAAATAATCAAACATACTGAAAACTTGCTTCCTGGGTTGAGCTTTTAGTTGGATTTTTCTCCCTTTCCTTCATTAATAGCTTCTGTGTAGGTTCGCATGATGCATCAGTCTCCTATTATGTTACTGTTATTTCAATTTATATTTAAAGTATGCAGAAGTGTTCTTGGTGCTTCACAGAAATATATAAAAAGTTCCTTGCTTCAAAAATCTTATAATCTATTATGCATGTGAGTAACTTCACTCCCATGAACAGTCCTATTTAAGTCAGAGAGTGCACGCTGCATTGAGTAGCATCTTTGATAAGAAGTCTTTGCAGGATTGGGGCCTATTGCAGTGTATATGGAGAATTATAATCTTGGATCTGGAATTATAGTTACATACTGTATTAGTTAGAACAGAAACAACTATGTTTAGAATGTTTAGACAGCTCTGCAGTTTCTAGTCCATATTTTTAAAATGTTTTAAATTTGTTTTCTTTTTGTTTTTAAATTGTGACAGGGTCAGGCCAGATAGCTACAGAAGAGTGGTCAAAGGCAGATATATTTGTCCCAGATTAAGTAGATCCCTTTTCCCTGGGTAAGGTAACAGGGGCAGTTCCAGAACAAGCAGGAACTTGCTGGAACCAGTTAAGGCAGGCAGGCTAATTAGGACACCTGGAGCCAATTAAGAAGAAGCTGCTAGAATCAGTTAGGACAGACTGGCTAATCAGGACACCTGGTATAAAAAGGCTCTCACTCCAGTTAGTGTGTGTGTGTGTGTGTGTAAGTAAGTGTAAGTGTGTAAAAGTAAAAGGAGCTGGGAGTGAGAGGACGTGCTGCTGGAGGACTGAGGAGTATAAGCATTAACAGACATCAGGAGGAAGGTCCTGTGGTGAGGCTAAACAAGGTGTTGGGAGGAGGCCATGGGGAAGTAGCCCAGGGAGTTGTAGCTGTCGTGCAGCTGTTCCAGGAGGCACTCTAGACAGCTGCAGTCCACAGGGCGCTGGGCTGGAACCCAGAGTAGAGGGTTGGACCAGGTTCCCCCCCAAACCTCCCAATTGACCTGGACTGTGGGTCCTCCCAGAGGGGAAGGTCTCTGGGCTATTCCCCAACCCACATGGTGAATCTCTGAGGCAAGAAAATCCGCCAAAAACCGCAGGACCCACCAAGATAGAGGAGGAACTTTGTCACAAAAGGTAGACCATTTATTCCTTTCTGTACCAGAAGAGGGCAAAAAGATGCACGCAAGCAACTACACCTTTTAGATATTTCAGCACTGTGACTTGGAGGTCTAGTCCTGTAAGGTCCTGAAGGTCTCCTAATGCCTGACGACTTCCAAGCATTTTGCAAGAGCTCCTCCGTACCTTCTAAGATGGGACACTAGGGGCTTGTCTTCACTACCAGGCTAAGTTGACCCAAGTTATTCTACTCCAGCTACGTGAATAATGTAGCTGGAGTCGACATAGCTTAGGTTGACTTACTTGGTGTCTTCACTGTGCTGCGTCGATGGGAGACGCTCTCCGGTTGACTTCCTTTACTCTTCGCGGAGAGATGGAGTACCAGGGTTGACCGGAGAGTGCTCTGCCGTCGATTTAGCGGGTCTTCACTAGACCCGCTGCATCGATTGCAACAACGTCGATCTCCCCCATAGTGAAGAGAAGCCCTAGGTCAGTGGGTAACGAAGCCTCTGCTTTGATGGCCTTGATAGGGTGTGGAATTCATTCCTCAAGATTAACATGAAGGGCTAGCAGCCCCAAGTGGGTACCCGGCATTTCTAGTGAGTATTTTTAGCAGGCTAGCTCAATCAAAGCTAGCACGAATATGTTTCCTGGGAATCAGACCTACAGCTTGAAGCATAGACATACCCTGAGTTTATTGCTTGTAGGGTACTGCAATATTTTGGAGTGAAAACTTACAATAATTTCTGAGACCAGTTGCTTTGGACCATGTATTGCTCTCAGCTACATGCTTAGCTCTCACTGACATCACAAGGAATCTCTCAGCGGATTGAGAGTAATCTGTAGTCCCTGGACTGTGTCCACTGCTGGAACCCAGAGAAATTTAGCACAAGAGTTTAAAATGAGTGAGCACCACAAGATCAAGTGTTTTGCAAAGTTGATGGCTGGTATTATGTGTCATTCCATGGAACAGGTAACTCATGGCTTCAATTCTGTCTTAGCGGGTACTGCCCATTTTATTCCATGCTCAGGCTTCTGCGCACTTGAAAAGGATTTGTCCCAGGCCTTAAATACTGGTTTACAGATTCATGTTTATAAATAAGGCCGCTTTTTCTGCTTCTGCTTAGTCATTATTTTTAGATTTTGTACTGTTTAATCATAGGCCCTATCATCCTGCTTAATTTTGATAGGACTTTCTGGGGTTTTATTCTTTCATTCTATAAAAGAAGAGGAGAAGATTAGGAGAGTGGGAGGAGATTAAAGGCTGGAGAAATGGCACTTCGGGTTCACAGAAGGAGTCAAGTAGATATTGTGCTACATTTTCCCCTAACTTGTTTGGAAAGTGTACAGAATGTTTTGATGGGAAAACTCAGCCTGTGGGATGTTAAATAGGACCTTTGCAGAGAGAGATAAGGCAGGCTGCTTCTTTACAGGAGTCTTTGCTTATGTTCTACCCAGAAATCTCAGCTAAATTAATATTTTGTCTTGGATGCTTTGTTGTTGACACAGTTATTTGAACTCCAGATGTTCTTAGTCTGGCTACTGTAACTTAATTCTGATGCCTATGAAATCAACTCTTCTCATTTAAAAAAAATAACTAAAATATTTCAGACACTTCAAACTAAAATTAAAAACCTTCTAAGGCAGGGCTTGAGTAAGGCAATCTGGTGTCCTGGGGGCGCCATGACATGGGGCCCCATGTGGCTCCATCCTCACAGCCTCCCTCCTGCACTGTGACCCTCCCCTCCACCTTATGGAGGTGCAGGGGTCCTCCTTCCCCTCCCAAAAAGGCAGAGGCAGCAGCATGAGGCCTCCACTTATCCCTGGGTGTGTTAACATGGGCTCCATCTCCCCCTCTGACAGGCAGGGATGGCAACATGGGCTCCACAGCAGCTGAACTTGTCTGCTTGAGTGAATGAGCTGGGTTTGCTGCACTCTTCTCCTCATGCCACACACAGTGTCTTCTGTTTTGATGGTCGGGGTCTCTAGAATGGTGGGTCTTGGAGTTAACACATGACTCGGAATTGGAGCTATGCCTTAATCTAGCAGCTATGGCTTAGTAGGGTGCTGTTCCAAGGCCCTGTATGGGATGAGAGATAACATGCCTTGCATGTTCATTTTTAAATGTTGCTTACTTTGTTTAGTTTTCTAGAGTGTGAGAATACATGGTAAGGGCTGGGTCCCACCAAATGCTGACCACCCCCTATGAGGATTGAACTGGCCATAAATTTAGTGATAAAACAAATACATAAAGAAATGCAGAAGATAAACACAGTTGAAGGTACCGCACAGCTTGTAAGACTGAGCTCCTTGCTTTGATTTCAGACCTAATCCTGTAGTCAACTTTTGAATTCAGGGAAAAATAAGGGGCAAAACAAAAATCAAACACATTGCTATGAAAATGCTAAATCAATTAATTGGCCCAATCTTGTGAACAGTTACTGCCAGGTTTAATCCCAGTTGACTTCAATGAGACTATGTCCAGTATTCCGTGTTATACCTGGTATTCATTTTTCCAGGATCAGAGGCTATGGGGAATAAGTAGAATACACCATACACAGGAAACAAGCACAACGGATTCAGGAACTTAATTTATTCCAGAAAGATTATCTTTGTGCAAATACATTCATGAATGTTTGTATTCTGCCAAACAAACTGAAAGAGAACTCACTCTTACGTTTCTGCAGAAATCGGAAGTGTGGCAGCTACTAAAATTGATGGTTTTAAGAAATCGCTCCATATCTGTTCATGTTTACCTAGACACTAATCTCAACAGATTAAATCTGAGCATCAGATATAATCAATTGCTTGTATTATTTGTATGCAATCAGTTTTCTTTTGGATTATGTAATCTCTTCTCTGTTGAAAATAGAAAAGGTATTCCCTTCCTTTTTCTCCTCATAGCATACTCAGAAGATGGAAGGTTGCTGTAAAATGTTATTTCTCAGCTCTGATTAAAAGTATGAGTCACAATTTGTCAGGCC
The DNA here is from genome assembly GCF_002925995.2 of Terrapene triunguis. Lineage (NCBI taxonomy): Eukaryota > Metazoa > Chordata > Testudines > Emydidae > Terrapene > Terrapene triunguis. The sequence continues at coordinate 3,807,307 of NW_020698074.1, read as the reverse complement.
GTGTGGGTGGTTATTGCTCGGCCAAACCATTTCAGGGCAGATTATACTGAACCGTGTAGATGCTAAAATAAAGTCAGGGCTGATAAAAAGTGGGATTTGCCTCTTTTCTCCCCTTCCCTACATCCTCCCTGCAAAATTTTAAAAAATCTGCTTCAAGGTGCCTCTGGATATCTAGAAACTGATGCCACAAAACTGTCATTAGGGAGGATGTTGAATCAATATGATTGGTTAACAAACTGCATGCTTGAGCCACTTCATGTTTCCTGCAGTGTAGTTATACTTCAAGCAGATTAGGGCATCTTAAATTTAAATTAGGATTTTAAATAGTGAGTGTGATTGATTCAACTTTTATGCGTAGATGGTGATTTCACGCAGCATGAAATTATGAAGTGTTAAATTGCTGCCAAGATACAGAATGCAGTATAAGCAGCTTGGCTTTTGGTAGTAAGCTCTTATGCATTCCCAATTCTCAACACCTAGTTAATTGACACACTGGGCCCAAAGTATGCTGAAGTTTTCAGGGGGTGCATTTTTAAATTCAGAGTGCTCAAAGTTTCCTTTGTGGCAGCATGTTTATTATTTAATGTATTATTAAAACTCATAATTTAGTGGGGTTGATAAACTAGTCAGATATGTGTAATATTTCAATATTCAGTTAAGAGCAGGTTATTAATATATTTTAAAAAGTCAAAGGTGAAAACTTAATTACACAACAAGAATGTGATGCACTTTCATGCTGTTGAGCAAAAAGTCTCTAACTGTAAAAGGACTAGTAAAATGTTTCCTACTGTATCTCTTCTTTATCAATATCTGTAACTGAGTGTCAGATGAAAAAAAAGTTAATCAGTAAGGATCTTTGAAAGGGTGTGTGTGTGTGTGTGTGTGTGTGTGTGTGTGTGTGTGT
>NW_020698074.1:3726204-3806393 GCF_002925995.2 Terrapene triunguis | reverse complement strand
CTGCCATGAGCCGCTCATGGCAGGGGGCTGGAAGGGATATGACCTCTGCCCTGACCCCTGAACCCCACCCTCTGCCCTGACCCCTGAACCCCCCCAGCCTTTTGCCCTGCACCTCCACACTCCCCCAGCCCTCTTCCCTGACCCCTGAACTCCCCCCCCCACACCCAGCCTTCTGCCCTGCACCCCGCTCACACCCAGCCCTCTGCCCTGACCCCTGAACACCCCCACACACCCAGCCTTCTGCCTTGCACCTCCACACCCCCACTGCCTTGTGCCCTGCACCCCCACATCTCCCAGCCCTCTGCCCTGACCCCTGAACTCCACCCCCCACACCCAGCCTTCTGCCCTGCACCCCGCTCACACCCAGCCCTCTGCCCTGACCCCTGAACACCCCCACACATCCAGACTTCTGCCTTGCACCTCCACACCCCCACTGCCTTGTGCCCTGCACCCGCACATCTCCCAGCCCTCTGCCCTGACCCCTGAACACCCCCACTGCCTTTTGCCCTCCCCCCTCCCCCCCCCCCCCTCCCAGCCCCCTGCCCTGACCCCTGAACCCCCCTCTCAGCTCTGGTGTCCCGGCTGCCAGCCCCTTGCCAGCTGGCGTCCCGGCTGCAGGCCCTGCTCAGCCCGCTGCTGGCCTAGGTGAACAGAATCCCAGGCTGGCAGCGAGCTGAGCAGGCTGGCGGCGTAAGATCAGCATTTTAATTTAATTTTAAATGAAGCTTCTTAAACATTTTGAAAACCTTGTTTACTTTACATACAACAATAGTTTAGTTATATAATATAGACTTATAGAGAGAGACCTTCTAAAAAACGTTAAAATGTATTACCGGCACGCGAAACCTTAAATTAAAGTGAATAAATGAAGACTCAGCACACCACTTCTGAAAGGTTGCCTACCCTTGGGCTATGGTAATACGTGTAATTAATAATTATGAATACAGCCATCTTGTTGGGAGGCAGTGTGGCCTAGTAGATAGAGTGCTGGCCTGGGACTCAGGAGAAGTAGGTTCTATTCCTTGCTTTGCTTGTGACCTTGGACAAGTTACTTTACCACCTGTGTCTCAATTTCCTCATCTGTAAAACAGAGCTATACTTACCTCTGTAAACCACTTAATCTATGGCTGAAAAGCATTGCAGTAGAACTCCTAGTCCAGAGGTTCTCTCAACAATTTTTTTGGTGGCCTCAAAGTATGGCCACCAACTCTCACTGGTGGTCACACTGACACTTTTCTAAAAAAACTTAATTAAATATGCACAGATACACATCCAAATCATTGTAATTCATATTTGTAGGGTTTTTTTGGCAGACTCAATAATAAAAATAATGCTGCCTCCCCTTTTGGGAGTGATATTTGTATATTTGGTAATATTAGGGTGACCAGGTGTCCGGTTTTTGACTGGAACACCCAGTCGAAAAGGGAACCTGGCAAGCTCTGGTAGGCACTGCTAACCGGACCGTTAAAAGTCCAGTCGGTGGTGCTGCTGAGCTAAGGCACGGTAGTCCCTACCTGTCCTGGCTCTGCGCTGCACCCTGGAAGCAGCCAGCAGGTGTGGCTCCTAGGTGGGGAGGGCCATGGGGCTCTGTGCGCTGCTCCCCCGCCCCCGAGCACCAGCTCCACACTCCCATTGGCTGGGAACCGCGGCCAATGGGAGCTGTGGGGGCGGTGCCTGCAGGCGAGAGCAGTGCACAGAGCCACCTGCCGTGCCTTGCCCTAGGAGCCGGACCTGCTGGTCACTTCTGGGGTGCAGCGTGGAGTCAGGACAGGCAGGCAGCCTGCCTTAGCCCCCTGCTGCGCCATTGACAGGGAGCCTCCGGAGGTAAGCCCGAGCACCAACCCCCTGGTCCAGCCCTGAGCCCTCCCAAACCTGGAGCCCCCTCCTGTACCCCAAACCCCTCATACCCAGCCCCACCCCAGAGCCCGCACTCCCAGATGGAACCTCAACCCCTTGCCTCACTGGCAGCCCCCTCCTACGCCCCAAACCCCTCATCCCCGGCCCCACCCCAGAGCCTGCACCCCCAGACAGTCCTCACCCCCTCCTGCACCCCTGTCCCAACCCAGATCCCCTCCCACATCCTGAACCCCTCTGCCCCAGCCTGGAGCCTCTTCCTGCACCTGAAACCCCTCATTCCTACCCCACCCAAGAGCCTGCACCCCCAGTTAGAGCCCTCACCCCCTCCCACACCCCAACCGCCTGCCCTAGCCCAGTGAAAGCGAGTGAGGGTGGGGAAGAGTTAGCCACCGAGGTAGGGGGAATGTAGTGAGTGGGGGGCAGGGCCTCAGGGAAGTAACAGGGCTAGGGGGTTCGGTATTGCACAATTAGAAAGTTGGCAACCCTAGGTAATAACACAGCACACTTAGTAGCTACCTGGGAGGCTATGAAAAGTGATACGTTATGTTAACAAACATACAAGTATCATTTTTCACAGATAGCTAGTAAGTCTGCTGTGAAAAGTGATACTTGCATGTTTAATATAACTTTTCTCAGCAAGCCCCAAGACCCATTAAGCTCTGGATGGGGGGGTGGCAAAGGGGAGGCAGCAGGGGCCAGAGGCGATGGTGGGATGGATGCGGGGCTGGGGGAGGCAGCGGGGGCCCGGGGCAATGCGGGGGATGGATGCAGGGCTGTGGAAGGCAGCTGGGGCCAGGGGCAATGGGGATAGGTGATGAGTCCTACTGTGGCCAGAGCCTGTTGTCTGCTGCCATGCGGCCAGGGCCGGAGCTCAGTACCCATGGTCCAAGCCTGGAGCTGAGGAAAGGAACTGCGTGGTCAGAGTCAGGGATCGGAGCCCACTGCCATGCAGCCGGAGCTATGGGTCAGCGCCCGGAGCTGGGTGCTGGAGCCCGGGACTGTGTGGCTGGAGCCAGCAGTCACTGCTGCACAGCCAGGAACAGGGGTCGGCACCCAGGGTGAGCTCCCGCCACCGCGTGGCCGGAGCCAGGGAACAGAGCTGTGGGTCAGTGCCTGCTGCCGTGCAGCTGGGACAGGGATCAGCGCCGGGGGTGGGGCCATGCAGCTGGAATCTGGGGCCAGCACCAGCCACTGCAAAGCTGGAACTGTGTTGGGCTAGAGCCCAACCGAAGCTCCGTGGCTGGCACCTGGAGTCAGCACCTGCTGCCCTGTGGCCAGAGCCAGGGGTTGGTGCCCAAAGCCCTGTGGTTGAAGCCTGCTGCCGTGGGGCTGGGGGTCATCAGCGCCTGTGGCCAGCACCTGCCACTGCGCAGCTGGAGCCCGGGACTGGAGCCAGGAGCCAGAACCTGCTGCCACGCAGCTGGAACCAGAGACGGAGGCTGCAGCCCCACCGCTGGAGGCCAAGGCTGCGTGGCCAGAGGAGGGGGGAATCAGTACCCGCTGCCCCGCGGTCGGAGCCTGGGGCCGCACGGCCGGGCTCCTGAAGTCCCACTGCTGGAGCCTACTGCCCAAACCACCTCCCCCCAAGATGGGTCAAGAACTTACCTTGCTCCTGCAGCATTGTGCCCCACCTCTCTCCAAAGGCGGTGCAGGGCAGCGCATCCAGGAGCAACAAGGAGGGAGGGGGAAGGGCCTATGCTTTGCTCACCCCCCACATCACCACCCAGGAGGCTGTCATGGCCGCATTTGAGAAACGTTGCCCTGGTCATTAACTAATTGGGGATTGAAGAGTTCATACCACTGAACATTTCCAAATTCAGTAGGTGTGGTGCACTGCATTGCTTTCTTCTCATTCTTCAAATCAGTGTAAAGCAATTTCCAATGCACTGACGGCATTGGAATGTGAAGAGATGTCCACTTGTTCTTCATTTAAAAAAAAAAAAAAAACCACCACACACCATAACAAAAGGGATGTTTTTTTCTGTCTGGGGAAAAATAATCTCTCTAACTGGTCATTCATAAGATTGATGCTTGGAAAATCATTGAGGGTATGTCTACACTACGGGATTAATCCGAATTTAGATAATTCGAATTGGGAAACAGGTTGTATAAATTCGATTGTGCGCGGCCACACTAAGCACATTAATTCGGTTTTTAACCACATTAATTCGGTGGTGTGCGGCCACACTACCCCATTAATTTAACCACATTAATTCGGTGGTGTGCGGCCACACTAACCCTAATTCGAATTAACAAAATCGATTTTGGCGCTACTCCGCTCGTCGAGGTGGAGTACAGAAATCGATTTTAAGTGCCCTTTAATTCGGATTAACTGGCTCCGTTGTGTGGACGGGTTAAGGATTAATTCGGATTAACGCAGCTAAATCCGAATTAAAGTCGTAGTGTAGACCAGGCCTGAGATTCTACTGTATATGAGTTGTGTTTATTATTATGATATGTATACACTATGATAATACGTGATCATGTAATTAAAGACGGTCTTTTCTATTGGACCCTTGTCTGTTCCAGTGCACAGGATGGATGTTGCTCAGGGAATGAATGACGAAGGTGGTGGTTTTTTTGTTTTTAGTTTGTTTTTTAATGAGGCCACTGTCTGTAGGACCCCTCCCTCAGTTGTTGCAGATATTGGAAGGTGAGAGGTGAATGAAGCAGGAGAGACTGCAGGAAGAGAATGGATGGTCTCCTGGCTATGGAAGCTGACTACCATCCTGGATTCTACTCCTGTCCCTACCATAGACTTTCTATGTGATGCTGGAAAGTTACTTAATACAAACTTTGCCAAGTGATCTTCGTGTTCCTTATTTTCTGGGTGCCTGATTTAAGACACCAGGGACCAGATTTCCAGAAGTACTGAGTGCTCAAAGCTGCAAGTAAAATCTGTTGGAGTTGTGCTTTGAACATAGAAAGTGTTATAGAAATGCTAAGAGCTCTGAAAAATCAGGGCCTGGGTATCTGAAGTTTTAACCCCACAATTAACAGACAGTGTTGTCATTAATCTTACTGTGCCTTAGACTCTAACCTATAAAATAGGGATAAATAATTCCACCTTATCTCACAGGTAGACCTGGTTGAATTTTTTGTTTGAAACTTTTTTCATATGAAAAATGGCCTTTTTGTCAAAATGTAAATTTCAGCAAGAAATAACTTTTCCATGATTTTTTGTGTTTTTTTTTGTTGAAAAACTAAATTTTTCTGTTTTCAGTCTCCAAAAAACAACTTTCAGCCAATCCCCCAAATTTTTCAGTTTGAATGAATTATTTATTATTACGATTTGTTTTTATTTTGCCATTTTTCATTTTTTGCTTAAAACTCAATTTAAAAAAATTATGAAAATTTAAACATTTTTCATGTTAATTTTTTGGGGAGAACAAAACACCATTTTCCCCAACCATATCTACTCACACATGTGTTGTGAAGATGAATTCTTTAATATTTGTGAAGCATGCAGGTACTATAGTGATGAGCACCACAGAAGGGCCCATGAGAAAATTTAATAATTCTGCCTTCAGTGCAGGGAAAGGACAGTAGGAAAAAATTGAATGTGATAATACAATTAAATCAAAATGCAGTTGCAAAAGGATATAAAGTTGCATGGGCCACTTTTATTTCTAGCATTTCCTAATTTTGTAGTGCTTGACTTTTCAACCATAACATTCTTTTAACATGGGATTTTTTTTGGGGGGGGAGCGGGTGGTATGTAGTAGTAATCTACATACAAATAGACAATATTAAAAATTATATTTGTACAAATACGCATGTAACTTACTTCTCAATGTGTATTGGGTGTCCAGTTCTGTGCCAGATCCACAGAGGATGGATGTGAGTCTCTTACAGCTCTCAGGTTGGCTCTTTAGTTCAACCTGTAGAGAGTTAGAATTCTATATATATATTTATATATAATTTAAATAATTGAACAGATGGGTGCAACCGACGTATAGAAAAATGATCATTCCAGATTAGATCAACAGTTAAAGCTATGGTAATTCAAAAGCAGTAATAATCCTCAGTACTGAAATATTATGGTGGCAGATGCTTGATCCACTTAAATCAAACATTTACCAAAGAGTCAGCTGATTGCTGCAGGTCATATGTTTATAAAATGGAGGCAGTGGGGTGAAGAAAACACTGATTAAAGCACAAGGAGCCGGTGCGACTTCTGTTTTGTTGTACATATAGTTTTGGCAGGGGCGTATTTTTTATTTATTATTACATTTTGCTAGTTGTCCGAGGAAAGGGCTATACCACGTAATCAAGGTCTCTATTAATTGGTGATTCTGTCCTAAAGGACAACAATATATTTAGGAAAGTGTTTTACTTTCCTAATTAGGGTGATTTTAAGAATATATTCTATTTTTGTTGAGGTAAATAAAGTACATTGCCCGCATACTTCTCAGGCATGATCTAGATATGTAATTCTATGTGGTACTCATGGAATGTACAGTAAATTGTTTTATATCATCCTGAAATAATTCTGTTTCAACACTAATGGATTTTTAAATGTTACCTCAGTTTTGTATTCCTTATAAATCATCTCTCTCCCCTCCCTCCCTCCCTAATCTGAGAATTCTTTACATCAAAGATGGAGCTTTCTGTCAGTTTTTGGTAGGATATTTATAGAGCTGACAAATGGTGAAGCCAAAACCAAGATGCTTTTAGGGCACTTGTGTCAAAGTTCACCATCCAATAGTGCATATGTTTATACGGGCACGTAGGTTAGTTGAGAAGCTACATATTTTCTGATCGTTGCTTTGCCCCAAACCTGCAATTCACAGGTACATTGCTGTGACTGCATAGAACCCCACTGAAGTCAATGGGGCTATATTAGGCACAGGAAAATTGCAGGATCAAAGTTATGATATTATTTTCCAGCAATAATAATATTATTCATAATGATGATAAAGTGGCTCTGTACCTAGGTATCTGTTAAGCACTGCAACATGCTGTGGGGTGCAATATAGTTTCTTCATAAATCCACTAGTTGCAAAATGAGAGATGGTGACATGTGTAGGGGAGACTGAGAGTTGGAGATGAAGGAGAACTGACCCATCCACTAGTTTCTACTCTGTGTAATGACCCATCCACTCCCAGTCTTGGGAGTGGATGGGTCATTACACAAAGTAAAAACTATTTCCCCATGCTAATTTTTCCTCTACTGTTACTCACACCTGCTTGTCAACTGTTTGAAATGGGCCATCCTGATTATCACTACAAAAGGGTTTTTTTTCTCCTGCTGATAATAGCACACCTTAATTGATTAGTCTCGTTAGAGTTGGTATGGCAACACCCATCTTTTCATGTTCTCTGTGTATATATATATCTTCCTACTGTATTTTCCACTGTATGCATCCGATGAAGTGGGTTTTAGCCCACGAAAGCTTATGCCCAAATAAATGTGTTAGTCTCTAAGGTGCCACAAGTACTCCTCATTCTTTTTGCTGATACAGAATAACACGGCTACCACTCTGAAACCTGTTTTACTAGTGCTTGATTTGGCCTGAAGTGTCACTTTGCTAATTTTCAGCTGTTCACAATTTCCAGTCCTGCCAAGTAAAATGCCACAAGGTGGTGGCAAACATTAAAGGCTGTATAGCAACTTGTAAATTGTTTGTTTGTTTGATTTTAGTGAAGTGTGCCTGGGCAGTTTAGGATATCCTTTGGAGGGGAGAACAGCTTGATTTTTAACTATAATGCAAATACCTTAAGTATAACACATTAAATAGTAACACAAGGACTTTATTCTGAAGTCAGTGGGAATTTTACCAGCATGTGGACCGAGGTTTTAGAAGAATGGTAAATAAGAAAATGGTGTTTGTGAAAATTCTTGTCCAAAGGGAAGTTTTTTTCCTAAGAACTGTAATGTTCAGTTTTAGGATTTCATTTACATTAATCATCAGGGTGTGATTTTTTATCATGGTTAGACAAATGTGTTTTCTCTACAGAATTCAAATGAAAGGAAAATAACCAGCTGTACACATCTGGGTAGTCTAGCCAATGACATGTTTCAGTAAGTGGTGACCTTCCAGTCTAATTACACAAGTCTTCATAGAGAGAAATATTGCTGTAAAACATATTGGTCAGTGGAACAGTATTCCCTGACTCTGTTTGTATACATGATTTAATTTCATTGCAGAAGGAGGGAGAGGGAGTGAGTTGCCAACAAAGTCTGTTCCATCAGCTGCTCCTGATGCTGCTACTTACAGTGGCCTAAAAGCTGCTTCTTTTAACATTCTGTGGTGTTGGTGCTGCCAGGCTGTCTTGAGAATTGGGTCAAATCCTTGGAGATCAAGAGGAGGAAAAGCTATTTCTATGGTGGATAGGTCAGAGCTGCTGATGCTGGAGGTCACTAGACTGTACTTTTCACATGACTTCTCAGGCCCACCCCTTCTCCCTACCCTCTCATCCTTGTCAGATAGTTTTACTGTGTGTGTGTGTGTGTGGATAGCTGCTGTGATTGGGGGCAGGAGGGGGGGGCGGGTGGGGGTAATACTTCACTATGAAATAACTAGTTTTACCTGCATGCATTTTTACCTTGCTTTCAGAGTTAGCCAGTATTTGTCTTATTGCTGATAAGGGTTTCCTGTCCTTTTCCCTATCACATATTAGCTTAGATTTTGGGGGATGTCTCTTGCCCCCTGTTTAGTAGGAAAAGCTTTCAGGGCTTGGGGAAGCATGGTCTTTGATGAACAGATTCTGGAGTCCTTATCCCCTCCACACATGCAGCAGGAGCAGATGTTGGGGAGGAGGAAATAGCAGCTGAAGAAGCAGAGCTTTGTTGCCACCCTTCCCACACAAATATGGGCTCCCCAGAGGCAGAGATCCAAGCCAGTTGGCTCTGATCCCCTTTAGGTGTCAAGCTGAGTCCTCTCCACAACAGATAGTAGACGAACTGCTTATTTTCCCCTTCAGGAGGAGTTAGGGACAGTTCCAGGCTATGGGGACGTGTTAGGGAAGGAGCCGCAACACTGGATCACCAAAGATTCTTGATGAGAGCAGTAGGAAGCTGATGCTGCCTGCTTGGGACAGCAGTGATGATATCTGTTGTTGCCGTATGGGTGCTGTTACCCATTTGCAAGGGTGTTAACATACTTGGTGTTGGTTTTATGACTTTAGGTGGTCAGAAAAATGCCTTAAAATTGACTAATTTAAGGTCAGAGTCTGGTCCCATGAATCAAAGGGTTTTGTGAGAGAAATACTTCGTATGAGGCTAATGGAGGAGATTGAATCCCAGCTTTTCCCACCCCTCCACAACTCAGTAATGGGAGATGGTGCATCAGTGCTGCCTGCATTTGGACACACTACCGCTTCCTTATAGGCCAACCCTTTTCATGCTGAGGGCCGAACATACTATTTCAGTCAATAGGGGAGATCTTCTGTTGTGTTCAGCTCCCTTTGCATCATTCAGGCAGGGCACAGGGAGTAGAAACCACCTGCATGTCCCTTGCACCGGTCTTGGGTAGAATCTCAAGCAGGTTTATTTAGCTGTGCTGGCTTCAACACCTCCCTCCCTGCAACACTTAGTACTGGGGCTGTATTAGGGGCAGGAAGAGGGCTTGACTGGAGTGTACCACTACCAGACCATTTCCTGCTGGCAAAAGATATAACAGCCTCCCTGGCTGTGTTGGTTTTCCCCCCACAATCCTCTCCTGGGATTTCGTGGGTGGTGGGCACGAGTAAGGGAAGCAAATGCTTGCTAAGTGCTCTCCTAGGTCGTACAGAACAAAACTAGCTCCTATCCTGCTCTCCTTGGGGTTCACACAGCCTGGCAATAATCGGGCAATGGAGCAATCAGAGTTGTTTTCTGACATCCTCTGCAAAGCAGCAGGTGGCTGGCAAAGAAGCTGCTGAGCAGATGCAGCAGGTTTGGGACAGCAGTTGCCCAGAGTGCTCCTAGCTCCAGTACCGGGTTTACAATGGCACCAGTAGTGCTAGGGTGTTGGGCCCATGCTCAGAAGGGGCCCCGGCCTGCTCCGCCTGCGCTGCGCTCTGACTCCACTGTCCGTACCTGTAGGCAGGCTGCGGGTGTGTGCACCTGGCGTTGTCCTCACTGTGCATGCGCAGAGTGATTCAGGACAAAGAATCAGCAGCACAGGTGGGAAATTTTGTAAAAAAGGGCCTGGCTGGCCTAGGGCTCCTCTCTGCCCCCCGGCTGGCCTCCAGTGCAGCTCTGGCTCCGAGCAGTCTCTGCTGCCCGCAGCCCGCCAGCTGTGGGGCATCATCTGCCTCCCCAGAGCCAAGCCACCTGGGACTGGTGCAGAAGCCGGTGCAGCCTCGGCCAGTTGGGGTGGAGGGAACAGTGTGGGGGGCTTTGTTGGGCCCCTCCAGGCAAGTAGGTACTGAGGGAGCCTGGCCCGGGCAGGCACTGCTCCTCCTCTGGCCTGGTTGATAGCACTGCTCCCTAGGGGCCAGACCGGAGCGATTCCCCTCCCTGGAACTAGTCCTGACCGCACTGCTGGCTCAGCCCAGCAGTCACCTCCCAGCAGGGCTGATGAGTGCAGCCGGGGGGGGGGGGGGGGGGGGGGGGGGGGGTCTCTGGGGCGCCTGCAGGAGTACTGGGCTGTGAGGGGGCGCCGGGCAGTGGGGAAGGCTTGTGTTTTGGGGTGCTAGGCAGTGGAGGGCTTGTTGAGGGGGCGCTGAGTGGTGGGGGAAGTGTGTGTGTGTGTGCGTTGGGGTGCTGGGCAGTGGGGGGATCTGTAGGGCGCTATGTAGTTATGGTGGTGGGGTTGTGGGGAAGGACCCTGGGCTGTGAGGGGTGGGGGAAGATCTGTGTGTTGGGGCGCTAGGGAATGGGTGTTTTGTGTGGGGTGCTGGGCAGTTGCGGTGGGACTGTGAGCGGAGGGGTGCTGGGCAGGAGTGGTGGTATGCAGGGTGCTGTGCATTTGTGGTAGTGGTGGGGGGCCTCCGGGTGGGGCAAAGCTGGGCATAGCGGGTCTGGGGTGCGCTGGGCATAGGAGTCTGGGGGGTGTCTCTGTGCAGGGGGGCACTGGGCATAGGGGTCTGGGGGGGTCTCTAGGCAGGGGACACTGGGCATAGGGAGTCGGGGGATGTTGGGTGGGGGGGCTGTGTGGTGTGACACAGACCTGCCCCCGAGTGGAAGGGGCACACTGGCAGCACAGGGCCGGGTGGACCAGTGTGCATCTGACGGCTGCCAGTTTGTAAACAGTGCCCTCGCACTGTGCTGCGCATAGAGGGGCCGCCCCCACCGTGGTATGCCTCATTGTCCCTGGCCGGCCCCTTGCTCCAGACACTGACCTTTCCATGCCATGCTCCATTTCCCACGTGGGGGCCCACAAATATGTTTGGTACTGGATCCACAAAAGGTTAATCTGGCTCTGCCTAGCTCATGTCAGAGCTGCTGCAGGAGAAGCAGTGGAAAGCAGTTGGGGAAGTGATTCCCCCTACCTCTTGTTATATATGATGGGTCTGATTCAAACACTTCAGTTTAAAAAGCACAGGTTGGTTTTAAATTCATAATAAAATGCAAATGTTCTTCTTAACATGGTTGCCCTCAAAGGCCATAAGTTCATCGCCATGACGATAGACTCTACCAGTCTGCACTGTACTACTCTTCTCTTCACATGGTTATGATCTGGTGTATCTGAGAGGTTCCTCCATCCATGTTGCCCTGGAGAGAGATTCAGTGCATCATCACTCCTTGGTTGCAGAGGGGTGCTGAGGTATCTCTACTTCCTGTCACCCTGTTCTGTGGCAACATGCCAGCCACTCTTCTTCGTGATGGTCCCCAGGTGTATTCTGCACATGGATATGAATGCGCACTGTGTGCCTGAGTCCAGAAACTTTCAGTAAGCAATGTCCATTGCTCCACAAGTTCAGTTGTTCTCCTTTGCTCCACATCAAAAATATAAAGGGCTGTGCGATTTGAGCTGGAATCCTCTATGTCCGTTTTGATCTTCCTTTACTGTGTTCTTATGAATACAATTTGTAAATAGTTTTTAATAGGTTAGTATTTTAGGGTTTTTATAGTTAGCATCGTTGGTTTAGTTCTCTCTTCCCCAGGGAGCTTCTCTCTCCAAATAGGGACTATGCCAAGAGTCCTGGGGTTCAAGAACTATCTCCCCTACCTCTGCTCCTTTTCCATCAGTGACCACCACCAGCACTGCCTTTATTGCCTTGGGGAGTCTCATATCACCACCAAGTGCAACATCTACTGGTCCTTCCCTCCTCAAACTCGAGAGATGAGAGCTCCATCTGCAGAAGCACCTCATGGAGTAGGCCATGAGATGCCATTCAGATTCAGGCTGGCGAGACCCCCCTGTACAATGGCCTCAGATGGTGAGTGGTGCCCTTCTGAGCATGAGCTATGTAGTCAAAGCAAAAACTCTTAAGCCTAAGAAACCCTCTCACGAGAGTAGGGGACATGAAGAGAGGCATAAGGACAGATCTCCATACAGATATCTCTCTATGAGAGAGGATCCCTCCCTATCTCTGTCAAAGTTGGGTGAGTCCTTGTGTGTGGGTCCCAAAGACTAAGGTCTGCATAAGCCTTCTGTCCCAGAAGGAAAGGCATGAAGAAAGAAGGATCTGACAGAATCATCTCTGGGTCTTCCCAAGAAACCTAATGAGCTGTACCCAGTGGTTCTGTCTGAGAGTTCAGAGCTGGAATCCCATCTGACGGCTCCGACATTTTCCATGTGGGGAAACACTAGACCTTTAGATGACCCGGATCTGCCAGTATCTTTGTCTGGAACTTCCCAAACACCAAGGAGGACTGAAGTCTTTACCTCATTGAAGGATATCTTCTCTCTGTCCAACCCACAATCTTCCTTGCTATCAGGTCTGGCTCTTCTTAGGGACATCTCTGCGCCTGGGGAAACCACCTGGCGGGGAAGAGTATACTTCCCTATTATGTCCACAACCTGGAATATACTCCCACCAGTACTGTTGGCAGTACTGCCAGTAGAACAAGTCTATCATAACATCAAGTGAATCTCATGCCCCAGATGAGGCTTCCCCCAGGGAAAACAAACCCAGTCATAGACCAAGGAAGGTATTGGAACCATCTGCCTCCCTCCAAATATGGCTACCCAGGGAAATGCTGGTACCCAATACCTTGGGGCCCTCCTCCAGTTGATCCTTACTGGTCTTACAGGGGTCTGTGAGATCCATACTGCAGGCACCATGGATCCATGTGGGGATCACACTGTCTCTCCTCTCCCTGCCAATACCAACTGGCTCTGTCAGGATTTGTGGAGGAGGAGATTGATCCAGATCCACCAATTGTGCTGGGTATGTCATCCTCCTTACCAGATAAGGCAATTGCTTCATCATCTCTCTTCACCCAATGACCACAAGCAGTACTAGGAATTGTTGCAGTGGATGGCAACTGAGTTCCAGATACCCGTCAAAGAGCTCCAGGCAGGGCCGGCTCCAGGCACCAGGCACCCAAGCACATGCTTGGGGCGGCACCTGGTAAGGGGCGGTGGGGGGAGCGCGGCCGGAGTTCGGCGATGCTCGGCGGGGGGCGGGGGCGGGCTCCGGCGGCGGGGGGGGGGGGGGCCGGGGGGGCGGCGCTTTTTTTTTTGCTGCTTGGGGCAGCAAAAAAGCTAGAGCCGGCCCTGGCTCCAGGACACACAACAGGACCTACTGGACATGTTCCAACCCTATAGCTCTTTGAGGGTAGCCCTTCCAGTCAACTAAGCCATTTTGGAACCTACCAGACCCCTGCCCCTACTCTGAAAAGAGCTGAGAAATTATATTTCATGTCAGCTAAAGGGGCAGAGTTTTTATTCACTCATCTGGCACCAACTACTTAGTGGTGCAAGCTGCTACAGAAAGGTCCACAGTGCAGAACTCCAAGACTGCCCCAACTGACAATGGTGCTAAATACCTCAACCTTTTGGATAGGAAAGTTTTCTCATCAGCCAGTCTCCAATTCAGAGTTGCTAACTGCCAGACGCTGTTAGCAAAATAAGATTTCCTGAATTATGCCAAATTTGCAGACTTTAAAGACAGACTTCCTCAGGAAGACAAGGCCCAGTTCCAACCCCTTATTGATGAAGGCAGGCTGGTGGCCAAGACATCACTTCAAGCAGCAGTAGACACAGCCAATACTGCCTCTAGAGCCAGAGCTGTAGTCATGAGACACGAGTCATGGCTGCAGTCTTGAGGGTTCCCCAGGGAGAATACCATCAAGGACCTTCCCGTTGATGAGTCTGACATCTTTAATGAGAAAACTGACAAGTCTTTACACAATCCACACAGTTTAAAAGACTCTAAGACAACTCTCTGCTTCCTGGGGATTTACACGCATGTCCAAAGAGGAAACATCACAAGCAACCCTATAGGCCCAGACCTTCTCCTCAGACATTCTATCATCAATGCTTCTCCAGAAAGGCATCATAGAACCAGTGCCGCCTCCAACATCAGAGGAAGGGGCTCTATACCCTATATTTCTTTGTTCCCAAGAAATCTGGTGGATGGAGAAAGACTCTTACCCTATGCTAACTGAAAGTATTCATTCAAAAATTAAAATACATCACATTGGCATCAATAATCTCCTCTTTGGAAGAGGGCATTTGGTTCATGGCCCTCAACATGAAAGATGCTTACTTTCATATAGACATTCACCCACCCAACAGGTGGTTCCTCAGATTCCTCACTGGAGACAGGACCACTTCCAATTCAGAGTTCTTCTATTCAGGGTATTTACAGCATCCAGGGTCTTCACAAAAATCCTTTCAGAAGTGGTATCTTGGAGAGACAAAATGGTTTCACCATCTGTCCATATCTTGACAACTGGCTCTTGACTGACAAATCCAGGAGGGAAAGTCCAGTCGGCGACAGCTTTCCTACTCCATCTTCTATCTTCCCTGGGATTCTGCGTCAACTGTGAAAAGTCTACTTTGACACCTACAAAGTCCATAGACTTCATGTGAGCAACCTTAGACTCAACTATACCAGGAGACTTTCTTTCCACTGAGAGATTCTGCATCATGAGTGATCTAATGAAACATAGTCACTTTCAGACCACAGTCAGGATTTGCCTTATCCTCCTTGGTCACATCGCCTCATGCACCCATATTACACCATTTACCAGTCTCCATCTCCACTGTCTATAAACCTGGCTTCAGTACATGTACTCACCGGAAAAAAGATAACATTGATACCAAAGTAATAATTCCAACCCAGGTTTTGGCCTCTCTCACCTAGTGGACAACTCTGTAGAAAGTTAGGGTGGGAATTCCTTTCTTCAGACTTACACCCGAGACAACTATAGTCACAGGCACCTCCTTATGCGGAACTCATGTGAACAATCACACTGCGGAAGGTAACTGGACCCCTTGGGAGGCCAGGATGCACACTCACTCACTGGAATTAAGGGTGGTACCTCATGCCTGCAATGCATTCCTCCCACTCATCTGATCCCACCATATCCAAGTAATGTCGGACAATATAATGACTGTCTTCTATACAAACAAGCAGGGGGAGAACAGATCCCTCTCTCTATGTGTAGAGACAATTGATCTCTGGAACTGGTATATATGATATCACATAACACACTCAGCAGTATACCTTCGAGGCGCATAAATCTCCCTAGCAGCCTGTCTCAGCAGACATTTTTCAACAGACCACGTGGTCTTCAACCAATGTGGAATACCATGCTGGGATCTCTTTGCCTCACAAGGGAACAGGAAAACTTCCCCTGTACTGCTCCAGAATGTCTCTGGGCCAAAGCTTGAAGGGTGACATCCTTTTGTTTTCCTGGACAGACTGCCTCAGATATGCCTTCCCTACCATCCTATTGATACCACAAGTCCTGCAAAATATCTGCCATGACAGGACTCGAATCATCCTCCTCATGCACAACTGTCCCAGTCAGTTCCAGTTCTCAGAGCCCCTGAAGATTTAAATCTGTCCATTCGTTGACATCTTACCACTTCCAGATATGCTGATGCAACAAAATGGCATGATTAAGCATCCCAACCCAGGACCACTACAACTCAAGGCCTGGTGTTTGGATGGACATCAGAAGTAGAGTGCTCATGTTCAATAGTGAGTCACTCCATCCTCAACCAGAGCAGGAAGGATTCTAGCAGGAAAAGTTTTTCAGCCACATGAAGTTTCTCCTATTGATCACCACAACACCTGTTTTATCTCCAGAGTCCTCTGGTGTCCCTGTTACCCTTGATTTGCCTACTTACCCTTAAGACATCTGGTGTCTCAATCAGTTTCCAGTGGGTCCATCTGACAGCAAATTCTCCTATCGAGGACTATACTATCTTTACTCATCCTATGATGACTAGATTCCTGAAAGGACTTATCAGATCTCTTCCATCCCTGGTGAAGCCAGCACCATAATGGGACTCAACCTCTTTCAGTTCTCACCAAGCCTCCTTTTTGAACCAATAGCCACCTGTACTTTATCCTCTTACATGTGGAGTATACATAGGGACCATCATTTGCAGAAGAAATGGAGGCTACTTGCCTTTAACTGGATGTTCTTTGGGATGTGTAGTCCCTATCTGTATTCCATTACCCACTCTCTATCCCCAGCTGCCAGATTCATAGTAAGATAAGGAACTGGAGAAGCGTCAGTCTGCACTGCCTTTTGTATTCTCAGTTTGGAGCATGAGGAGAATAACTGCGCCTATGTGGTCCAACAGACACTGCTTACTAAAAATGTCAGGACACTGGCTCCTCATGCTCAAGCGTACCCTTGTGTGAAATACAGATAGGGACCACACATCTCAAAGAACCTCCAGTTAGAGACAAGTAACTTCCTTTATCTGCTGCATTTTCGGCCTTCCACAGCTACATGGTTAGCTGCTGGGTTTCTTCCTGTATAAAATAGAGCTACTTAATTATAATGAGAAAAAACAATAAAAAGCTATACTGGGAGAAAGTTAAAGTTGCACAGTTAATCACTGTGGTCAGGAAACAGCAGCACGGGATGCTTAGCATTAATTTTGACTTTGCAAGTGTGTACAATCTTGAATTACATGACCACATGAAATTTCTCGGGTAATACAATAAGAAGTATCTCATAATTTGGTTTTCCACAGCCTTACTTGATACATATTGTAAGGTGAGCTGGGAATGAGAGAGGCCCGTGCGGGATGCTGTCTGCTGTACAGGGAATGAGGCAAGGTGAAGATTGAGGTCTGGTTTAGAAATGATTTTCATACTCTTTTTCTAGCATATACTGATGACTGACAAGTGGGATGTATTAAAATGGATTAAAGCTGGCCAACTGAGAGCTCTCAAAATGTAATTGTAAATGTGGAATCATCATCGAACAGGTGTGTTCCTTGTAGGGTCTTGCAGGGATTGGTTCCTGTCCCTACACTATTTAACATTTTTATTAATGACCTGGAAGAAAACCTAAAATCATCACTAAAAAAGTTTGAAGTGGACACACAAATTGGGGGCGTGGTAAATAATGAAGAGGATTGGTCACTGATTCAGAACAATCAGGATTGCTTGGTAAACTGGGTGCAAGCAAACAATATGCATTTTAATGAGGCTGAATGTAAATGTATACCTCTAGGAGCAAAGAACATAGGCCATACTTTCAGGATGGGGGACTCAATTCTGGGAAGCAGCGACTCTGAAAAAGATTTGGGGTTTGTGGTGGATAATCAGCTGAGCATGAGCTCCTAGTGTAGTGCAGTGGCCAAAAGAGCTAATGTGATCCTGGGATACATAAACTGGGGAATCTCGAGTACGAGTAAAGAGGTTATTTTACCTCTGTATTTGGAACTGGTGTGACCGCTGCTGGAATACTGTGTCCCATTCCGGTGTCTGCAATTCAAGAAGGGTGTTGATAAACTGGAGAGGGGCCAGAGAAGAGCCACAAGAATGATGAAAGGGTCAGAAAACATGCCTCATAGTGATAGACTCAAGGAGCTCACTCTATTTAGTTTAACAAAGATACAATTTTAATTATTATTATTTTGTTATTTGTTTAACAAACATAGGATCAAGCAGAGTACATTTCTGGTGTAGGGGGCAGCATTAGTCTGTGTAATGATGAGTGATTTGGATATACTGGTAACATGCAAACAGGCAAGGACATCCCCACCCCCACTTCTCAGTTAATATAATTAGTGGTAAGTGAACCTTGAACAGTCTGAGCTGGACTTCATTTTGGATAAGTTCAGATATTTATCCAACTCTTCTGTCTGAAAAGTCTGTGAGAACAGTCTGTTTCATGAGACAGAGGATTTCTAGCTCTTCTGCTTCCAGCTGGAAATATTGCAAGAAAGTTGTCCAAATATTTCAGAGCCTCAGAAAATAGTTTGACTGGAACTTCATAAAGTGTTTGCTTAGGAAAAAAAAATAAGCTAAAGCTCAGGGAGTTTTTTTATTTAACTCTCCTTTCTAATGACATGCAAGTTTATTTAATTAATTCCATTTGTTTACCCCTTGAATTTCACCTACTTACTGTAATGATGCTTCATAGCACCAATTCCAACCATCAGGCTCCACTCACTTTTTATTGTCTGAGGATTTTGTAAAGCTCCCTTTTCCCTAGCCATCAGCTCTCTATCATCCCTGCTTCCTTCTACTTCCATGCATAGTAAAATAATTTTTAAGCCTCCCTAAAATAGGTTTTTCAAAGTGCTCTTCAGATTGACAGTGCTTTTTGTAATGCATCAAAGTGCCATTACTGTGAATGAATCTGAATCTTCATTTATGAAGATCCTCATGGAGTTGATGCAGTGATGTGAGCTTATAATAACAATATAAGTGTCATCTTCCTGGAAACTTTTAGTTTTTGATGAGTATCACAGTAGTTATGGGGATGAAGAAGGATCAGAGCAGAGACTTCTAAATCTGGTTCCAATGGAGTTGAGCAAGTGAGGCTCAGCCAGGTCAGACGTCAAAGCAGACCAGCCTTGATGAAACTACTACTCAATGGAATTTGACAGGCAACCTGTTGCTAGGGTTGTTTGAAAATTTTCATCAAAACTGACTTTTGGCCATAAATTGAGTTTTATTAAACACGATTTTTCACAAGCATCTGCGTTCTGCTGAAGATTTGGACTTTTCATTAAAAAACAAACAAACAAACAAAATCACCAGAACACCTGACAACTGAAAATTTTGATTCAGAAATATTGTAGTTCAGGTTGCTCATGCTCCCATTCCTATGTGCGAGGTTCCCCGGCTGGTTGTCATTTCCCATGATGGCACTGCACTCGGAACTCTCATGATGCATCACAGTGCCTCATATAGAGAGGAAACCATGGTGTATCATGGGAGATGTAGTCTGGCCACGGTGCCTAGCTCATAGAGGAGAATGAAGGCACGAGGTACTTGAACTACAATTCCCAGGAGGCACCAGAGTAGCATTTCTGAATCAAAAGTTTCAGTTTTTGGAAAGCATTTTTTTGGTCAAAAATTTTTGGCTTTTGATTTTTTTGCTGAAAAGCTGAAATTTTCTGCCGTGAGAGAAATATTTTTTCAACTAGCTCTACTTGTTACATATTTGTTTTTTGCTGCACATCTTTATAAAGTCTCATGGGCTATGGAAGAGATGGTGGTACTGTAGCTTGAGTATTTTGCTGTCTCCTTACATGACAGAATGGAATTGACCTTTTCTTAAAGCTCATCTTTCACAGGGGTTATAATCCCATGGGTTCTGATGTCAGTGCAGGATAGTTAGCAGGATAGTTTTTGCATTAGATGCAGGAATGGTTTTGGTAAATTCATCTAGTTTTAATAAACTCATAGAATTTGGAATTACAGTAGAGATTTGAGACCATGGGCCTGCATTATACCTGTGTAAATCCACTGACATCAGCATCCATTCACACTGCTGTAACTGGATAACTTTAATCAGGCTTCATTTCATGAGAGACAGTTCATCAGACATCTGCTAGCCATGATCTTCTTGATTAAACTGTACCTTAGATATCTGAACTATCATTTCAATTTTTTACTTTCAACAATGTTTACAATTTCTGTGAAGATTGTTTCTTTTCCCCCCAGTGATAGAGGCTGAATCACGTGCAAGTAATTCTGTTCACGTGTCATGTACCTTGTTCAGAGGCCGAAGCAAATGTACTGAATCGCTTTGAGTCCTCATGCTGAATGTCACGTTCTCCGGAGTGACTGCATGTGTGTGCACAGGTACAGCATAGTTGTTTGGAGCCTGTGCAGTATTGCAGCCACCATAGAAGTGCACTGCGGTGCACACCCAACTGTTAGGACCCATAATATGCACCCTCCAAAGCCTTGCTGAAAATTTGTCATGTAGTGTACTTCAGAATTCACATGAGGTTTTACTTGACTGAGCACTAATCCTTTCTGAAGGTGAGTAAGAAACACCAGTAGGTCGATTTTTGCTGTATCTTCCAAATGGTGGTCAGACGCTCCACATGAACGTAACCCGTTGGTGTTCAGCCACAAGATGGAGAATTACTTGCTGTGTTTTTGCAACTTACATGCTGCCATGGACCCTGGCATGGAACTTGGACCCGCTTACGTCTCATGCACCATCTTGCCTCAGCGAGCTAAAGAAAGCTTCCCCTTTACTCAGCCCATAAGCATCATTCAGCTGGACATTACTCCTGCACACTGTATATCAGTATGAAGATAAAGCAGGTTAGAGGGTATGTTAATGTTGGATTTTTTTAGAAAAGGTTGATAATGTTTACAGCCATAATCATTGTCTTGGAATTTCCTACAAAGCTAAGCATATGCTATTTATATGGTGCAATTTGACAGGGTAACAGCTTACTTAAGAAAGCAAGCAAGAAAGAAGCACCAAACTTAAGCGCAAGTAGTTGTAATAATATCTTTCAGTTAAGTGTGCTCTGAAGTTTCCCCAAGTGATTTATAAACAGACAGATATTTTATATAGTAATTATACCACCCACCACTGAAATGCAGCTTCCCTTTTGACACAACAGCTATTTAATAGTGCATAGCAACTCTTTAAAACAGAAGTGAAGAAGATTATTATATCTAAGGGAAACTGCAGGAAGAGTTTAGATAGATTTTGCCCACGACCCCAGCGTTAATACCTCTACTCTTGAGGAAAATTGCCATGAGATTTTGAATAACGTCAAGAGGTTAAACCTCAGTTTTATGTCTCCTCTGAAAAACAGTGCCTCCAACAGCATATAAGTATGTTGGCCAGTACTGTCTTAGAGAAAAGCGAGCCACCTGTGGAATTATTAACACTACTGCTTCCTGCAACACCTACGTTTTCCCTAGGTGTGTTCCATCTCAACCCCACTTCCTTCTGCCTCCCTTGTGAGACCTTGTGGATCATGGACAGCTCGTTGTTGACATAAGATTGGGGCTTGGACATAGACAGTTCAGACCTGAATGAATGCTAAAGTGCAGAAAGGTTAGAACTGAAGGTTCCTAATGCTTCACAATCATGCTTGCACCCTGAGAACTGAAACTCTGTAAATAAATAAATATTTTCACTTTCCATTTCACTGTTTTCCGTCTCGTGGTAAGACGTCCAATATAAACCACCCTTTTCTTTCCTCTCGGCTCTTTAGAAGAGTTTCCTTGCACCCCTAGCCACCTAATATCTTGGCATGATTTGCTGTTTATGCAACTTTCATGATATCCCAAAAGCCTACATCGGAGTCCTCCAGGGTTGCAGGCTGCAGCCCTGGAGCACCTAATTGCTGGCTGAGCATACAGAAGCCTCACAGATGGAAGGTGCTCTTCCATGCACCACAATTACAAGATTACTGCTAATAAAAGTTCACACTGCAGGGAAAGATTTTCTTGTGGAAGCTTTCCCTCCCATTCACAGTGGCATAACATCCCTGTGGCAACTACAACAGTTGCTGAAGTAGTAATAGGAAAAAACATTTAATGTATCTTTAGGTGTTGCTGATACAATTTAACATCACGAAACATGAAGAGCCTGCATAATTTAACCAGCTAGCCTGTTCAGCTCACCAGCAATTGCTCCACAGACCACCAGTTATCTATGGATTGCAATTTGTGCACAACTGCTTTAGATTAATAGTAGAAAAGGTTCCACCTCCCATCCCCTGGAGCATTTCTGTGGCTAGCAGGATTTTGTTTTAATTATTTCCTCCTCTGTGTTTAAAAAAAAATAAAAAAAAATGCAATTATACTCTTTTTGTGGAAAAGTATTTCACTTTGCACAAGCTTTGTATTTAATGGTTAACTCTTATTCATTCCATTATACAGATGGGCAAGCTGAGACACACAGGTTAAGTGACTTGACCAGGGATACAGAGGGTCTGATTGTGTGAAGTGCTAATCACTTGCTGTGAGATATAAATACCTACATAGATAGAATGTACTGAAACCTAATGGAATTGGAAGTTTGCCAGAATAACGAAGGATTCTGGCTTCCAGTCCCCTGCTCACTGCAATTCAGTGCTGCACTTGATTAGTAGCTTTATATTTTCATATTACAGGGGGAGAAAGGATAAGCTACCACATTATATTTAGGTGATTTTTTTTAATGTATGTACAGAAAAAATATTCTTTGTTTTATAATCATGTAGGGTCTATTTTTCTTAGGATTCTTCCGTACTTGAACTTCTGTACAAAACACTAACCAAGGAGGGAAAATACAAGCAGAGAATGCTAGATCTTCCTGCTAGTAGCTTTATTTACTTTAACTGAGTTGTGCCCCCTGATCTCAAGTTACATGCTACTGCACTAAATCAAATGGGGGCAGGAAGCCACTTTACCAGCTGCTGCATCTTCAGTGATGCTTTCCTGCTCACCACCTCTGTGTCAAGCAGATAAGCTTGTGCCTTTAGTCTCAACTTCCTTCAGCTACATGTCTCAAATGCAGAAGTTTTTCTCTTTGGCAAGAGCCGCATCCTCGAACACATTCCCAGCTCCTCTCTGTCTTTTGTCTCAGACCTTCCATTGCCCCCCACAGCTGGCATCACTCGACATTGTCCTTTTCCTCCCTCATCTCAGGTATCTGCATATCACGTCTGTGTACCATTGCCTGTTGGTACCTTTGCTTTAATTCTTTCTCTGCCGAAATGCTCATCTCTTCCTTCACTACTTCTTATCATGGTTCTTGCAACTCCCTTTCACTCTAATACTCAATTCCCTTAATAGTGAAAACCTCGTTTGACTTCAGTGGGGTTTTTGCCTCAGAAAGGATTTCTCATTTGGATCTTACAGCTGCCACAAAAACATTTTGTGGTTTCATCTCAAACCTTTTTAATTATTGACTTTTTTTTAACTGGAGAAAACTGCCCTTTACCTTAGTGAATGTTCTACTTCAGTATTCCTAAATATGAAAAGCAGTCTTGAATATATAGAAGTGGGGTATGCAATTTGCAAAATTAATAGCTTAACAAATCAAATTCATATCATGAATCATGCACCCTACAGACCCCTACAACTATGCTGAATTCCACTGACTCCAATGGGACTCCATATAGGTGTAAGAATCTGTCCTTTCATATCAGATAACAGGATATGGGCCCAGGAACGAAAACCAAATATTACTCTGCTCAGATGGTGTTTGATGGAAGACAATGGAACTAGTTGCATGACAAGGAAGGGCTACTCATGCGAACAAGAGTTTTTAGAATTGGGCTCATTAGTGAATAGATCATGTTTCATGCCACAAATTACTTAGGGTAACTGATAGATTTGTACAGCTGTAATAGAGAGGCATAGTCAGCAAACGGATTTTCAGGGGTTGCTTTTTCACCCACTGTAGGGTTGGTTTCTCAAAGGACAACAGATAGCGGCTGCAATATGTGACAGAACATGCTGACTCTGATTGTGCAAAGTTTTAAAAATAATTTTCACCCTACTCCAGCTGCACATGTCAAATAAACAGAATGAAAAATGCAAACATAGATACATTGGTGGAGACTTCAGAACTGGCTAATATTGCTTCTCTTGGTGAAAGTTAGAATAGTTACTATTTGGATTATGATAAGGTTATTTTGGTTCATATAAATACACCTCTACCCCGATATAACGCGACCCGATATAACACGAATTCGGATATAACGCGTTAAAGCAGTGCTCCGGGGGGACGGGGCTGCACACTCCGGCGGATCAAAGCAAGTTCGATATAACACGGTTTCACCTATAATACGGTAAGACTTTTTGGCTCCCGAGGACAACATTATATCGGGGTAGGGGTGTATTGTTTATGTACCAGTACTAGTTTTTGTTGCTTACATTGCTGGAGGGGAGACATGTTCATCATTAATGTTTGCACTGGACTTGATATATCTTCAGCGAAGGACTTCCCTTGTCCTCTGGTTTTGGTCCTTGGTCACTGGCTTTATTTATTTATTTTCAATTAATTTTGCCCAAGTTGAAGCCCTGCTGCGTGTTCTCCCTATTGCTTGCCCATGAAAGCCCGCTGGCTGCACTCAGAAGTGAGTTGTGCAATTTACTTCCTTTAATTTTCATTCCCTTTCATTACAGCCAACCTTTCGCCAGCTGACTGCTCTCTCTCTGCGTGCCTGTGTGTGTGTGTGAGAGAGAGCGAGAGCGAGAAACATTGCCCGGGCTATGCTGACAGACGACTTTTTCCTCAGTTGTCAGTTTTCTTGTCTGTCAGCAGAGCTGCTGGTAAATGGAAGAAAACAAGGGAGGGGATGAGACTGAAATGAAAGAGAAGGAGAGGGAGGACCGGCACTGGAGGGAATGAGGGCTGCCTTTCACAGCACAGTGGAGTGAGGACACACAGGGTCCAGCGAATAGGGAAGCAGAGAATCAGGAACCGTACAACTGCCAATACTCCCCAGTCTTTCATCAGACAGCTCAATTGTCAGCAAGGGTTCCCCCGCCCCTCCTTGCTAAAGATCGTTCAGCTGGCATTACTGATTGTATCCTTGGCTTATTGTAAAAAATCTGTGATGGCTTTCAATCTGGAGATCAGCCTCTAATCCCCTCCATCAGACTCAGGACCATGGCATATTGCCACAGCTACCCTCAGTGTACACCTGGAGTTCTTGCTGTCTACACACACTTCCTCTAATCGAAGGGAGAGGTGTATGTGTGTGTGGGGGAAGTGTTTGTAAAAATGCTTGCTGCTCCTGGTCAGTGTTAAAGGTGGAGTGTGTGCATATGTGGGGGGTGGTGTCCATACTCTGAGCTTTAACCAAAGTGATAACCTGCAGTTATGGAGTCACCAACTAAGGAAATTGAAGAATTTGAGAGCAACTCTCTGAAATATCTACAGCCGGAACAAATCGAGAAAATCTGGCTTCGTCTGCGAGGATTGTAAGTAATACTCTTTCTTATCCCTCTTCCTTCTCTCTATTTACTACCATTGTTGTAAAATAATTATTGTAACACTTTATAGTTCATTTGTTTTGTGTACCTTTTAAAATAACCCAAGAGTTTCCACACCTGCTCTCTGTAAATACAGTGACTTGCACTTACTTATCACAAAAGAACAGTTTGCTTCCTTAAATGCGCTGAACCTGGTTGCTACAGAACTAATGTTTCCCAATGGGGGTGCTGAAATGTCATTAGAAGAGGCATTGTAATATAACAGTTACCAAGATATTAATTATTTTGCTTGCTGTAGTAGAATAGCTTCAGTATACACAAAGTTACACTTTATTCAAAGCCTAGGTATTTTTAAGGTTGTTGATAAACATAGCTAGATTAAGAAGACATTCTTTTTGCTGTTTGTACACCAGTCCCAGAACTACACTGGTTAATATAAACAAATGGGGAAGAAGGCGCAGTTTGAAAACATTTCTAGTAGCAGTTATAATGGCAGGAAATCCATGTTCTTTTATTAATACTCATACATGCAGGTCAGATTGTGTTTATTAATTTATACATCTGTGTTAAGCGCAGAAGAGGTATGTTCACTAAAGAAAGATGCTGTGATGGATCAGAAGTAAAATTAGACAATCCAGAATGGTTATATAGGCAGGATCTTTCGTCCTCCTTGTATGTATTAAAGTGCATACCACTTACTGGCTCCTCAGTTTCTGATGAAGCCTAAAAAAAGTTACCATAATAAGCTGCATCTGTCCAGATGTTCAGAACTGATTTTCTTTTCATCCTCACATGTTGGAATTATAAAATTTCTTCCCTCTGAGGAGAGGGCCAAAGAAACATATATGAAGTAGGCGAACAACTAAAAACTTAAGAGTCCAAGTTAAATTTGAGTTGTTTTTTAGCAATATTTTGTGTGTGCAATGATGTCATATTTTATAAATAACATCCAGTACTTCTGTAAGAGTTTTAATGGCTTAAAAGTCGTACATGAATATGTATTTCTCTCAAGGCTTCACTCCAGAAAGCCTGTTTTATGAAGAAGCTAAATCAAACTAGATGACAGCTGTCTCATAACCATTCCAAATAGAACAGCTATACAGAACCAAACCTCTCATTTTCAAGTCTCTGCACCATGTTGTATAATTACTAGTTCATGAATTTATGGCTAAATGTAATAATAGCTGCATTCTGATTCAGACTACACCCGATGTTCAAATCTGTGCCTAAATCTTCCATAGCATTGTTGTTCAATAGAAGTCTGACAGACAGAATCTAATCTCATTTTACACCCTTGCAAACTGGATACCTGCATTGACTTCAAAGGAGTTATCCCAGATGCACAATGATCAGAATCACGCTGTTATGTGCACTCTGCTATTATACTCGCCTTGTGTGTGCATAAGTACCATATACTGTGCATCCACAAAAAAACACTTTTATCTTGTGAGTTTCATGATCTCTCTTCCTGTAGGAAACAATGTATTGTAAGGTAGCCTTCCTTGCTTTCCTGTAAAGTGTCTCATTGTAAGACAATACATTTCAGGTTTCCAATTGTGTTACTCTGATTAAGACTTCAGAAGTGTTTCCATTTCGTCATGTTTGAGAGTTTAGCATGTGAAAAAAAATTGGCGCACACACTGTTTCACACCAGAAGTGTTCTTGTTTTTTCCATATGTGTGGGGGTAATTTTCAAAGCAAAGATGTGGCTATTTTATATATTTTACAACTATACAAGGGCTTTCATCTCAAGAGATCGAACAGCACTTTATAAACCATATGCTGTGATAAATGTAGGAATCCATTCTTCCACGTCTGGAATGCAGACAGCCTTATAATGCTGGAGCTTTTTCATAGACATAGAAACTCTACAAAACAGAGTAAGGCAGAATGTGAAACAGAATACTGCCAGTTGAAACTGCCCCAGGAATTTTAGGTTGGCACAGTGTAATTACCCAAATTGGGAATTTGATCATGACACTTCTCATATGAAAAGGGCCATGGGATCACTAATGATCACGGGTGCTCAGGGTTCAGTTTCTGCTCAGTCTCATTGGAAAGACAGCACCTGCAGCCACACAGTACCCCCTAACACCATATGGAGTATTTACTCAGTAGTGACTCAGTGGGCAGACCAACATGCTGAATCACCACCTAAATTTTCCTGGGAGGTCTGGCTAAATACTAACCATATTTGAGCCTGCTTAGCTTTGACAAGATCAAAGCCTAAGGTGGCATGGGGCTAGTACACTGTATTTTAAATTAATTGTTTTTAGACCACTGTATCTTAGAACATTCTCTACTTAAATAAGAGGCAAACCCTGTCCCTGGTGAGGGTCCCTGTGGACCGCATTTAGTGCAGTTCTGCTGTGCAAGATAGGCAGGCTTTGTGAGAGGCGTGCACAGGGTGTGCACTGCCAGGGAAGTGTGGAGAACTCTGAGGTAGTGTTTAAGGGGCAGGTTGGGAGGGTTTGGGATTAGGGAAGTTACTGCAGTTTGAATTATTTGGTCTTCTGCTCTATGGGCAAAGGGCATGTAAGAGCCAGCCAGCATGCTGAACTCTCCTGTGTGGTGTGAGAGAAGTTTCCTTGTCCTTATCCCTAAGTATCTGCCAAATGTTCAGCCCAGCTACTAGGCCAAGGCAATGGCATGAGGATTTGGTCTTTAGTCCATGTACAGTCTAAATCCCTTCACCATTAACATTTGGAAATGGGCATATGCAGTAACACTTCTCTCAATGTTCTTTAATTGGCATCTACATATTAACAGTCTAATGGTTCCTCACTGCAAATGTGTGTAATATGAAGGAATATTGAGTCAATGAAGCCATAATGCTCTCTCAGGTAGAAGACTGCAAAAAATTGCCTCATTGAGGCAATAAATTATACCTGGAAAACTGTTAATATATCTCTGATTAGAGATCTACATTGTAAACAATGACTGTTTTATAACTTTCCTAAATACCTATTCATTTGCTGGATATATCACAGCTGGAAAAGAGCCTGTGTGCATTGGTTTATTAATACATGTTTTAAAAAGTCTGGTAATAGGCTATTACCTGTGATGCAGTACTGTCAGAGCTGTATGAAATTCAGTTTTTGTCTTGCTGGATTTTCACACCTGAGAAGCTTGCCCTTTTACCTTGTTTTCCACCTCCAAAATGGCAGTTCAGAGATTTCAAATTTTCCCCTTTAAAGCCTGCATCGGCAAAATGGTTATAATGTTTCTGATGTGCCAACAACCATCACTTGAAAATGGACTCATCTCCACTAGAAACAATTCTTCCAGTTTTGTTTAAAAAATAAACAAAACAAAAAAGTGGGTGTCCCAGCAAAGTGTGTTTTTCACAGAAGTAGACACATTTTTGAGTCTCTGGCATAATGAAAAAAGGTGAATTGAACTGTGAGCAGCTCTGGGTTTCTTTATGAATGGTACTTGCAGTAACTACAGTCCCATTCATCCCAAGATCCACATGTAGAAATTGTCCATTGTATGTGGCTCTTGTCCTTCCCCCATGGAAAAGCAAGTCAGCAACCACTGTTGCATCACCCCTGCAGTTCCCGGACCTACAGAGAGCTCTCCACAGATCTGAAGATCTATGCTTGGGAAAGCGTTGCGGATAAGGGAGTGCAGGGGGAGCTTAAGGGAATGTTCTTTTTTATTTTTTTAAAGCATGGGGGAAGTGGTGAGGGGAACACAATGAGCCTCTGGGCTAAGTGGAACCCTAAAAAATAGCCTGTGGCCAATGGCATCTTTCTTTTGGAGGAACAGTTCACAGAGACTTGAGGTTCCTGCAGGTGCTGCTCTATATTGATCTTTGATTAAGATAAAGCAATGAACGTACCTTGTCTGTGCGCTGTTCCTCTGTGTTAGTTGTGGGCTGCCTGCCATCATTTCCAATTAATGTAACTCAGGTGAGGATGTTAGGTCTTCGGCGAGTTGCCAGCTGCAACCCTCAGCTGGGCACACCAGTCGTAGTTTATCCTTGACTTCTGAACCTCATTGATCTGATGAAGTATTTACTTGGTTATATGTTAGTGTATCACAAGGGCAGGGAATAGATAACTGCAACAGGGTAGGTCAGGGATGGAATTCTCAAGTCTGAATTTCCTGACTTTTATAAGGTATAACCAGAAGCCTACCATTATTTCCATGCAGTTTTAGTCTGTCCAATACGTGTGCTCATGCTGCACCATTATAAATATCCACAGGTGGTTAAATAGTAAGCAAGCTGTCTTGCCTTTGCAATGGGCACCCACATGCAGCTGGCACATATGCAGCACTTGTCTTGTTGAGCATGTATTTAATAGATGAGCAGTTCTCTCTGGTGCCTGTTATTTCTGAAGAGTATTGTCCCATGAAGTTTGACAAGCTTAGAAGGTTTCAGGAAACTGTTTCTGATGAACGCACTGAGCGTGTATTTACGACTCCTAACAGCTGCTTGTGACAGAAACAGGACTCCTCATTTTCAAACAGGAGGTTTGTACTCGCCTCTTTGCAGTACATGCCTAATCTACAAGGCTCTTCTCCATTCAAACCTGTCTTTCCCAGCAAGGGGCTCTAACATCTTTTACCGATGAATTGCTTAGAAGTCTAGAAAACTGGCAAATATGTAATTAACTCCATCTCATCTGTGCCCTTCCATGGCCACTTGCTAACAATACCATGGTTGGTAAATACAGACTTGTACTCCTCACAAAGGATGTCCATCAATATTAAATAGGGCTTATAAAGGACAATGGCCATGACAGAACTGAAAACCTGATTTTGAAACATGGCTTCTGATTTTACACTTACAATTTTTCTGTGGGTGTGAATAATTGTGGGTGCATTTTTTAAACTTAGACTTCTAATTAGTGGACTGTGCACTCAGATCCAGTAATCAGATCTATAATTGCTGTACAGGCTGGCTGCAATGACTGGTGTGGGGGAAATGAGGAATGGAGTTGAGGTCTTTTTAAAAATTGGGGTTGAGTGTCTGTTTCTGATAGTGCTTTGATGGTGCAGATCATTAGTTGATGTAAATACAGAAGAGTTCCATGAGATTTGGGGTAACTATGCTGATTTGTACCAGAAGAGGATGTAGTCTAAAGAATTTTTCAATGATGGGTTTTTGCTCTATTTGTGCAAAAAATAAAACCTTGATTTCTGGCTAACACGGTATTACCAGCATCAACACTATCTGCCTCTCAGCATTGCAGAGGAATCGGGGGAAAATGGAGATTAATCTTCTTCCCCGCAGCCAGGATTACAATGCTATACTGATAGATTCATAATAAGTCTCTAACTCCAGACATAATACTTCCCTATGCTGTTAAAGAGGAAATTATAGAGTAACCATCCCTGAATCAGGACTCACATGGATGCTCTACCTTCCCTTCCTCTCATTTCTCTGATACTCCTATATAATTTAATTTTGAAGCTAGACTTAGAATCTGAAGGGAAAAATTAAAAATGCATTGTATAGATGTTGGTGATCCTTTAAAACTAACCAATTGCACCTAAGATATAGATGAAGTACTTCCCTCAACTTACTTTAGGAAGTATCTTGAATACTGCAAATATTGAGGTGGTCTTATTGCCTATACTTATTCAAGATCTAATTTTGCTTCCATTGAAGTAAGTTGTGAAACTGACTTCAGTCAGAAAAGATTCCTTCCATGAGTTAAAGGGCAAGTTTGCAAGTAAGTGCCACCACTCTATGTATCTATTTATTTGTCTTATCTATACAGACAGGTATGTGTTCTACAGTATTTTTAGGTTTTCATCTTTAAAAATGCCACATACAGAAAAGCTGGTTCTCCCACTGACAGTACTCTGGCCTGCCTCGTTTTCATTTACATAGCCCAAGTAAGCGGTAAAACAGAGAGCTCCCTTTAATTCCTGAAATGTTCCTACACAGTGGGCTTTGTCCCCAGATATTTTAGCTGGCAGCAGATTGGGGAGGTTAAAAAAGCCCCTCAGAAAGCACCACTTTGTTAGCAAATGTGTAAATTAGTCAGTTTCTCAAATTGAAAATATGAATATGCTAATTCCTTTCCGGAGGTGATAAAGGCACTCCTGCTGTCTTTGGTCTTGGTTTCAATCTTTCTGAATCTCCTGAGAGACTGGGTTTAAACTAAGGCCCTGTTCACCTTGGGAACAGAACTGTGCTAGCTCCAAACATATTTAAACACAGTTATTGCTAACAGGGTTCTAGTATAGCTTCCCTAATGAATGTGTACAGGGATTGTCTGTCTGCAAACCTTGTCATGAAACCACACTATAGGCCTCTTATACCTGATCTAGATTTCCTCTGTATCCCAATTTCCCATTGAACATAAGAGTTTGGGGACTGAACCCATAGTTGGTTCATCTATAGCAAGGGTAGGCAACCTGCGGCACATGTGCTGAAGGCGGCACGCGAGCTGATTTTCAGTGGCACTCACACTGCCCAGGTCCTGGCCACCGGTCCGGGGGGCTCTGCATTTTAATTTAATTTTAAATGAAGCTTCTTAAACATTTTAAAAACCTTATTTACTTTACATACAACAATAGTTTAGTTATATATTATAGACTTTTAGAAAGAGTCCGTCTAAAAACGTTAAAATGTATTCCTGGCACGCGAAATCTTAAATTAGGGTGAATAAATGAAGACTCGGCACACCACTTCTGAAAGGTTGCCGACCCCTGATCTATAGGATTGCTTGAGTACCCGTAATTCTTCAAAGAACAAGAAGTCCTTATTGGTTAGGGAATGAATGTGACATATTTGCTAGCAACAACTCTATTGAGACATGATTTGGGGTCTCATCATGCTGAGCTTTACCTCGGTTGAGCTATCCTTGTGAATAAGGACAACTCACCTGAGTACAATTTTTCCAGGATCGGGCCCTTTGTTGGCACAGTTCTGTTGGTAGTGTGGACAAGATCCAAAAGTTTACCACTGGGCCAGTGCACAATGTGAGAGGACAGAAGTCTACTTCATGCTTTCTGGAATGTTATCTCTGAAGGAACAGAGGAAGTGAGAGACTCTCAGCAGTTTTCTCTGACGAATGAAAAAGGGACAGGGTAGGAAATATTTTTAATGAATAAGTAAAAGCACAGCAGCTTTGGGAGAAGTTAATTAAAAAGAAGTGTTTGGAGGCATAGCAGTTCAGTAGAATGTGATAAATTTTGCCTCAACCCTTCAGTCAGTTTTATTCCCTCTTGTGTCTTTTTATATGAATCTTAAATCAATAAATGACCCCTGTAGGTAACAATAAGAGAGGAAGACTGTGTTTCACATGAAAATGTTGACTAAGAAACACCACAGTTTTTCTTCTATAATCACAAAAAAGCTTTTACTCTTCTGGTAGTGGTGCAAATGAATCATGTCTACACTCTAAAAAGCAATTATTTATTCCCATAGTTTAAAAACAAACACACACAAAAGGTACTGTGGAGTATAAGAAAGGGGTTCCTTTTGTAAACATTAAACTGAATGCTTTTTAAATATCAGTGCTGTATATCAGGGTGGTAAAGCTCACAATCTTGCATAGAAAGCAGGGATATGAAAAAGCTATTTTGGGAAGATAAATTTAAACCCCTGGCTCAAGGGGAAATTAAGGATCTCTTTATGGAATGCTCTAAACAAAACAAAACAAAAAAACCTTGCTGAGATGGAAGTCCATACATGCTGAGAACATTGAAATAAAAAGGAGGAGGTGGGAGGGGGGAGGGAGAAGGGAGGAAGCAGGTGAGGAGAGACCACTGAAAAATCCAGTGTTTTGTTTTATTTTTAAAGGCAATGAGGCCAGCTCATCCCCTAATCTGCCAGCTTTTGGTGGATTCAAGCACTGTATTAAAACCAACTCAGCTTTTAAAAGGATTTTAAAGGTTTTTTTCTTCCTGAAATTCATATTGATTATTCTTAGTCAGTTTTCCTGTCTCATTCTGTAAAAATTTACAATGTCTGATCTCTGTAACACTAAAACCATTTGGCTTTTTCTGCTGTCCAGTGGTGAATGAATCGAGACCCAACACCTCACATCAGGACTGACCTAGTAAAACACTAACAGTTGTGAAACATGTCTGCTCAGATTTGAATTTCCATCAAAATGCTGGGGATTTGGGTAAATCAGAGGTTTTATAGGGGGTTTGGATTTTTTTTTCTTTTGGATTCACAAGGCTGTTCCCAATCTCACGAAGCACTGCTATAAATACTAGAAGGAGTAACTTCATTGAAGTCTACGTAGTTAATAGGGGTAAATTGGTATGAGGCTCACAGTCTCTGGAGTGTGTGTGTTAAAACTATTTTCAAAGTAATTTAGAGCGTGTGAAAGGCCATATATCCTTAGGGCCGAAAAAAGCATGGCCAATGGCAGTGGAAAATTTCCCCCATGATGTCCTGCAGATGTGCTTCAACTCTGAAAGATTCATCCTGGGGTTACTGAAAGCAAGTCTCTGTGCCCACTCTACTCCTGGCCTCAGCAGACACGTGCCCACTAGTCTTTTGCAATCATAAAAGCAAAATGTATGCATGAGAAGTGGATTCATTTGGAATATGTCTTTGGATTTAAGCAAAATTAAAGCTGTGAAGGAGAGAGAGGGTGAAATCCAATGACAAACCTCCCATGGACTTCAGTGTGGCCAGGATTTCACCCAGAATGCAGAAAATCCAAGTTGTGGCTCTCAGAGAATTATCGAGCACTGCAGGTTGCTTGTTACTGCCTTTTTAACTTGCTCCTGGCAAACTCTGGAATTCAGCCATTGGCCCAGATAAGGGGCAGTTAGGTGGTGCACCTCCTCAGGGGGAGCTCTTCCCAAGCAGGCCGGTGCATCCTACCCCCTCTCCTCTTTCTCTGGGATGATGTGTGGTCCTGGGTGGGTGAAGTCCCTGTGTACTCATGAATGCAGGCCCTGGCATGCCGGGGGAGGAGATCCTTGTACCCCATCGCTAGTGGACCCATGTTAGAGTTTGTCACACTCCCTCTCAGAGAGAAAGGCAGAGCAAAGAATGGGTTTATTAAGGGGTGTGTGTGTGTATAGACCTAAAATGTGGTGTGCGTCACGTTTTTCCTATATTGCTGTGTTATGTTGTTATTAATTGACACCACGAATGGATATTGCTACGTCTGTGGCATCACATCAGTAGTAAAGTGATTTGTTACACTCATGGGGCCAGACACTATATATGCATAAAACTCCCATTAGAGTCAGAGAGCTGCCTGGCATCTATCCGAGGGCTCTGCTTGGCACAAGTCTATGGCACAAATTCTTGACTTAAATTTGAATGGCTAAGGCTGTATTGTGGGCTTTAGCCATAGCGCTGGTTTGCAGTGGACCCCACCAGAGTGGGAGGAACATGTCTGGTAGAGTAGCAGGCAGAGCATAGGGAACAGCATAAACTCTCCTGCCAGGCTGACCAATTTAGATGGGTGGTGCAAGAGCGGTCAGATCCTACCTCCTCCTTTACCCCCTCTGGGGTGACTTGTCCATAGGGTTCACTAACAGGGAGTGGTCCTGGGTTTCTGGTGAGAACAGACTGCAGTTCTTGCTGGTCCTTCCTGCACAGGGGAACAAATGAGGCAGCCTTTCCTCTACACTCCCGTCCGCACTCGGGCTGAACGCAGCATGGCCCAGAGAATTCAGATTTCTTGGATCGGTTTGAAAAGTGAAAGGAGACTAAGTTGGGGGAGAAGGAATCTCGAGATCACATACAGCAGAGCAGACATTCACAGACGAGGATGAAGAGGGAGATTGAAGATTATTGTAAGAAAAGCAAAATAGAAGTGTAGCCATTCCTGCTTGTTTTCCCTTATCACCCTATCTAAACATTTCTCAGGTTTGTTTAACTTTAAGCATACGATAAATAAAAGTGTATGATATACACAGCATATTTACACACACGGGGTAGGATTTCCAAAAGTGCTTCAGAGACTTAGGACCACAAGTCCCAGCTGGGTGCTGTGGAATTTGAATCCTCCCTTAAAGGCCACGGCACAGCAGCAGAACTAAAGACTAGAGTAGCTTTCACAGCCCTAGCCCCTAACATGGCACCATCTAAGTATTTCTCTTTCTAGCTTAAGTTTTTGAAAGCACCTAGCACTGTGGTATCTAATAGAGGTAGGCTAAAAAATTTTGGATGAAACTTTTTTTTCACTAAAAAATGCAGATTTGGGTTGACTGAAACATTTTGTGAGTTCATGTTGAATTTGCCAAATTGTTTGTCAAAAACAGCAAGATAAAACCCCCAAATTCTGAAAAAGTTGGTCTTTTTTTTTTTTTTTTAACTTTCAGTTTATCAGAAAATTCAAATAAAATTTATTGGGGTCAGTCCAAAATGATTCCCCTTCACAATTTCTCGGTTCAGTGACTGAACCAAAAATCAGTTATTTTCAGAGCTCTTGTATGCAAGTGGTTGTAGAACAGTTAGTGATAGCTCTTAACACACCCTAAATGACAGTATTGTCACCAGGGGCGGCTCTATGTTTTTTGCCACCCCAAGCAGGGCAGACAGGCGGCCTTTGGGAGCGTTTCTGCGGGTGATCTGCTGGTCCTGTGCCTTTGGCGTACCCGCCGCCGAATTGCCGCCGAAGCCGCGGGAGCGGAGGACCTCCTGCAGGCATGCCACCGAAGGCAGCCTGACTGCTGCCCTCATGGCGACCAGCATACCGCCCCCCGCAGATTGCCGCCCCAGGCATGCGTTTGCTGCGCTGGTGCCTGGAGCCGCCCCTGATTGTGACAGTCCTCAGCATGCTTGTTGGAAGGCTTTTTTTCCTGCACTCATTCATCCTTCTCTTTTTCTTTCCTTCTACATCATTCCCCTCCACTCTCCCTAATCTCTCCACCTATGTAGTAGGATTCTCAACTGCTAGATGACAGTGTATGGGGAGCCATACTGAGCCCGAAACATACAATGCAGGAGCATGGAGATGTGCAGTGCAGCTCCTATCTGGTCTCCTTAATTTTGCCCTCTTCCCCTCCTCACTGGAACTATTTCTGTACTATTCTAGGAGGGTCATCCCTCCGCACCCAATGAGAAGAGGGCAGAATTTACCCTATTGTTCTGTGAGGGAAGACATGATATATAATATAATTGTATTATAGTTTTATATAAAGATGATAAAGTCATTGTGGAGAAACCAAATTAATTCTTTGCTTCAGTCTTCACGGCTGAGGATGTTAGGGAGATTCCCAGACCTGAGCTGTCCTTTGTAGGTGACAAATCTGAGGAATTGTCACAGATTGAAGTGTCACTAGGAGGTTTTGGAATTAATTGATAAACTTAGCAGTAACAAGTCACCGGGACTAGATGGCATTCACCCAAGAGTTCTGAAAGAACTCATATGTGAAATTGCGGAACTATTAACTATGGTTTGTAACCTGTCCTTTAAATCGGCTTCTGTACCCAATGACTGGAAGATAACTAATGTAACGCCAATATTTAAAAAGGGCTCTAGAGGTGATTCCGGCAATTACAGACCGGTAAGTTTAACGTCAATACTGGCCAAATTAGTTGAAACAATAGTAAAGAATAAAATTGTCAGACACATAAAAGAACATAAATTGTTGGGCAAAAGTCAACATGGTTTCTGTAAAGGGAAATCATGTCTTACTAATCTATTAGAGTTCTTTGAAGTGGTCAACAAACATGTGGACTTGGGGGATCCAGTGGACGTAGTGTACTTAGATTTCCAGAAAGCCTTTGACAAGGTCCCTCACCAAAGGCTCTTACGTAAATTAAGTTGTCATGGGAGAAGAGGGAAGATCCTTTCATGGATTGAGAACTGGTTAAAAGACAGGGAACAAAGGGTAGGAATAAATGGTAAATTTTCAGAATGGAGAGGGGTAACTAGTGGTGTTCCCCAAGGGTCAATCCTAGGACCAATCCTATTCAACTTATTCATAAATGATCTGGAGAAAGAGTTAAACAGTGAGGTGGCAAAGTTTGCAGATGATACTAAACTGCTCAAGATAGTTAAGACCAAAGCAGACTGTGAAGAACTTCAAAAAGATCTTACAAACCTAAGTGATTGGGCAACAAAATGGCAAATGAAATGTAATGTGCATAAATGTAAAGTAATGCACATTGGAAAAAATAACCCCAACTATACATACAATATGATGGGGGCTTATTTAGCTACAACTAATCAGGAAAGAGATCTTGGGGTCATCGTGGATAGTTCTCTGAAGATGTCCACGCAGTGTGCAGCGGCAATCAAAAAAGCAAACAGGATGTTAGGAATCATTTAAAAAGGGATAGAGAATAAGACAGAGAATATCTTATTGCCCTTATATAAATCCATGGTACGCCCACATCTTGAATACTGCGTACAGATGTGGTTGCCTCATCTCAAAAAAGTTATACTGGCATTAGAAAAAGTTCAGAGAAGGGCAACTAAAATGATTAGGGGTTTGGAATGTGTCCCATATGAGGAGAGATTAAAGAGGCTAGCACTTTTCAGCTTGGAAAGGAGGAGACTAAGGGGGGGATATGATAGAGGTATATAAAATCATGAGTGATGTGGAGAAAGTAAATAAGGAAAAATTATTTACTTGTTCCCATAATATAAGGACTAGGGGCCACCAAATGAAATTAATGGGCAGCAGGTTTAAAACAAATAAAAGGAAGTTATTCTTCACACAGCGCACAGTCAACCTGTGGAACTCCTTGCCTGAGGAGGTTGTGAAGGCTAGGACTATAACAGGGTTTAAAAGAGAACTAGATAAATTCATGGAGGTTAAGTCCATTAATGGCTATTAGGCAGGATGGGTAAGGAATGGTGTCCCTAGCCTCTGTTTGTCAGAGGGTGGAGATGGATGGCAGTAGAGAGATCACTTGATCATTACCCGTTAGGTTCACTCCCTCTGGGACCCTTGCCATTGGCCACTGTTGGAAGACAGGATACTGGACTGGATGGACCTTTGGTCTGACCCAGTATGGCCATTCTTGTGTTCTTATGTTTCAATGCTTTTAATGGTGAAGACACATTGACAGACAGTGTCTATGTTAACAAGCCATAGGTGTGTGTAATTGGTGAGGTCAGAAACATTAGTGAAGCTTCAGGAGCTTCTTTTCCTCTGTAAGAGGCCCACTGCTGGGTGTCTTAAAGGCCCAGTCCTCTGCATCCTGCTTGCGTACAGTCTCATGGTTCTTCTACATACGCAAAATGGTTGTGAACACCCAAGGAGAGTAAACACTGTTTATGAGAAATGTGTGTGTTGTCTTTTCACGAGCAGGATATTTAATATTTGGTTTGTTAATTAGAAGCACTGCCAGAGCAGCACCAGAAAGCTCCTCACTGCACAGAGTAACGTCACTGAAAGCGTTGGATAATGTATTTGTAGCTGTTAGTAAATGCCCTGAGCAGGGGTTTTTGAGACGTTAGCCTTGTTTTGGAAAGGGAACACTGCATCTTTGTACAGCAATTTTTTCACCCCAGCTTTAGGCGTGTTGAACAGTAATCCGAGTGTTTCAGCCTGTAACCCAAAGTCAGAGGAGGGGCTGGCACAAACATGAGATTTAAAATTCTGCGTCATACCAGCTGTCTAGTAGCAGACAGTGGGGGTGGTGGCGGTGGGGATGGGTGTGTGGGGGGAAACAATAACAAGCAACAGTCTGATAGATTTACTAGAGCTTAGGGCAAGATGCAGATTTGTTTTGTGACTTTGCATACAGTGCTGGACTGGGTTGATGTAATTCCAATCCATGTTTCATGTCTTGATATTTAATCCAGGTTATGAATGATGACTCTTTCCCTGCCAACATCTTGCATTCTGTAACTAATCACCAAGCCACCCTGACTGAAACAAAACTGGACAGCTGCCTGTTTGCCTCCATGGGATTTTCAAAGTGCTAATGTCACATAGTGGCTTTGATTGAAAAATGTAATCCATACCCTTTCATTTAATTAAAGTATGTTAACATTGTAGCCCTACTGGCTGGAACAAGATTCCAGCAAAGCATGATTTGTTTGCTTTGAACATACATGATACATACGTGTTGTCATTGTTTGTTCCACAAAGATTCTTTTCATCTCATTTTCAGCAAGACTATTCCTTCTTACATTGCTTGTCGATATGACGTGTTTTCATAACAGTTCTTTTAGTAGGAAAGTAAACAGGATACAACAAAAAACAACGAACAGGAAAGATTGTGTATATGGTCCCGTTATTTAAAACCTTGTAATAGCAAGGAATCAACCTCACTCTCTGTGTTGCCATGTGAACACAACGTGCAACACATCTATCAGGATGTACACAGAATGCCAGGGAAATGTAGCCCCCACCCCCATGCTCATTCCACAAAAAGTTTAATAGTCTGTTTCAATGGGAGAGGTTGCAGAGTATGCGTGAAAGGGTACCACCCATCCTGTATTTTGAGGGTCATCTCTTATTTGGTGCCAAATGTTCCACAAGTGTAGCCAATAGCCAGTTCCTAAGAAGCATTTGATCAGATAAAAAAGTATGTTTTCAAACAGGAATCGTGCAAAGGATCACACACTATGGTAAAATGTTATCTCCCCCCCCCCAAATGAATAAAACATATAGGGAACTACTTCTTTAAAACTAAGTTCTGTTCCATACTTTTCATACTGTTGGCCTTTATTTCCTTAAAAGGTAGGTTCCTTTCAGTGTGTTTGTACACATACATAGTACGTACATATGTGTACTGTATAAACATACCTTTCTTTCATCCTTTTTGTCTCCAGTATATGAGAGAATATTTGCTTAACCAAGTGACCTTCTCCATTGGATCATAGACTCATAGACTCATAGACTTTAAGGTCAGAAGGGACCAATATGGTCATCTAGTCTGACCCCCCGCATGATGCAGGCCACAAAAGCTGACCCCCCCACTTTCCCTTAACTCTGCTGTTGATCATATGAACTGGAACCATAAACTCCCTGAACATTAAATCTCACCAAATGAGGGTCAATCCATCCTCATCATCATATCCACTCATTATACTCCACACCCGAACATAGCCACTCTATGAACTTCATACCCTCATATCTCAATGCCTGTACTTTGACCCATCAATCTTTTACCCCCAATCGGGGATATTGCAGATTATGTATTCCTTATGCCACCTGATTTTAAACCAAACTTTGCACCCTTGATAATCTGTACGTTATTCCCTGATAACCAGAATCTTCTATGCTCAAACTCTGTTCACTTTTTTTTTTAACATCATCTTAATAAAATTTTTATACCAACATAGGTAAGGATCAATAGACCATATTATTTTCAAAGGGCCAAATCCTAACGAAATAACTCTATTTTGCCTAGGTTTTACTTACTTCTTTTTCAGATAAATCCACACTAATTTAAATGGAAATTTGCCTATGTAAGGACTGCTTGAAAACTGAGTGAAAACAGAATAAGGACTTCAAGATTCGGCCCATGCAGGCAGCTGTTATAACAAAATGTTAAGCATAACTGAACGCAGGCAGAGTTCTTAGAGTCCTGATCTACACAGAATCTACAAAATTTGGGCCAGGTTTTTAGAAGTCATAAGCACCCACAGCTTCCATTGTCATCCCACTCAGTTCTTTAAAAAAATAATTAAAAAAAGTAAATAAATAAAAAAAAAAATCAGGCCCATTGTATATTTACTTCAAACTTGCTGTCTTTTTGATTTGGCCTTATGGATAGTTCAGATAACAACAAAAATGTAACCCCAGTTTGCTCCTTAAGCCTGGCTGTGTTTCTAGGTCTTTCCTACAGAGACCTCTCTCACCAACAATCCTCTCCCACCTCCCTTACATTCATAGTGGTTAGTGAGCCATAGAGAGTCAGCAGGAATAAATCAGTATCTCCCTGCTGGGTGCCAACACCGGCTATGTCAAGAGAGGAACCCTGCTCCAAGACCTTATGTTGTCTTGCCAATACCTCTCTGTGCATGGATACACATAATACCTGAGACAGGGCTGTAAGGGATGCTTCACGTTCTCTCTCTGTGTTATACTACATAACAACATAATTATTAAAGACACCATTATTTATTGATAAACTAATAGGTAGAGCTGGTAAGAAAGTGGAGAAAATTTCTTTGGAAAGCTTCAAGAGTAACGAAAACTTTTTTGAGATTTTTTTTTTTTTAATTTGCAGGAGGTTTTTATTAAAAAATTGAACATTTTATTCATTTCTGAAAGGTGGAAAAACTCTATTTTTGTGTGATTTTCAGTTTTCATTGAAAAACTGGATTTTTTTTTTTAAAAAAATACACAAAAATGTTTGGAAAAAAGACCTTTGACCAGCGCTAGTAATGAGTGTAGTTTAGTCACTGTGGGGCTGACCCAAATCTCACTGAAGTTAATGGGAGTCTTTACATGAAAGGGGCTTTGAATCAGGCTCATAGGGTCTAATTCTGCTCTCATTTAAATAAATAGCAAAACTTCCTCAGACACCAAGGGGAGCATAACTGGGCCTATTTGCGTGCGGAACTGTAGTTGAATGCCCTGCACACCACAATATTTTTGATTTAAAAATTCTAAATAAATAAGATATGGCTCAAACAGGTATGATAGAAATATAATATCTAGTTAGTTAATAATGGATAA
This sequence comes from Terrapene triunguis, assembly GCF_002925995.2. Classification (NCBI taxonomy): domain Eukaryota; kingdom Metazoa; phylum Chordata; order Testudines; family Emydidae; genus Terrapene; species Terrapene triunguis. Next base: position 3,764,789 of record NW_020698074.1, on the reverse strand, counting down.
GTTACAGTTAGTCACTGATTTTAACCATATAGATTTTTTTTTCTTAAAGTGAATTCTGATTGCTTGTTATCATAACAATACAGAGTGGGTCAGAATCATCTGTGGTGTAACTCCATAGACTCCAATGATACTACAGGTAGAATTTGGGTAAACTGATTGTATTCAGAATATCCAAGTGGATAGTTGATCATTACACCACAATTAACACCTCTACTATTGCAAAAAGTTCTAAAAAGGTAGACACAGCTGCAAAATGGGCAACTATTAATCATTCTGCAATGCCAGCCACTATCCGTTTTGGGGCTGAAGTTGAACTATTCCAAAAGTGCATGTTTTTAAAAGTTGTAAAGAAAACTGAACAACTAAATCAGTGGACGTTACTGGTCAGCTAAGTGAGATGCAGTTTGTTGATTTGATAGACATGCTTTTGTTTTCTGCTGATGTAGTGAGAATATTTTCTTAATTTGAACTATTTGAGAAACTGAGCACAAATTTCATCTTCATTCTTGACAGATCTCCCACGGGTTTCCAATGTATAAAACTTTAGTGTCATCCTTGGTCCTACATTTTTCTTATAGATCCTCATGCTCACCATGACGGTTGCACATCCCATCTCTATTGCCAGCCCACATCCCAACCCCCCCGGCTTCATTGAGTGCAGAACATTGTCCTCTGCATTCTCTCATCTAGTGAGAAACTTGTCCCCATACAACTTCATTAGGCCACCATTCAGTATGAGATCCAATTCAAAATGCCTCTTGTTTTTAAAACTCGACACATACCTGTTTTAGCTGATCTACATCTCATTTCAAATTGCAGCTGATATCTTACCTTATTTCCTTCACCTACCTCTTAATTTCGCTCTCCCTCTGCTGTCACTTATCTCTGGCTGTATTGTTTAGCCCAACAGAGAATTCTGGTATACAGCCTGTATGGAAGATACTCTACACGATAAAGGTATTGTATTATTGACTTGAGAGTGGAAAAAAACATGAAAGCTAGTCCTGTTTCAATCAATGAATTAAAATAGATGGCAAATTGTGACCCAGGGAGCCTCTCAGTGCCAACTGGCAGAGGGCATACCATACCATAACTCACATTAGGTCTGACTTGCTCATTTCCCCAAACTCTCTGTTGTCATAGTCTGTATCTAAAACATGTCATGTGAGGTATATGCACGCCGGTAACATGCCGGTCATTAATAGTATTGCGTGGTGTATGTACGGGTGGTGTGTGTAGAACTAGAGATGTGTGCTGAAAATATGTTCTTAAAAGGTGTTTGGCAAGCAGTGCATAAGCCCAGCCTGTCCTGTGTAAAGGAATGTTGGTTCATCTGCTTAACTGTGTCTCCAGTGTAAACTGAGCAAGGCGAGACCAGAAATAAGGGAAGCACATTTACACAGAAGATAGTCATCAAACTAGCAAGTGGGGGAGATGTCCACTTAATGATCATGAAGGGGGATGGAGACTATACCCCTGGGAAGCATTCCTGGCTCTTGAAACAGACAGTGGACACTGGGAATTATAAAGAGAAACAGAAAGCCATTTTGGTATCCATCGCCTGAGGGAGAAAAGAGGCCAGAGATCTCAAAATCTGAGATAGGTGGTTTCTTCTGCCAAGGGGGTTGAAATCTCTGGGAACTGACTGTAGGTGAGAAAACTGCTCAGACAAAGATTGTAACTTGCTGAAGTTAAGTTTCAGTCACTAGAAAGCAAATCTCTTTCGCTCTTACTTGAAATCACTTAAACTTATGTTCTTTGTTAATAAACTTATTCTTGTTTTATTACACAGCCAACTCAGTGCTGCTATATTGAAGTAAAGTGTAGGTCTTCAGCTGTCGTGTGCTTTGTCTCTTTGGAGGAAGCAAACTTAAAAACTTCTGTGAGTGTCTCAAGGGAAAGGGACTGAACACTGCAGAAAGACATCTCCTAGGGAACTCAGGAATTGGGGTGCACTGATTGTTCCCTACAAGGCAAGGTTTGGACTGGCAGAGTCATGAAGAGTTTGTTGGAAAGGCAGACAAGCTGGTGTGCTTGGTGCGCAGACGTATAGGTTAGCAGCAGCAAACCTCACTGTTGTTGAGGCAGTAACACAGTGGCTCACAATTCTGCGTGATCTGAGCAAGATGTCACATGGACGAAGATAGCTTGTTCTTGGAAAATTTGGTGGTCTCAGGTGGATTGTTAAAATAGGTTCAGTGCTCCTAGAGGCATTAAGCTGAAATTTCAATGCTGGTGGTCAAATTATAGTCCAGGTTATGAGATTTCATTTTTCAATTTGATTTATGCATTTTTATTAATATAGGCTGTTGTACTTTGATGTATATACATAATTAATTCTGCTGTGATGGCACTTGAATTGATATGTAATTGATTCAGCATATTGAAATGATTGGGAGGGGAGATTTCAGTTTATTTAAATAATCCTATTGGTTTGTAGTGAGTATGCAGCCATCTATGTCAAGAGATAGACAAATGTAAATTTTAAACAAATATGTTAAAACCCCCTTTTTAAAATAACTATATGTATATATTTTATCCACCTTCCATTCTTCTCTTCACAAGTTTCTTCTGCTTTTACTACTTCTGAGCAATATGTAGTGATAACTAATGAAAATGTGTATTGCATTGACAGTGCCCCCTCTTCACTTTCAGGGCTACAACCATCTCTAGCATATGTGTTAACTCCCTTAATTTAATTGGAGTTACACCTGGATTATATTTGGCCCAACGGCCTTCCTCTTTCTTACTCTTTTCCCCCTTTGTTTTCAGTATTTCAGAGGATCTATGGGCAGTTGGTTGGACAGTCTTGTGGGAGATCCAAGTTCAAATCCCTGCTTCACATCTGGCAGAGGGTGGGATTGAATCTGGGTTTCTTACATGGATGAATCCCCTAACCATTGCCTAAACGTTATAAAGGGGGCTGTTCCCTTACCACTGTTTTGTGACTCTAGCCTGATTCTTTTTTTGGCTAAACACATTCATCAAATTGCCATCAAACTTGAGAATAGTTTCTGTTTGACCAAAACTGCATTTTTTGGTGAATAAACTATTCATCCAAAAATTTTAACCCAACTCTAGTTTACAATATATTTAAGTAACACATCATTGGAAGTAGCTGGAAGTGGTGATGGTCCCTGACTCTCACCAATCTATTTTGCCAGACATAAATTGCTCTTCTCAATTTCAGCTTGTTAAAATATTAAACCTATTTATAACAACCTGATCATAGGACCTATTGTAACACTAGGAGCCCAGTTCTGGCAGTGCAGAAAAGCACAGATCCAACAAAGTCTTTCATATTATGGGGTGGGATTTATAATATAGCAGCACCTCTTTGTCTCTCACTGTTGCTGAATGATCTGTTCAGATGAGCCTATACAGAGAGGCAATGATGAATGGCTGTGTTTTGCCTGAGCTGAGAACATGATAGGACTCTAATATAAAGACAGATATTATTGGGTATCTATGTTAATGGGTGATTAAGCTCCCACTGATATCTTAAATGTGTTAATTAAGGCACTTTTAAACATAAAAAATGAAAAGGAGCACTCTGACCCATGAAATAACCTATTTAAATGATTTCCATGCAGAAAACAGACATTGGAAGGTTGTGTTTCTGCTGGAAAATTGGCTTTGTAAAAAGGTACCTTCTTAAACAACAGGTCCACTCCTTCTGTGTATTCAGAGCCAGATCTGTTGACTCTCGTGACAAAAATAAGTTTTCACTGACTTCCTCACTTGCTAGCAATCCAAAACCGGCCTAGTGGAGAGAAGATAACGAGTTGGATTATTTTCTGGCTCATGCATCATTATCCAAATTATTATCAAAGGTGCAATTTGCCAAGTGCCCAATTTTAACCTCACTTACACTGCAAACTGAGGCTGAACAGGTGTAACTGAGCGCAGGACTGGGGCTACAAGATTTTTATTACTGGTAATGATACATGAGCAGGAAATAAAATTGCTTGACTTGTGGGGCTCACAGTTGGAGAAAAGCATCCTATTAACTGCAAATTTGCTTAGTTTATTTAATCAATCATTGAGATTCAGTAAATATGGAATGCCACAATGCCAACTTTGGAGTCACTGTTCAGAGTGAAACTTCACCTAAGTGATTCAGATTATTCTTTAGAAACTGTGTAGGAGTGAAGGAGCAATTCGTTTAGCTAACTAAGATTCTGAGTTGTGTGGTTTTGGGGGAAAAAAACACCTACATAGTTAGCAAAGCTACTTAGCCTTACTCTTCCCCCCACTCAGTCAATTTAACTACTTCTCCTAGTGGGCTAACACATGGAAATGTGGTTATTTAAGATAAACACACTCCTTGTGTGTTGCCAGCATGTGGGCTTAGATGCACAAAAGCAGTTAGGTGTTGAGACACTGATGGTCACAGTGCCTAACTTTTAGGTGTCTAAAAACTCACTGTGATTCACAAAGTCTGAATTAGGTATCTTAGACCACAGTCCTGAAAAGCCAGCATGCTAGGCAGAAGCTGCCTAAATTAGCCAATGAGATGCTGACCAGAGGGGCATGTGCTCAGCTCCACCCACTTATGGCGATAGGTAGAGCCCTGTGGTTTTTGCAAATGTGAGATAACACAAAATAAAATGGAAAAACAATTAAAACAACAAACTCACCCTGTAGTGGCAGCTCTTACGGCTCCTGTTTCCCTTCTGGGTACTGTGACCTGGCACTCGCAGCACCACTCAGGTTTGGCCCAGTTGCCACTCCATCAAATTTGAGTGAGTTGCATTGTGACCTGGTAATGGTGAGTGAGAGAACAAGACAATCCTGTTGACCCTGGAATGGATTATTTATTTTTTAAAGAAAGTCACAGGAAAAGGACAAAGATTTTGCCCAATGTTTTTTTGGCCTTCCTTGAGTTACTGCTCAAGTCCTAACTGCTGGGTTACCAGAGGTTTATTAAAGGAAGCTTTCCTACTACTATATATGTTTTCTCTAGGAAGCCCCCCAGCTTTAGTGGGTAGCTGATGGTCTGCATTCTTTCAAAATGCACATAGACTAGTAGATCTTGATCTTGCTCTGACTTTTTAAACACAGTTTTACTTGATTTATGAAAGAAAAGAAAGAATTCATAATTAAGTTACATTTATATAGTGTCTTTCATTCAAAGGATTCCAAAGCACCACTGAAATACAGCCATCTCTGGAATGGAAGAGAGAGGAGCAAAGCAAACTGTGGATATTAGTGAGAGAAGGAGAAAAAAAGTAGCACTGATTAAGTAGCAATGCTCGGTATCTCTTTGTGAACCACAGTCAGGGAATATTATTTTATCTCCAGTACATCTTTAATTCTACCTAATCAAGTCACTATTACCACTACAAATATTGATCCATTTATCACTTAGAGGAATCTGTCTTTTATATTTACATTTTTTTCCTGTTACTAAAAGAGAATTACTATTTGGAATCTTTACTGGTAGTCTCAATAAAGGTCAACTAATGTATGTACAGGGAGACTGAGCAGTATCACAATTCCAGAATTGTTTTTTCCATGCAAGAGTTGAGCTACATTGACAACTAGTATGGTGGTGTATTGCCACCATCTGTGCTATAACTTTTCTGCTAATGGGGATTTTCAGTCTGCACAGGGCCGGCTCCAGGCACCAGCGAAGGAAGCAGGTGCCTGGGGCGGCCAATAGAAAGGAGCGGCACTCCGTCCATTATTGGGGCGGCATGTCAGGTCTTCGGCGGCAGTTCGGCGGCAGGTCCTTCACTCCCTCTCTTCCTCTTTGGCGGCACTTCGGCGGCAGCCCAGTCGGGTCTGTCTTTCTTTCTTTCTTTCTTTCTTTCTTTTTCTTTTTTTTCTTTGTCGCTTGGAGCGGCCCCGAGTCTGCGGAGCTATTTTCCAGCTCCTTTCACCATCACTAAATTTATACACTGCTATCTCGATATAACAGGACCCGACATAACATGAATTCGGATATAACGCGGTAAAGCAGTGCTCCGGGGGGCGGGGCTGTGCACTCCGGTGGATCAAAGCAAGTTCAATATAACGCGGTTTCACCTATAACACGGTAAAATTTTTTGGCTCCCGAGGACAGCGTTATATCGAGGTAGAGGTGTATTAAAACTAAAACTTAAATACTCTTCAAGGATGGGCATAATAAGGATACAATTGTTTACAGGTATATATTACAGTCCTGCAGGATTGGTTAATGTAACATCACCTACAGAAAAGTTAGACTCAGGAGACAATAGGTAGGTAGTGTAATGAATGTGGCTGCATAGGCCTTCACGGTCATCAAGAGGGAATAGAACTGCAGACTTTGTGTTCCCAAAGCACAGGCCCCAAAAACATGAGCTAAAGGAACACTGTCATTAACTACAGCAGTGTTAGGACTTACACACCAATTAGGCCAATCACAAGGGAGCAAAGTGATGAGACACATTTCAACATGACAGTACATTACAGTAGGCAGTACTGGTTATTCATGCTGAAAATAATTCATGTTTTTATCTTCAGGAAGAATATTTTGGTAATCTAGGATCCCAACAAATAAACACTGCTATGATTAAAATTTGTCTACTAGTATCAGAACTTCAGAACAGTACCGGAGAAACTTTCTTGGTGAACTTCGTGAAGTTCTCTGCTGAGAGAGAGGCTATACGTGATAGCCTTTGTAACCACCAGTGTGAGACTTGACCAGACAGATTTGTTTGTTTACAAAACTTTCTTTCAGCTATGCCTGCAGCACACCCTTAAAATGAACGTTCTGTGGATGTTAGGGTTCTTACACAGTCTCATTGCCATTGAGATACTATTCAATACAGTTTAGGTAGTCATGGATTTTGATTCTGGTCCAAACCTGAAACACTTTGTATGGTCTTAATATAACACACTGTAGGACCCTGCTGATCAATAATGCTTGATGAGATGTACAAGCCAGCAACAGGTATGTTTGTTTTATTACATACCTATATGGGGAGAGTTATACAGGTGACATAATATATCCATGAAAAGGTGCTGGATTGCCATAGCTGGATACTGAAGTTTCTTTATCTGCAGGACAGATACAGGATGGACAGTGGCAATGTAGGAATACTAGCAATGTGCCTAAACTATGATTTGGAATAATAAAAAACAATCACTTATGAGAGGGTAAATCATCCAAAATGCCTGTTCTGTCCTTGGACTTCATTCTGCAAAGGTCTGTACAGAGCCTTTCATTTTGCTTCTGCGTTACCTTGGTATGAAATTTGCCTTATCTGTTCAGAGATATGGATGGTGAAGCAATTGGCTCGGTTGATACATTGATTTTATTTCATTTGCTTCAGGGGCTTTATTGTAGCCATCCCCCATTTTGTTCTGCTCTGATATAATCTTTTTGCAGATGAATCGCCCTTTTCCATTGGCAGCTTCATTTATTGTAACTGAATCTGCCCTTGCACTGCTGTGAGGCTTCTGTAACAACATTGACTTTGGCGGAGTTATTCCTGACTTACTCAGGTTTAAATAAAAGCAATAGAGGGCCCACTGAATCTGAGTCTTAATTTCATTCAGTATGAGAAAAAAAATTACCAGTTTCTCTTAATATGTTCTTTAACGTAAGTTAAGAGCAGTTTATGGGAGTAATGCATTCCACAATAGATGGATTTACATTAATAAAACTTGGGGTTAGGGTTAGGAAAAGGAAAGCTGAATTTGAGTCAACTCCTTATTATCCCAGATCTGGCAGAGCCCCTGAACCCTGTCATAGGCCATCAGTACTGGATTTCTAACAAGAATGAATGCAGCATCAGTCATGACTAAGGCTACGTTTATGTCACAGAGGTCATGGAAGTCACAGAATCTGTGACTTCCAGAGACCTCCCTGACATTCTCTTCTTCAGCCCCTGGGGCTGCAGAACTTTGGAGTTGGCAGCCAGTGGGGCCCTGTCAGGGTTCCAGCAACAGGCAACAGGGGGCCCCCTGCAAGGACCCAGTGATAGGTGACAGACTCCTGAGGGGCCTTCCTCAGGGTCCAAGCGACGGGCAACAGCTTCGCGTGGGGTAGGGGGACCCCTCCCCTGCACCTCCCAGCCACCATGGGCATAGGGGCCCCTCTCTGCAGCTTCCAGCTGCCACAGGAATAGGGGGAACCCACAGCTCTCAGCCACCACTGTGGCGAGGGAAACCATGGAGCCTCAGCAGCAAAAGTCACAGACAGGTCACGGCTTCCGTGAATTGTTGTTTATTGCCCATGACTTTCACTAAAAATAATCGTGACATAATCTTAGTCATGATGGCCTTTACTAGCCTGCTATCATTCTGGTTACCTTTGTTTGTAGAAAGGGAGGTTCTTGTGAGTTTCCACTGAACAGCTATCTGTTACAAGGGTTACTCCAATCCCACAATTTATACTCTGGATAGAATTCTGCACCCCTGTGGGGGCACAGAATTCATATGTTCTGCATATTTCTGTGCTCCCCCGTGCAGAAAAACGCAAAAGAAATTTGCGGGGGGACATGGGTTTCTTCCCTGGCATCCCAGGCAGCGTGTCAGTTCCAGCATGCCTGTAGTAGCCTCAGAGACACAAATCACTGCGGAGGCGAGGGGGACTGGGTGTGCATGCCTGCGGGGGAGATGTTGATTACCATCAGGGGGCGGGGCTGTCCAACAAGCAAGAGAGACTCTGTCCCTCTCACTTGCTACTGGGGCTTGCTGGGCAGGGATTGGGGTAGGTCTTTTTATTATGCACAAGAAAGGCTCTGTCCCCAAGGCAGAAATGTAGCAGCCTGCCTGCTAGTTAATTGAGCTCATTCTCTGAGGCAGAAATGTAGCAGCCTGGCTGCCTAGTAACATTGTTAATGTTCCTATTCTTAGTTAGCTGTTCCCATAATCAGTCAATTCCCCATGGACCATAAAACCTGTAAAAGTTTTAAGACCTGTACATTGCCAGAGTGATGTAAACCCTTATAAATGACAGTAAGGCAATCAGCTAGGAAGATCTATGTGCTTTCTCACTTTTTTCCTGTGCGAAAGTGGCACAATGGGGTTAGAGTACAGCTCAGGATTTATTTTACTTACCCATTTAAAAAAAATGACTTTGAGGGCAAATAAAACATCTACCAAGCAGTCAATAAAAAGTCAGGACAATCAGAACCAAACACTTCCCAAAGTACCTAGCCAGGTCCAGGACAATGATTAGCAAAACTGTATGACTTTCATGTGTGAAAGTCTGAGCAATTTAAAATGACATTCTTCTTTTTTCTTCTTCCCTGTTTTGGTGTTCTGTAATGTAATTTAAATGAAAATCTAGGATTATAACTGGAATGCAGGGTATTAGTTACCAAGTGTTTGTCATTTAAGGGGGAGGGATAGCTCAGTGGTTTGAGCAATGGCCTGCTAAACCCAGGGTTGTGAGTTCAATCCTTGAGGGGGCCACTTAGGGATCTGGGGCAAAAATCAGTACTTGGTCCTGCTAGTGAAGGCAGGGGGCTGGACTTAATGACTTTTCAGGGTCCCTTCCAGTTCTAGGAGATAGGTATATCTCCATATATTAATTAATTAACTTTCATGTGTTAAGGAAATGCTGAATAGTTATTGTGACTTTTTTCTGTATTATAGTTTAAATAACTTACCAAAACAATTGAAACTGGTGTGATTATATTGCATTATTTTGACAAATAAAATTTGCAGAATTTTGCAGAATTTTTATTTTTTTGGCACAGAATCTCCCCAGGAGTAAATTTAATTTAGTTCCAACATTCTCCTTTCAGATCAGATATCTCCTGTAATGAGATTAATTTGGTAGTCCATCCCACCCTTCCCTACATGTAGGCAAACAAGACAACTGCAGAGGGAGCTGTTGTTCATTCCTGACCATTTCTGCTTGCTAACTCAAGGTAGTCTTTCAGTGTGTAAGCTCATATGAATATTGATGATTCTAGTCAATAGTGGATTCTGGCAATGTTTTCAGAGGAGTCTTAAATCAGCCTCTAATTTATGACTTGTGCTACCGTGTGTCCTAACTACCTGATCTTGGGTGGGAGAGAAGTGCAAACAGGTAGATGTCTAAATGCTCTTATTTGTGATTGCATATTAGAGGCTGTTTTTGAAAACTTAGCTTTAAAGTGTCAATTCTTTCCCCTAGCAGCTTTGATGATCAGCAGCAACAGACTTTGTTTTTGTAACACTGGATGGAAATGCAGGCATACCGTAAATTTATTGCTATATGGCTGCAGCTGTTGGTGGCACACAGTTTTTTTTTTTTTTTAAAGCACAGGCATGCATGCATTATTGATACTGAGCCTGTAAACAGCTGTTCCTTTAACTACATTGTTTTCAACCATACCATGCAAATTATATGTCTATAAACAAAATAAGTAACATGGTTTGCATATGTAAAGTGACTGTAATGGGAGTGCAGGTGTGGAAATTAAAACACCAATAAAGAATAATGCTCTTTGAAAATCAGGCAACCTTCCCTTTCCTAACACTGTTGCCTATGATACTGCAAGGTTTTCTAGTGCAGTGGTTTTCAACCTCTTTTCATTTGTGGACCCTGAAAAAATGTCTAATGGACGTGCAGATCCCTTTGGAAATCTTAGACATAGTCTGCGACCCCCAGGGGTCCGTGGACCACAGGTTGAAAACCACTGTTCTAGTGCAATATACTGATCTCAGATGAAAAGACTGCTTTGTGAATCTTTTTTAATGATAGAAATCTACAAGTGATTAGAAGAGTGAAATGTGAGTCAAATGCAAACACCACCATAATGTAGGTCCACCTCTGTTAGAGAAATTAAAATTAGAGCTGGCTGGAAAACTTTGAAGGAACAGTTTTTGGTTGGAAAATGCAGTTGAAATCAAAATACTTTGTGAAATCATGTAATTTTCTCTAAATTTTGTCATGAAGTAAAAAGAGGAGGGGAAGTTCTGATAGTGTTAAAACAGGCTGTTTCAACATTTTCTGAACAAACTATTTTGATTTTTTCCTTTTTAAATGACTTTTCATTTAGAATTTTAAATTGTCTTAAAATAAATTAAATGTTTCAGTTGATCTGAAATGAATTTTTAAAGAAAGTTTCTTTCACAGAAAATTTTGAAACTTTGGGTTTCTGTTCTGAATTGGAATGAAAACAAGTTTTGGAATCTCAAAATCTTCCATGAAACAGAAATTTTGCATTCTCTGCCACCTCTAATTAAATAGTGCTAGATAATACCACGTGACTTTGAGCTTTTCTCTTTGTATGTCACGGTTTTGTGAATGTCAGTAGTAGACAATAATCCATTAAGTCTTGATGCTACTGTTTGTGAATGTTTTGTTGTTCTACTCTTGTGTGTGAGGATTCTAACAAATGAATTTTCACACAAGAAAGCCTTAACTAAATATTTTCAAACGTTTAAAACTAAATATCCAGAAGTTAAATTAGTCCAATATTGCTCATTGTCTGAAAACATCTGAGTATGGGACAGAGATTGTTGTACCACATTTGTACTATCTAAAGATAGTAGAGGGTTTACCATTTGGCAACCACGGTAAAGGGTCCATGCCTTCAATTAAAAGTAAAATGGCATTACATTCCATGTGTCCATGCATTTTCTGATTTTTATGTTTTTTAGTTTTAAATAATACCTTTTTACTTCGTTATTCTGGGCCAGTCTCACAAAAAGCAGCAAGATGAACGGGGGCATTCACACTCACACACGCCATGCCTGCTTCAACTGAAGTTAATGGCAAAAAACCCAAACCACCATTGACATCAGTGTAAGCAGAACTGGGCCCTTATCTCTCATTGAAATCACAGCTGTATAAGATTTGTTTTAGCAGACCAACACTGGTAAGAAAAAGGGTTATTAGATTTGGAGCTTCCCCATTGCAGAGATTACTGTGCCTTAGCTTCTGATACTTGAATGCTTCTGATTTGGCAGTACTGGTCCATTCTTTCTGCGGTTTTTTCAAAGGCCTGGCCTCCTTATCTCACTTTTATTTATGTTTTTCCTGCAGGAGAAAATACAAGAAAACATCACAGAGGTAAGAGTAAGTCACAGAAGGCTTGGAAGGTGTTTGTAAATCGACTGTCCCTTAAAGAGGTTGAAGAAAATTTACTTTCATGTATTGGTTTTTAATGTACCGGTATTTAACACATTGGTTTTGTTCATCATGGGAATCCATTTCACAGACAGTTGCCCTCTCTGAGGCACCATCCTGTACTTATTACTCAAAACTCCCAAGGGTGTTAGTGGGAGTTGTGTCTGAGTAAGCGCGGAAAGATTTGGTTGTGAGCCCTAACAAATTTTCTCTCAATTCCTTCTGCAATATCTGCCAGTTCTTCCTTTTATCGGTACACATGCAGTAATAAAAAATTTGATTTGTTGGCTTTTAGTCTTGCTGATGACACGTGCCTTTGCAGGAGACCAAAGGAAGATTGGGATCCCATGGATAAACAGACCCTATTACTGCCAAAAGATCTAGTTATCTTACTGTGTTCTTGCAGTAGGGAAGCCTAGTAGTGTTTCTTTGATTCATTGCTCTCTGGGAGCATTGTTTTTGTTTGCTTTCAGATTGTGTGCTTGGCAGTGGTGATTCTAGGTCAAAGTTTTAGGGTGGGACACTGCAATTTGCCCTAGTTGCATCAGATTATTAATTAGGGGCTTAATCCTGCAAAGTGCTGGGCACCTTCCATTCCCATTGACTTCAGTAGGAGGTGAGGGTACTTTGCACTGTGAAGGATTGAGCCCTGAAGGTGTTCTGAAAGTGCCCCTCAGTGCTGTGTTGTGGCTATTCCAGTGAGGTCCTACTGCTGCTGCTTTGGAGATCTCTGTATTGGACTATGTAATTGTACCCTGCACATTGTGGGACACTGGAACAGCTGCTTTGCATGGATCTACTTAACACAATAGCTCTCCCAGATGATAAACAGTTTTCAATGTTGTAAAGAATTGGAATGAAGGTAAATGTATGTTTCTCACTGGGCTGGTGCCCCAATAGTAGAATCTGTGCTGTTTGTTTGTCTTCAGCTGAGCTGTATTTCTCTCATGTTTCATTTGCTGCTGGCTTGATCCGCTAGTTAATTATGTCGTTATGGATGTGCCTGTAGCGAGAGGTGTTTGGCTGCTGTGAGATGATTTGTAGGGAGCAGAAAATAATTTCCTAGAAGGTGAACGATCACTATGTACATATTTTGTATTGCTTTCATTGACCTGAGTACACAATCTAATTTGTGTTTTCTATATATGTTACTATGGCATCAGTGTGAGTGTGTGTGTTCAGGTGGTGGGGTTTTTTGTATGAGGATGTACTTAAGCTACCATTGTAAGCATCAGAAGAGAGGTAAATTAGAATATAAGCTCATAGAAGTAAACCCAGTATCCATGTATTTATCAACTTAACTGAGAATGGAAATGTGCGAGAGATGTTTATGGCATATCTGGTTGTGTGTTTTTTGGTAATCCGTATATAGTTACTCCTCCTGTTCCCCACTAATGGGGGTTAAGTTTTATGTCATTTGGGATTTTTGTTCCATTACTGATTTATCTCTGCGTGCATGGTGTGTATAGTTTGTGTCTTGTGCTGGTATCAGTGTCTGTTGGCTGGTGGAATCCACGCTTTCCACAACAGGATATATATGCTTTTTGGCCTTGCGTTATGAGACAATTGGTACTGGCCCCAGGGAGGTAAGAGGTCATTGCAGGAGCCTGTGCACAGCAATTACTTAACGTCTAGTAATGATAACCTTTCTTAGCAAGTGATGGATGTCAGCCAGAATATTGTGTACTGCAGCAAGTTATTCTTTGTGCCTGGAAACCAGGCTCTGCCTGCCTGTAGGGCAAAATGGCTGGCTTTGAGCTTCAGTCTTGGATTTGCCACCTGCTGTGTGACAAAGGTATCACACATGGTATGTATGACTATCTGAGGTGGAAGTTTAATATGCTCGAGTACTCCCAGGAAAGGATGCTGCAGGATGGAAATACAATTAGCGCCCCGAAGTGGCACCTATCTTTTGAATGGGGGTTTCCAAAAATATGGAAATGATTTGATTCCAGTCTTCAGCCTCCATTTCCTTCCTCTATTCATTAATCATGTCTTTTTCTTTTTCTTTCTTCCACACAAAAGAATCTGGGATTTCAAATGTCACCAAACCCAGAAGGGCGACAGCTGTAATGGTCTTTTGTTCACTTTTGCATCTAGTTTCACGTGCTTATCTATTGGTGGTAGTATTGTTAATTATTAATTATTTATATGGCAATGTATAGATCATTGGCAGCAGTTAAAATATTGGAGGGAAATATCCACGCTTTCAGCATCTTACAATCTTAAGGACTAATTTATATTGAGGCCAGCTGTATCCTATGAACAGAACAGATAGTCACGTCATGGAGAAAAATATTGGAGTAATAGCGGGCGGAGGCTTTCTGTTTTGCCCAGGGCAGCCGGATCCTTATAGTCTGTCTTGGCTGATGTGAGACATTGTGGCAGTCTTAGTGTATGCCAATACATATTAGATTTTGTTCTCTTTTATCTTTATATATTTGCAACTGATTGGGAATTTTTGATGAGATGTGTTTTCATCAGAAAATGCTGATTTGCCGAAATCTCTCTCTAGATTTTTGCAAAAAACTTCGAAAGGTCTCAGTTCCATCCTGATGCTGAATGAAACCAAATCCCAAAACTTTGACATTTTTCACCAAATAGAATTATTTTTTTCCAGGCAGCCCTAATAATATTACAGTATGAAAAATTTCCAAGTGTTGTTAAATTGTTGTATGCACAGCTAGCCCTCGACTGAAACTGTTTTGCATCTGTTCACCCTAATATACTGTATTTTGTACAGACTACTCTGATTTGCAATTCATACAAAGTTTTAGGCACTGTCAATACATTGTTTATTCATTGGCCAAGGATGCTTGAGAAGTTCAATCCAGACAAAAGAAACACGTCCTTACAAATAAAGGATTGTAATCATCATGATTTTTATTGGTTTTGGATTTTGTGATCTACCTTATGGTATTATTAGAAAAACAATGCAAAAGATTCTCCTGCAAGTGAAATCTGCTCAATTACCTTAATGACATTTTCATGTCTCGTTCAATGCCATATTCACCATACAATAAGCAACAGCTTGAATTGGTCTTTTGCATGATTATTTTTTCAAATGTAGATAATCATCTACAATACTGTCATGGTCTGTCTACCTGGGTATTTGTATGGCCTCATCACTATATTATCTGAGCCATACTAAAATTGTAATAGGATATGACAAATATAGACTCTTGCAATAATTGCAGTAACTCAAATGCTTTAAAAACTACTGTAGATTGATATAATTTTCTTCATAAACTTGGAAGTTCCACAGATATCTAAGCAATCCTAAATTCAATAGTCCCAAATTAGTACCTGAATTAGTGAACTGTGATGCAAACTAGTCACTGCAGGACCAGAGACACAGGCTATTTTAATCAGTATGTAGGGCATCTGTCATCTTCTCATCTA
Organism: Terrapene triunguis; assembly: GCF_002925995.2. Taxonomy (NCBI): domain Eukaryota; kingdom Metazoa; phylum Chordata; order Testudines; family Emydidae; genus Terrapene; species Terrapene triunguis. Next base: position 3,749,347 of record NW_020698074.1, on the reverse strand, counting down.
GTTAACCTTGGGTTAGTGAAGACTAGATATATATTTCGATCGTTACCTAAGAGATTTTACAGGGTAGATAAACAAATAACTAGCACAGAAGCAGAAACTTTCTAGGACTGTCAGATCTGAAGTCGTTTTCATTTTTCGTATGACAGGACTGTTCTATTCCATTATTGAGACTGAATTACACTCATATCACTCAATTGTATTAAGCCTGATCTTGTGAAGTGCTCATTACCTCCTTAGAGCTGCTTAGCACCCTCAATTAGAAGTCGATGGATATTTAGGGCACCCAGCACCTTTCAGGAGGCACTCAGCTGGTATCTGCCTGATTGGATTTATCATCTCTTTAGGTAAAATTCACCTCTATACAGTGGGCCCACCATAAGGGTTGTGCACCACTTAAGCTCTGAAAATGAGACTTAAGTGATGCATAGTCCTTGTATTGGCCCTGTGCATAGGGTACATATTTCTGTAGTTTGTCCACAAGAATAATGCAAACATGGTCTGGCCCATTAGAATATTTGCATTGCTATTTTGATTGTTGTATATTGTCTAATTGTCTAATTTGGCTTTCTGCATGCAGTATTGAGATGCAGATGCCACTCTTCACAGTGAACTCATTCTAAATCAGGAGTTCTCAAACTGGGGGGGCAGGACCCCTCACGGGGTCGCAAGGTTATTACATGTGGGACTATGCAAAAACATTAAAGAGGTACTATCAACTTGATTACAAAAGTAGTGGGTTTTTTTAAACTTCAGGTTTCTGATAGTGCCCTTTAAACTGTATGCCCCGAAAGTTAAAACACCCAAACAAAACCTTTAAAAATTTTTACAGGGATTTTTTCCCCATCTCCTTACTGATATTTAGAAGGGTTTCTTTGACAGGGCATAAAAGCAACAGTACAAATTATGCATTTACTTTTCCCTCTCTTTGCTAGGCAAATCTGTGCTTTTTCAGTTTTGCTGCTGCAGTAACTGTTAAACACACTCTTACAAACTCTGGAAATGAACATGTACGTGAACCACCCCCCATGGAAGTGTGTAAGAGTGGTGGTCTCATGCTAACACATGAGACAGGAAGTGAAACTGGCCATCAACATGTGGGGTAGAGAGAGGTAATTTTCTATTGTTGGGTGCCAAGTAATTTTATTTAAAAAATATTTAGTCCTCAGAAACAAGAAATGGATGGGCCATTTCTTACTAATTGTTTCCCTTACTGCCAATTCAGGGGTGTGATTCTCACTATTTTTATCACAGTTTTTTTTCACGTAACTTAGGGGATACTGTGATTAAGACTAAGAAAAATAATCACAATTAATTAATGGCTATATTATTATTAAAGAAATGAAAATAAAACATTAAGCAAAATGACACAAATGATAAACTGATTACTTCAGTTACAATCTCTTCTGTACGACTCTTCCGTGGGGAGCTTTTAGCAGAGATTACACCTCAGAGAGTGGGCCCTGCCTTTTGTGGGGCACTTTTTCTCTTGGCAAGCTGAGACCAAAGTCCTATTTCCCAAAATTGTCCTGGATCCAATCTTCATATATCCTGATTCCTGAGATAACTAAGAAGGTTTATAAATGGGCAAGATAATTTTGTTTTAGGACAGGTGAATCCTGTTGTTTATTATTAATAACAGCCAATTTATAGATGGGCAATGTAAGCAATCTTAACTAAATCCTATGTGTTTGAAGAAAATATTTAAATCAGTAACTTAGAAGAAGCCATTTAAGGAGCGGTCTTTAGACAGGCAAGATAACCAATATTAAGAATATTAAGTCTAGCTGTTTCTCTGTTTAGTCCCTGTCCCCTCTTTAGGAATACATGCTCTAACCACCTGGTGATTAACAAGAGAAAGTTAATATTTTAAGTTACAATTGCATTTCAGTATTCCAATAAAATCATTGCAAGTTTTTAAATCTAATTCCTTAGGTAATTTCTCTCACCAATCCATAATAACGTCTTGTGGAGGTTCCTCAGATAGTGACGCCTATTGAGATATTTCCTGCAGGTTGGGGGAGGGAAATTTCGGTCCCTGTCCCATCCCTCATCCCACCCTGGCAGGGACCCCATTCTGGTCCCTACTCCTCTCCCCTCGGTTGCCCTTGGTGGGCGAGTTTCCCCTCTCTGATACTCACAGTGCAACAACTGCTGCTGCTGGGAGTTATAACCTCTTCTGTCCAGCTGGCCAAATGGTAAGCGGAGCCACATTTGACCCTATGCTCCAGGTAGCAATGTCACTCACTGAAATGTGGCCTGGCTGCCCCTCCATCTACGTGCCATTTTTCCTTCCTATTTCCATGAAATTGGGAAAAACATACCTCTTTCAGGCTTGTTTAAATTTAAGATGGTTGCTGTTATTCATTCATTGCCTCCATGACTTTGGGAGATAATATCATCCACCTTGTCTCTCTAATATCCTGGAACTGATAACGGCTCCAACTGTATTGCCTGAGCACTGCCAGTTGTTAATTAATTCTCCATTAATATAAATATTCTATACTTAAATGGCCTCTTACATTAGTAATTTGTCTAGCAAGGTCATTTGATTCCAGGTTGGTACATAAAGCATTTAGCCATTTAAATAGCAATGATATTAGGAGCTTTGCATTTTGTTAAAATATTTGCAAGTATGCATTTCACAAAGGTTTGCCATTCCCACATTTAAGAAATAAATAAATAAACATTTCCAGCTACTTATGTTTTTCCTGGTGCTTTAAACACACAAGTAGAAAAGAAAAGGGAGTTAGTATAGGCCTACTTTACTCCTAGATTTATTGCTCTGCTAATGCAACCCTACATTGCTTTCCACAATCAGGTCTTTTCCTAAAACATGAATATTTTACATGGTTTCTCTTCTTGAGATAAGGATTACATTTGTACCAACTGGTATCTTATACAAAGGGAGATGTCCTGGTCTAGATAAAACACTCTTGGGGTTTTCTCATGACCCAACCTTCTTGGAGTTACAATCTGTTTTGCTATTAAATATTTTGTACAAAGCACAAATTTCAATAACCAATACTACTTTTAAATGTAGCACAAAATAAACTAGTACAAAGTTAAAGCAAGGCAAAGTTTAAAAATGCAATTTTTCTGAGTTGGTATAGCACTCTTAGGGGTAAGAAACTTGGTTTTATAGCTAAGGAGGGGTTGGTTAACTTCCTGACACTTGCTTGTGCTTGGGAGATAGAAGCAGAAGCGTCCTGCAATTTCTTTAACCAGCCTGAACATTTTACAACACAACTAGTTAAACAAAAATGGTATTGTTCTATTTTCAAGTACCCTGGCTATAACATACTTGTGGCAAATCTTAATATTCAGTAAAGGCTCAAACAAGTTTGTAATTACCTAATATTAAAAAGATATAAGTTATAGTAATTTTATGAATGCCATTTTTGCATCACTATTGAGGTCTGTCCACTATACAAAGTCAAATGTCAAAAAACAACAACAAATAATAAAAAAACCTGAATGTTTTTCTTTCTCTCTAATACTTTTTAGTTGAAATCTTCAGCGTTACTCATAATAATACATATTTAGATGGATATGATATTCAAGTGGATGGTGTCCTAAGGAAGCATGCAAATATTTAGTTCTTTAAGTGCCTAATTTGGGGTAATTGCTTACTTATGTGCCTCTTGAGGTTTTGGTCTAGTATAATGTTCCTTGAATAAATCTTTCCCCTTAATACTTTTAGGATATGACATTGTTACCATGTGTACTGTTGCTTTGGGAAGATGCATGGAATTAATTCTGATCTCTATTCAAGTGAAGCAGTGGAAAAAAATGGAAGTTCTGTACTTAAGGAAGTTGATTATTTAAAGGATGGAACAGGCAGTCATAAATGGCAAGAGTTGTCAGTAATGCACTTTAAAAATATCAGCACGGCATTGAATAAGTCTTGGCATCCGGCATTTTGTTTCATTTGACTATGTATTTAGTCCAATATTATTTAGTTCTGACATTATTTAATTTCTATAGCTTATCTACTGACCTTGCAAAGTTATCTTAATTACAAATTTTAAAAAAAATCCTTAATTCCTTAAGCTCTGCAAGTAATTATAATGCTGCTCAGCTCAAATTAAGTAATTTTAAAAATATATATTTAATAAGCTGACAAAATTCCAGCAACATGTATGATGCATCCATGGTACATTAGAGGATTACAGTTTAATAACTAACAGAAAAAGCATTTATCCTTTTGAGAACCTGATTTTGCAAGGTGCTGATCATCCTCAACTCCCACTGGCTTCAACAGGAGTTCAGAGAACTCAATACCTCACAGGATCAGGCCCTAAAACTAACATCTGGCTAGTGAGGCTGCAGATCAGGTTATTCATAGTGGCAGTTCATAGTCCTTTATAATGGCAATGGATAATGAATTGGGTAGGGAAAGAGTAAGAATGACTCTACAGCCTGGTGGTTAGGACACTCACCTAATATGGGATGTGGGAGACCAAGTTCACATCCTTGTCCAATGACTAGTTAGTTAGTTAGAAAATGTGGAACAGCTTCAACATGAGAGATTCTCTCTCTCTTCAACGATTAGCCAGATAGTCGGCTGTAGCGATCGTTCGCCATGTGGTCTGTTCCTGTGCAACTGCAAAGGCTTGACGGCCTGAGAGTCCAACATTGGAACATACTTGATGAACCCATATAATACGGGGTCTGCCTCTGGGCCACCTCCACCCCTCGGTTGGTGGAATTTTATCCTGGAAGTTACAAGCCACCTGCAGAAGAGCGGTTGCTGGGACGTCTTGTGGCATCCTTGCGACATGTCCGAAAAGCGTAAGGCACCGCCTGCAGACAGTGGCCCCAATAGTCTGTAGACCCAAGTGACCATAAACGTCTGCGTTACAGATGAAGTCATTCCACTTTATGGCCAGTATACAATGTTGATATTTTCTGTGGAAAACCTCCAGCTTTGTCCAGTCTGAGCAGCATAGTGTCTATGTTTCGCAGCTGTACAACAATATGGGAAGGATACAGCTCGAATAAATCCTGAACTTGGTTGTCATACTAAGATGTTGATTCCATATCTGTTGTAAACGGCCCATGGCAGATGCTGCTATGCCAATCCGATAGAGAACCTCTGTGTGAGAATTGGAGGAGCTGGTAAGCAGGGACGGCAGGTTTGTATAATTTTTGGTGGTGTCCAGAATGGGTCCAAGTCCCCCCCCCCACCTGCCTTGTAAGCTGATATATATTTCTTAAAATAATGTAAAATTGGACTGGAAACAGTAAGTGTTTAACAGTTTTCCTATATTGCACAATATCACTATCGTAAGAAAAAGGTATTTAACTAAGAATATCAACTTTATTAATACTCTTTTGAATACGGAAGCAACCAAGCACTCTTGGATCAATAACTCTCAAAAGCAAAAAGCTCTAATTCGCTATTGTACTCCAACCATGTAAATCTTGATAGCCAAGATTGATGAAAACTCCTTTTCTTATCTTTTAGATTTGCCACATCTTTCTTTTGTATAACTTCAGTTTGCAAGCTGGGTTTCGAACTCAGGCCATCACTTGCAGAATTACCCTTTTGTTCTTTTTCTCTGGGTAACTTTATTAAGAATTTATCCATTGATTATTATTACACAAAATTAATGGGGTGGGGTCGAGGGGTTTGGAGTGTGGGAGGGGGTTCAGGGTAGGGCAGAGGGTTGGGGTGTGGGGGTGAGGGCTGCGGGGTGGGGCTGGGGATGAGGGGTTCATGGTGCAGGAGGGGGCTCAGGGATGGGGCAGAGGGTTGGGTGCAGGGGGATGAGGGCTCTGGCTGGGGGTGAGGGCTCTGGGGTGGGGCTGGGGATGAGGGGTTCACGGTGCAGGAGGGGGCTCAGGGCAGGAGTAGAGGGTTAGGTGTGGGGGGGTAAGAGGTCTGGTTGGGGGTGTGGGCTCTGGGGTGGGGCCGGGGATGAGGGGTAAGACATTCCTTTCCTCTCCCAGGCTGGAGAGCAGGCAGAACTGGATTATTGACATGGCTGTGCAGAGCATTACTACTAGGGATGTATGCTGATTTAACTGGATTTGTTGTTTTAACTATTATACAAATATTTCAGCCTAGTAACCAAGATGAAAGGAATCTAAAAGGGTAAATCTTCATTAATGTGCACAGGGAGGTAAATGCGAAACTCTATTATTGGGGACATGGCCAGCCTGAAAGTCATATATTGTAAACAAGTATTTCTTTACCTATTTATGACTCTCTCACAGTCTGCATATCGCTTATCTTGGACAATGAAAATCAATTAAGGTTCTTCCAAGTTCTCAGTGCTGTAATGTTTGGGTTGCGAACACTTGATGGAAATTTGTCCTTGCTATAAAACCAGTGTTTTCAATGGAATTTAAAAGAATAATGGGGAATGGGGTGGGACTTAAGGGTTTGTTTTTATAAAACTAATTTTTTAGATGAAGTGGAGTTGTCGCCTTACTAAGGACTTATCTACACTGGGGTTTCACACTGAGATAAACTGTGCCAGCATAAGTCATGGTTAACAGGACATGGATTGTTGGTGTAAAATAACCCAGTGCAGACAAGGCCTACAAGTCAGACAGTCTAGCACCCACAGCAATGCACCCCTAAGAACCACTTATAAAGAACAAAGGAAAGAAATGCCAACTTCTAAGCAAAGAATTGGGCCAGGGATGAGGGGTTCATGGTGCAGGAGGGGGCTCAGGACTGGGGCTGAATCACATGCAGCCTTAAGATCAACATACGCTACGTGCAGGGGCTTCCTGAACTCATGATGTATCTCCAACAACAAGTGAAGGGCCAAAATGGCATCTAATGTGGACCTGTTCCTCGTAAAGCCTGACTGTTGGGGATGACTCTTCTGATGTAGCAAAGGCTCCAGGCGTGCCAGCAAAACATGGGCAAATACCTTCCCTGGAATGGAGAGCAAGGTGATCGGCCTGTGGAGACCTGCGTGGCCCCTTGCCCTTAGAGTGAGATCACAATACCGTCCTTCCCAGCGGTTGGCCGGGTTCCAGTTCCCCACACCAGACGAAAGATGGACAGAAGTGATTCTGCTACAGGATCAATAGCACATTGTAGCAGCCCTGAGGGGATGCCATCAGCACCGGTTGTGTGTCCGTTTTTCAGTTTAGAGATGGCACATTTCACTTCATCCAATGTTGGTGCATCAGTACAAATGTCTGGATCCAGAACCGCAGTGACTGCCAGATCATCCAGCTCTCAACAAATGGCAACTGGAGGATGGTTCAGGACGCTGTGATAATGTTCTACCCAGCGTGAGAGAACGTCATCATCCGATTTACATGGATGGCTTTGGCTGTCGTTCAGGATGCCATTTGTAGTGTCTACCTCTTGACCGTTGAGGTTGTGAACGGCGTGGAATGCTGGCTTCAAGTTGCCCATGGCTAAGCCAAATTAGACATCATCCGCCATTTGGTTATAATATGCCTCATGATCGCGGAGTGTAAAGGTGTTAAATTTTCGCTTCAGCTGATTACGAGTGCGCTTATCACCACACACTCAATTTCATTATCTGGAAGGCCTCCTATGATAGCCATGGATGGCGTGCTGGATTCCTATAGCCAATCATCTGCTCAGCAGATTGGTTGAGGGTAGAAGAGAACAGGGACCAGGCAAACTCCACGTCACCTGGCAGATTAGCTAAAGCCGAGACTCTGTTGCTGATGTCAATACAAAGCCTGTTGGCTAAACCTGGCACATGGAGTGCGTCGATGTCAAACTTCTTCATCATCTCAGAAGGTTTAGCTGCCTGTTGGAGCATCAATGCCATACGGGTGACCACTAGATGGCGATCTGTGTTCGCCATGCATTCCGTACCACGATATGAGTGACATGAGAGATTCCCAGACCAGAATACCCCATACCCGAGGCTACTCCCGGGCTGGCGCAACCCATTAGGTGACCTAGGCGGTCACCTAGGGTGCTACAATTTGGGGGGCAGTGACCGCGGCGGTATTTCGGCAGTGGGACCTTCCGCCGCCTCTGTGGGGGGCGGCCTTTTGGGGCGGGACCTTCCGCCGCCTAGGGCAGCAGAAAAGCTGGCGGCGTTCCTGGGCTACTCTCCTCCAATGTGTAACATCCAAGTTCAAATCCCTTCTCCATATCAGACAGAGGGGGGAACTGAACCCAAGCTTTCCATATCCCCGATGAATGCTCTAACTACTGAGCTAAAGGTTATGTAAGGTGCTTCTCTCCCTACCCGCCATGTTTTGTGAATCTAGTCCTCCTTTGCCTGCATCAAATGTCTGAAATCTAAATGAAAAATTGCAAGTTGGGTCGAAATAAAACATTTTGTTTCAACATTACTGAAACATTTTGATTTTTTTGGTCAAAGCTCTGGCAAACTCAGCATGATTTTGCAAATCATTTTAGGTTGACTAAAAACTGCATTTACAGTGAATAAACTATTAGCTGAAAAAATTTCACCTAGCTCTAATGTAAAGTAATCTGAAAAATCAGGTTCTAGGTGCCACAATTTTGGCATCCAAAATTAGTGGGCTCTTTTGATTGTAAACACACTGTGCCTCAGTTCCCTATGTGTAAACCTGGGATAATACCACCACCTCATCTCACACAGGTGTTGTTAAGATAAGTTAATGTTTGTGAAGCACTCAAATACTATAGTGATGAGCACCATAGAAATGCCCAAGAAGAAACTAATAATTCTGTCTTCAGAACAAAGTTGGAATATTGGGCAGTAAATAAGGCCTGGGGCCACACGCTGAGGAGTGAGGAGGAAATTTAAATTTTGAATAGCTCCAGATTGAGTGAGTCCCATCCATTCTATGTACTGAATGAGGCAGGGTCCTGTTGAAAACATATGGGGATAATATGCTCTCAGAACTGGAGACTCTCATACAATACCAACCTTCCACACAAACTTCCACGTGGCTGGACTTTACAAAAATGAGACAAGCCATTTACAATGCACACTTCACTTCTCTACAGAGGAAAAAGGACAGTAAGCTATCTAAACTAATACCTGCCACAGGGGGCTACAACAATGGTACCCTCAACTCATCTAACAACATTGTCAATCTTTCCAGCCACACACTTAGCCCAGCAGAAGAGTCTGTCCTATCTCGGGGACTCTCTTTCTGTCCCACCATCCCCACGAACACGATACAATTCTGCGGTGATCTGGAAGTCTACTTTTGTTGTCTCCAACTCAAGGAATATTTTCAACGCACCACTGAACAGTGCACTGACCCACAGGAACCCTCCTACCAACACTACAAGAAGAAGAACTCTGCGTGGACTCCTCCTGACGGTCGAAATGACAGACTGGACCTCTACATAGAGTGCTTCCGCAGACGTGCACAGGCTGAAATTGTGGACAAACAACATCACTTGTCCCATAACCTCAGCCATACAGAACGCAATGCCATCCACAGCCTCAGAAACAACTCTGACATTATCATCAAAGAGGCTGACAAAGGAGGTGCTGTAGTCATAATGAACAGGTCGGATTATGAACAGGAGGCTGCCAGGCAACTCTCCAAGACCACATTCTACAGGCCACTATCCTCTGATCCCACTGAGGAATACCAAAAGAAACTACACCATCTGCTCAAGAAATTCCCAGCTACAGTACGGGAACAAATCTACAGGGACACACCCCCAGAACCCCGACCAGGGGTATTCTATCTGCTACCCAAGATCCATAAACCCGGAAACCCTGGACACTCCATCATCTCAGGCATTGGCACTCTTACAGCAGGATTATCTGGCTATTTGGACTCTCTCCTCAGACCCTACGCTACCAGCACTCCCAGCTATCTTCGAGACACCACTGACTTCCTGAGGAAACTACAATGCATTGGTGTTCTTCCTGAAAACGCCATCCTGGCCACCATGGATGTAGAAGCACTTTACACCAATATTCCACATGAGGATGGACTACAAGCTGTCAGGAACAGTATCCCTGATGAGGCCACAGCACGCCTGGTGGCTGAGCTTTGTGACTTTGTCCTCACCCACAACCACTTCAGATTTGGGGACAACTTATACCTTCAAGTCAGTGGCACTGCTATGGGTACCCGCATGGCCCCACAGTATGCCAACATTTTTATGACTGACTTAGAACAACGCTTCCTCAGTGCTCGTCCTCTAGTGCCCCTCCTCTACTTGCGCTACATTGATGACATCTTCATCATATGGACACACGGAAAGGAGGCCCTTGAAGAATTCCACCTGGACTTCAACAATTTCCACCTCACCATCAACCTCAGCCTGGACCAGTCCACACAAGAGATCCACTTCCTGGACACTACAAATAAGTGATGGTCACATAAACACCACCCTATACTGGAAACCTACTGACCGCTATACGTACCTACATGCCTCCAGCTTCCATCCAAGACACATCACACGATCCATTGTCTACAGCCAAGCCCTAAGATACAACCAAATTTGCTCCAACCCCTCAGACAGAGACAAACACCTACAAGATCTTTATCAAGCATTCGTAAAACTACAATACCCACCTGGGGAAGTGAGGAAACAGATTGACAGAGCAAGACGGGTACCCAGAAATCACCTACTACAGGACAGGCCCAACAAGGACAATAACAGAACACCACTGGCCATCACATACAGCCCCCAGCTAAAACCTCTCCAGCGCATTATCCACGATCTACAACCTATCCTGGAAAACGATCCTTCACTCTCACAGACCTTGGGAGGCAGACCAGTCCTCGCTTACAGACAACCCCCCAACCTGAAGCAAATACTCACCAGCAGCTATGCACCACACCACAGAAACACCAACCCAGTAACCAATCCCTGTAGCAAACCTCGTTGCCTACTCTGTCCCCATAACTACTCTAGCAACACCATCAGAGGACCCAACCACATCAGCCATACCATCAAGGGCTCATTCACCTGCACATCCACTAATGTTATATATGCCATCATGTGCCAGCAATGCCCCTCTGCCATGTACATTGGCCAAACGGGACAGTCCCTCCGCAAAAGAATAAATGGACACAAATCGGACATCAGGAATGGTAACATACATAAGCCAGTAAGTGAACACTTCAATCTCCCTGGTCATTCTATTACAAATTTAAAAGTCACTATCATTGAACAAAAAAACTTCAGAAACAGACTTCAAATAGAAACAGCAGAACTAAAATTCATTTGCAAATTTAACACCATTAATCTGGGCTTGAATAGGGACTGGGAGTGGCTGGCTCATTACAGAAGCAGCTTTTCCTCTCCTGGAATTGACACCTCCTCATCCATTATTGGGAGTGGACTACATCCACCCTGATTGAATTGGCCCTGTCAACACTGGTTCTCCACTTGCGAAGTAACTCCCTGCTCTCCATGTGTCAGTATATAATGCCTGCATCTGTAACTTTCACTCTATGCATCTGAAGAAGTGAGGTTTTTACCCATGAAAGCTTATGCCCAAATAAATCTGTTAGTCTTTAAGGTGCCACCAGACTCCTTGTTGTTTTTATATGGGGATAATGTAATTAAAGACTGTCTCATAAGCTACAATGCATATGCACAAAGAGGCTGAATTAAGGTTGCACAGGCAACTTCAATTATGGCATTTTCTACCCTTTGAGTGTTTGAGTTTGCAACCATAATAAGTGTCTTTTAATGTAGGTTTTTGTAGCTTAGAGGCATTGAATAGTTCTGAACTGAGGAATTGTCTATCTAAGCTCTAGGTAAACAAAACTAAATTAAATTTGTTCTTCTGTTCTCTGAGGGGAAATTCTGGTGCACATTGCCTAGCTTAAGTTACTTGCCTGAATTCTGGAGAATTCCACAGGGGGAAGGGTAGGGGAAATTTCCTACTCAGGAAGAGCCATACTGTTAGGCCAAAGCAGCTTCCACTGCCCTAAAACACCTCAAGCTATAGCGTGTCTTGGGGGGTGGGGTGAGGTGGGGGTGGGAATGACTGAAGAAAATGCATAGCTTCAGATGTTCCAGCCTCCATAGTTGTTGGTGACGCCGCACCCCCTGGCTTGAAGTTGTTTCCATCATATACGGGGTTTACAGTTTGGTTCAATGGCTCTCAGCACCCTGGCTATACAAATTGTTCCAGCACCTCTGCCAGCTCCTTTATTCATACCAGTGGACCAAGGAGAGTGTCTGTGAAGTTGGTCTCTACATAGGCTGTGTGCACCTTATGTACAGTTCCTGGAATCCTGCCCTACCGTCCCCTGCTAAGGTGGTGCAATCATTCCTTGATAAAATCACTGCTGATAAAGTCCAGCTGGTAGTAATCAGCGACTGCTGTCTTAAAAAAAAAAATGCAAATTTGAGAAATGAAAATAATCTCTGCAGAGCAATGGAACCTGTTCTCTGAATATGGGGCAAATGGAGAAAGACAGTAGTCTTTTAGAATACTCTGAAAGCCAAAGCAACTTCCCAAATGTGATTAAACAGTAACCAGCTTCCCTCACTCTTACATTTATTGCTATTTTCCCTTTAAAAACCTCATTTTAATTTCTACATATCATTTTTTCTGCCCGGTATTCTACAGTTCTGAGTACTTGTGAATCAGTGAAATACAAGATCCTAAGACTTAACAGGTATTACAAAATTTTGAATGATCATAAGTATTGTCCAATGTCACTTAAACATATTTTTCTGTGATTGTGGGGAACTTTATTCTAACAATGAGATATAAAATTTTATTAGAAAATATTTAAAAATAAACGATACAGAAAATGTGAAGCGTCAGTTGTTGGTCATTGGGGGTAACATACAGAGTATGGGGGGATGCTAGTATTTTGGGGTTGGGCAGCACACATAATACATACAGACTGCAATGTCCCCAATGGGGGGGTAGGCGGTGGGTGGGATCAAGATACAGTTGACAAGCGGTGAGGGTCAATCACTCATACAGGGAGTACAGACGGTCGTGGGCATAAGTAAGTGGACTGGGTAATGGTGATGGGGCAACCCTCATGTGGTGGGATTCAGTTAGGTTGGGTGGGTTCGGGGCTCAGGGGATAAGGTCCAGCAGGGGGTGGTTTATAGGTCCCTTCCCCCTTGCGGGTGGACGAGGTCTCCCCGGCTCACTCCCGGTATTGTCGGTGGCCGGTGATGTGCTCCGTGTAGATGTCCCGTGACCAGCGGATAGTGTCTGAGACCATCAGGTGTCTCATAAGCCGCGCGTAGTGACGGCCTACCCCACAGGTCCTTAGCACGCATTCGTTACATGGGTCCCAGGCACCCAGGGCCCCGACGAGCAGAGCGTCGGTGTGCACCTCGTAGCCCTTTGTCCGCAGTGTGTCAGCCAGGGGGGCGTACTTTTCGAGCTTGCGGGCTCGGGCTTCACGGAAGGCCGGGGTCCTGTTCTCGAATGGGATCGTTACGTCCACCAGGATGATCTTTTTTCCAACCTTGTCCGTGATGACGATGTCTGGGCGCAGCTGGCTGTCGGTGCCGGGGACGGCGCAGTTGACGGTGACCTCTCCCAGGTGCGGGTCGATGGCCTTCACTAGGCGGTCCTGGACGGCGTTGTGGCGTAGTTGCCAGGCTCTGGCGTGGGGCTTGCAGCTGCATAGGACGTGGGGCAGGGTTTCGGTGACGTACCCGCATTTCCTGCAGCGCTTGTCCCGGTTCCCGTGGCGGACGGCTCCGTTGAGGGGGACGCAATTCAGCCGGGCACGGTGTATGAACTACCAGTCGGCGAACCGGGTGAAGCTACCCGTGGGGAGGAAGTGGTTGCTGGAGTCCCACTTGCTGGTCACCTCGAAGGCCTTACCCTGGTCCGTTTTTTTCTTCAGGGTGTCCACGTAGAGCATGTGGACGGCGGCCTTCAGGGATCTCTCCAGCACGCCTCTGGCTCTGGGGGTGATGATAGTGTTGTCCTCCGACTCGATCCGCGGCACCAGGACTCCCAGCTCCCGTCGTTCCTCGTTCCATACCCAGCGGCAGCCCAGCCGCTTCCCCAGTTGGCATGTGGCATTGCGGGCGTGGGACCACAGCGAGGCGATGTCGCCCCCGTCCCAGGCGAACTCGCCGTCCAGGGAGCCACTCAGGAAGGTGGCCACGTCCCGGTCGGAGGCAGATCTGCCGATTCGCTTCCCAACGACGGCGCGCAGGGCGGTCGTCGCGACGTTCTTCACCTTGGCGTCCGGGCATGTCAGGAGGCGGAAGGCGTGCGTGATGACCGTGATGTCGCACAGGTCTCCCATGCGGGGGACGTTGGCACCATCGTGTCAGTGCGCAATGTATACGAGCTCGTTGCTGGCTCTCTGGGGCAGGGACAGCCAGCTCTTGACCAGCTGCCGGATGGTGTTGTCCGCTTTGTTGAGAGGCACCTTTGCCACGGCGGATCCTCTCAGGACGAAGGCGATGTGGGGGATCAGGAAGGTGTTGAGGGCGTTGATTTTCTGCCACGGCGCCAGCAGGGATGCGTCGATCTTGGCGGCGTCCTGCAGGATCTCCCAGATGGTGTCCTCGGGGGTCTGCCGGATGTGGAAGCCCGTCGGCGTGCCGAGGTGCTGGTACGCCTGCCCCTCTGCCAGGGGGACGACGGACTCGCCCTGGATGAGGAACTCCGTCGTCAGTACCGAGTCCCTCATGCTCCCATCGACGTGGAGGGATGTGCACTTCTTGGCGTTGAAGTGGAGTCCCATCCAGTCCACGACTCTCCCGATGGTGTCGAGCATGCCCTGGAGCCTCTCGGGGTCATCTGCGATCAGGACCAGGTCGTCCGCGTAGGCCAAGACGCTCACCCTCTTGCCGTGCAGGTTGAAGCCGTCGGCGCCGTCGGAGATCGCCCGCAGGAGTGGCTCCATGGCGAGGTTGAAGACGATTGGGCTGAGGGGGCAGCCCTGCTTCACGCCGCTGCGGATTGTTATCTCGGCGGTCTCCCCTTCTACCGAGCGGATGGTGGTGCTGCAGCCCTCGTATAGTTCCCGGATCAGGCGAAGGAAGTTCTCTGGCATCCCAAACTCCTGGAGTGTGTCGAAGATGTGGTGGTGGGGGATGGACCCAAAGGCGTTGGCTAGGTTGAGCCACGCTATCGCGCACTGCTTCCGCGCCCTCCTGGTCGTCTGGATGACAGTCTGGAGCAGGAAGTTGTGTTCGTAGCACCCCTCCGACGGCATGAAGTCCTTCTGGGCGGGGCTGATGGCTCCCCCGGCCGTCGCCCACTCTGTGATCCTGGCACACAAATGAACTTCAATAGCTTCCTCAAACTTATAAAATTAGCATAAGTCAGCTCTGACTCTGGTGATGGGCATCAGTATAAAGCCTTACGATAGATAGTTGTAAAATGGAACAAAGCAGTATTGAGCTTTTTCTATGTTTACATTTAGGTGAGGTTCACCTTTGTGTAGAGGGCCACAGAGGTGCTGGAACAATTTTTATAGTGGAGGTGCTGAAAGCAGAAAGCATGTGTTTGGTTGTTTTTACTACTTCAGGGTGGGGTGGTACCGCATCCCCAGCATCCATAGTTCCGACACCTCTGGAGGGCCAGGGAAAACCTATGTACTATTTCAGTGGAACTTACAAGGTGAAATATGCTTTGTATTGGTCATCCACCCGGGACAGAATTTCACCCTTTGTGTTTAGAACCATGGCAACACCAACTAGACCAGGGATCAGCAACATTTGGCCCGCACTGCTTCCCGCAGCCCCCATTGGCCTGAAACAGCCAGTGGGAGCTGCAATCGGCTGAACCTGCGAACGCTGCAGGTAAGCAAACCAGCCCGGCCCGCCAGCGGATTTCCCTGTTGGGACGCGTGCCAAAGGTTGCCGACCCCTGAACCAGACGCTTAAATTTCAAAGCTTCTATACTGCAATTTCAAAAGTTTGGGTCAAATTCTGGCCAGCATCTGGAAACAGGTGTAATAACCTCCTCCCCAAATGGGTGCATTTGATGCTGCAGAATCATAGAAGCTGGAAAAGAGAAAGTTCATAAGAAGTTATTTCTGTTCTATGTCCCAGACTCACAGAACCTGATTCTCCTCTGGCTGGGATGAAATGAAAATCAGGCCTAAGCTTTTGAGATTTGTATAATAATACACATGGATAAAAATATTCTATTCGGTATTTAATCATTAAACTGTTCTTGTGATAGGAGAACTTCAGAAATTAATTAGAGGGTCAGTAAAATAAACTTCTAGAAGTATGGATGATTCTCTAAAACTCCTGAATCTGCCAAGCTGGGCTGCAGAAATCTGATAAGGGGGGAAAAAGCAGTCTCATGAGACTCCAATACTGTATGCTTCTGCCTTCATTGTTGAATTGTTGTCTCTAGAGGTCATTGGAAAGAGGCAATTGGAGAGTTGATTTTCACCACTTATATACAATGGTGACTGACACTCTATAAATAGCTGAGTTAGATTAGATGAAGAATAGCCTTTGTTTGTGGTATTTTGGCACTTCTGCTTCTGCCAGCTGGAGCCAGGAAATTGGAAGTGTGAAAATGGAAAGCAATGGGGAGAAAAGTAAACTGAACCTTATTATACCTTGAAATAGATTCAGATAGGCTTCTTTCTGAGTTTTGGGATCGAGTTCAGGTTGACATTTATTTTATCTGACTGGTTTGCCCTATTCTTGGATTGTGCAGTTTTCCTCCTTTACACATGTTGAACATATCCCTGCAATAGGTAGAATTCATATTAAGCATTCCACTGTAATTTTAGCTGTTTTGAGAATTGGATTATTAGGAGTGTGTGTGTGTGTGAGAGAGCATCTCTCATAGTATTTAATGTATACATAATTTCTATGAGATGGATAATGGAAACATGATAATGAGATCAGTTAAAAATGTTCTAAACTTTCCATTATGACCCCGTGATTCTTCAGAGATAATTTTCCTATTATACAATTCTCAGAAATAGTTTTGTTAGATGCAAAGCCAGCAAAATCTATTTGATAAAAATGAGGTAAAATTTGTTTTCACAATTTCTAGGAAAAAAAATGCCAAGAACGGAGCAGATGCAGACACTAACCTACCCCTTGTCACTCCCTAGAGATTAATGTACAAGGTACATTAATAGGTTGGTGTGGAGTCAGCTTCCACACCGGGTACCCATGTAAGTGTTCTGTGGTGAAATAGATGGTTCAGTGTCTGGCACTGGACGATAACATCAACAGCCTTATTTCTTATGGGACATGGTACAAATATTAGCAAAGGTAGAGGCTTGGTAAAGATCATTTTGCTTCTAAGGCTTACTTTTCTTTATATACTGGCACTGTTTGTAATATGACTGCACTGGTCTCTGAAACAGTGTTGTTCAGAAAACCAATAAAACTAATAACATTGTAGTGACATTATTTCTTTCTCAATTTATACCTCCAAAATCCCCCCTCACTCAAGCACTGTTTCCTACTCCCTTCACACCAGCAGGTCCCTCCCCTCCCCTTTGCTTTCTGTCTTGCAGGGCGAATCTCAATTGGCCTGTCTTCATTTTACTCCACAAGGAAGACAAACTCTAGTCTTTACTCCCTGAGCCGTCCTCTCCTCCCCCCGTCGCCCACCCAGTCTGCTGAAAGAAAAAAGGCAGCAAAAAATAAATGGGAAACTATAGGATCTGGGATCTCAATAAGCAAATTCACTGCTTTTATGTCATGTCACCAGGCATTGTTTTTTGAGCATTGTGCTGTCTATGGGGAATAAAATGAAGAAGAAAGACAACAAAAATAACTTGAGATGGATTTTATAGAATGATAAATGAGATCTGATTCTTAAGCCAATAATCACATGAGCTCTGGACCATCTTCTGGTTTTAACGGCACTGGGTAGTTAGTCCATTGACCTAACCATTTAGCATTTGTAATGTATGAGCTGTAGCAAGTTCTAGGCAAGTTTCGAAGCACTAGGTAATTACAAAAAAATTGTCATTTAAGTTATCCTAAAATGCAGCAGTTCTCTAACTAATTCAAAACCCCAGTGTCTTTGCTTTGTCTCAAATTTTATTTGAATTGGTAATGAGTTGTCTTAATCCCTCTCTCGTTCAGCGATCAAGCTGAAGGACAGAATTCTTTTGTGGGAGGGGGGGAGAGAGAAAGGGAAAACAAGTTAGTATTTGACATTATTCCTGGGGCTAATGGGTCAATGAACTTTCACTTCTGGAAGCTTCTCTTTAAATGCAGGAAATAAATGTAACCCTTCTTAAGTTCCTAGCTTTCAAAATGTGTCTCACTTTCAAGTTGTGCCCCTCTAGCATGTGCTGGAGGGGCTCTCAAGTGACCCCGGAAAGAAAGTGTGGGGTGATTTCCCTGTCTCTGGTTGACCTCACTCCCTCTTGGGGCAAATTATCCCTTAGGGCACATAAAAATATTTGTGACAAGCACATTTTACACTTTTGAGATAAGGTAGATTGGAGCAAATAGCAGGTTTTTGTTAAACAACGTCCTGGAGATGTGAAGAAACTCTCCCCTTTCCCCCACTTCATAGAAGGTGTTCGTCCTCCTGTCTCATTTCAGATTATGTAGACTGAACTCGGTGTTTGTAGTAGCAAAATTCATGGTGTAATGGCTATGAACAAAGTAGAAACCTTTCCTGTAAAGAACATTTTATTTGCCCTGTAGGGCTGCTCTTTTTCTCAGTTATAATTAGGATATGACACTACTTTAGATGGGAAGACAAATGAACAGATTCACCACTCCTTCATGCTTTCTATTTGTGAGTATCACACGCTTTGGGGCACAGAACTCTCATATGTTAAGGAGGAAATGGTTGTAGAGTCCCTTGTTAAAATACTGGCAGCACTCAATTTGCTGCTATGGAGAGCATGCGAAGAAGGGCTGTACTAGTAACTTTTTTGACAGGTTGGCATCATAGTGCTAACTTTAAAAATGGAAAATAAACTTTAAGAAACCAAGGGGACTGGGCTTTGTTTGTGCATGTATTGGTTTAAAAAGCTGCCCATGAATATATTTCATGTGTGTTATCCACTTTGTTTCTAGACCATAAATTCATTAAAATTACTCAGTGAATTGCAGCATGAAGAAGATTAAGGTGTAATTTGCTATATTTTATGGCGGGTGCCTCCCCTCTTCCTAATCCCATTCATCTACTAGTGAATCAGAAGAGATAGGATCCTCATTATGGAATATCATATCATACATACTTAGCCAGTTTCTGAATTGATGTTTTATTCCTGGGTCTATTGTAGTCCAACTGATTTACCTGTCTGTTGTGTAGAAGAATGTTTGCTTCTCTGTTTCTGTACAGTTTAAAGGTCAGATTTTCAGGTACGTGTGTGCAGTTGCTCATGTGTACCTACCTGCATGTGCCTGACTTTGCAATTACTCTGTGTAAATATTTGAAGTGTGTGTGTATTACACTTCAGTTACTTGCCCACCCACAGGGCTAGTAAAATGTCTAACTGCTCAGGTGTGTGCCCAGATACCTGATTGAGTATTTGCACATGCAAGTTAGGCAAGTGTGTAAATGCATGTCCACATTATTTGCATCTAATTTAGAAAATCTGGTTGTTAACTTGCTAAAATTTGGCATGATATCTTATAAAGATCTCTTCTGTGTTTTGAATCAAGACTTTGGAAAAACCAAAGTAGATATTACTCCTAATGACTTGGCCTTGGTTTGTCACGACAGCATGTGTGCACAGGACTTTGGGGGTTTTAGGCAGCTCTACTATATATCAATGTCCAGCCTGAATGAATTTTTTCAATATAGCTACTATCTGCTTACCTTAATGTTGATTCATGGTGTATAATCCCAAACTCTCTCTCATCTGGATACAACACTTGCTTCACAGAGAAGAAAGAATAATTGGTTGAACGTAATTAAAGTGGTATAGATCAATCAAGATCTCGTTCTGAAGTGATTAGCTCTAACGTGCACAAGTATTTTATCTCTAGGCTCCTGTGCAATGCAGTCAGATTTACTGGTGCATGTAATTAAGGTTCATTGCTTTGGAAAACTCCTTGACTAATATTTACATAAACGTCCTTTCAACATGCTTCTAATTACTTTCTTGATTAGTATGTGATAAGTAAAAAAGAATTCCACTCTTTTAAGTTAGCTTCATCTTGTTCATTATTGAGAGCAGTGCACTGTGCAGTACACATAATTCTCTGTGGGAGATGCATATTCTCTAAGACAAAGAATTCTTCTAAGCTTGTTGTCCATTAGCTCATCTCACTGCTTTTCAAAGTCTAGAATTGCATTAGCAAAGATTGGATAAAAGCAGTTTTTTGGTTAGGACGGTAAGATTGCCAGTGGGAAATCTTCAGTGTAGATGGCACCTGACCTTGCTGACTTTTTCTCAAAAAGATGTACATCAACATCTGTTGTGAGAGTATTCCATGCTTAGAATCCTCTTGTACTAATTTCTTTGCTGGTTAAAGGACAGTTTTAAATTCCAGGCTTTCTCCAATTCTTTCTCCAACACCCTAACTGAGCTACACACTGTTCACATATATCATCCCTGTCCATTTCTCACTTCTCAATATTTCAACAAATTCCAACAGCACTGCTTAATCTGATTGTTGATTGGGGATCTGCCTACTTTTGTGACTGAGGCGGTGGCTGAAATGTTTATCATGTAGCAGATCTCAGAATCCTACCCCAGATCAGTAGTGAGCCAGAATAATTAGTATCTGATGTTGTTTGGTGGCCTATGCGAAATGAGTTGGTGGCATCATTTCAGTTTGTAGTAGTGATGGACCTATATCATGAAGCCACTACTTTGATGCCTGTGCTTGGCTCTCCACTGAAGGGTCAAGGTACAGGGAAGATTAAGGCGTACTAGTGGTATAGGGCATTGTTGCACTGCTGCTAACTGTACTATATTGGCTCTGTAAATAAATAGATGACTTTGGTCTTCAAAGAAGTCAATCCTTCAACGCTTACCTGCACTAAATTTGCTTCGGAAAGAAATCTAAGGCTATTTTTAAAATATATCATACATTCTCTGAAAAGCAATCAGCTTGCTGTTACTTTTCCTTCATAGTGACTAAGCAGCTGATACGTTTGTACTTCTTACAAATTGGAATTATGTGATTTCCCCACCTCAAGGCAATATGCTGACTATTTTCAGTTTGTGATTACACACGTTTCTGCTGGGACTCTGTCAACTACTAAACAATGGAGACAACAACATGATCTATTTCACTTTATAGATTTAATTGTAACGATTCATGGAATAGGAGCTCCAATGAAATGCTGAGTTAAATCACGGTTTTGCTCTTGGGTACATAGGGCTTGATCAGGAACAGAGCAGAAAGACGTGTAATGGAATTAGGGTTTAACTATAGCTGTCTAGGTTGTTCATCAGTAAATATATTTAACAAACATTGTGGATAAAAGGAGATCTGAGCGCCTGCAAGCTGTGTGGGATAGCTCTTATGAATCCTTATAGCATTATACCCCTTTTAGTTCATAGGACTTTCCCTGAGCCTGAGTGTTTCTCCAGGACCCAATCTTTGTCTACGCAAACAATATTTCCCTGATACTTGTCAAGAGTGTTCCATTGAAACAAGATTGAGGGTGAGCTCTAGATGAAAAGACTACAGCATGGTATGTGACAAATCAGAAAAATGAAGAACATTGTTAGAACACTTCACTTCAAGCTTAAATTTTGCTCTAAACCCCACACAAAATGAATCTTTAACAAATTGCAAATGAAGCCGCAATGAGCAACCAAACCTGTTGGTGTTAGTCTATGCTACATCTCTGAATTTCTAGTATAAGAGCAAGGGGAATATTTTTTATTTTCCTTAAGTTACAGTAATATCTAAATCTGAGTGTGAAAGTAACAGAATACTGGACGATTAATACTGAAAGAAAATGTGGTGCATGTGTCTGTGAAAGTGAGGAAGGGAAAGAAGGAAGGGTTGGATAGCACCAGCTAAAGGGAAGGGGCTTATAGGGTCTTTTGTTTTTTTATTTCAGTAGTTTAAATCCAGCCCATGTTGTAGTGAAGGATGCTTAGTGATTTGTATGAAATGAGTTTGGTGACTTAAGTGCTTTTCACAGTGGACAGATGTTCATATCACAGATGTTAGCACAGTTGGCCCTAAATTATCATCTTTGGCCCTGTCTGGACTAGAAAAAATGGGGTTAAAATGTTACCTAGCTTATTTTAACTGACATATTTTAAAATTCTAGTGTAGACAGTGTGAGGGGTAACCTAGGATTCATCTTGACCAGCTAGGGTGACCAGACGTCCCGATTTTATCGGGACTGTGCCGATATTTCCTTGTTTGTCCCGTGTCCCGACCGATGTGCGGTCGGGACACGGGACAAACAAGGAAATGCTCCGGAGCCCGGAAGTGCTTGCGCTCCCCCCTGCCCCGACTCCGCCCTCTCCTCCCCCCATTGGCTCCCTCCCTGAATCCCCGCCTCTTCCCCAGGCTCACCATTCCTCCTCCCTCCACAAGCGCTGGAGGGAGGCCCGGGAGACGCAGGGGGAGCGCGGGGCCGGGGTGAGTAAGAGTCCGGCCTGGCCCCAGTGTAGGCAGGACTCAGTCGGGCAATAGGGAGAGGAGGGGGGAGGCCCGCGGGGCCAGGCGGCGGCTGTTCTCCCCCCCTGGGCAGCGGGACTCGGGAGCAGCCGCTGCTGCAGCTCCCACTGCCGCGGAGGGAGGAAGCGGCCATGGCGCTCGGCGGCTGCGGCTCTGGCGCCCCCGAACCCCCCAAGCCCAGGCCTGCTGCGGGGACCCAGCAGCGCACACGCTGCGCCCAGCCCCCGGCCAGTCCCATCTGGGCTGGCTGCCCAGCTGGTGCTATCCCGCGGCGGCCCCGGGGCGGAGGCATCGGCAGCCCAGCCCCGTTCGTTCCCCTGCAGGACCCGAGCGGGACGAGGGGGCTGGGGCCTGCTGCCCCCACTCCGGGGCTGCCGTGGGATTGCACCAGCTGGGTAGCAGCCCAGATGTGACTGGCCAGGGGCTGGGCGCAGCGTGTGTGCTGCTGGGTCCCCGCAGCAGGCCCAGGCTCGGGGGGGTTCGGGCCCGGGCGCCAGAGCCGCAGGCGCCAAGCTTGGCCATCGGCCGCTTCCTCCCCCCGCGGCAGTGGGAGCTGCGGCAGTGGCTGCTCCCGAGTCCCGCTGCCCGGGGGAGAGAACAGCTGCTGCTTGGCCTCATGGGCCGCCCCCCTACTCTCCCTACCGCCCGACTGAGTCTTGCCTGCTCGGGGCCAGGCCGGACTCTCTCTCACTCTGGCCCCGCGCTTCCCCTGCGTCTCCCGGG
>NW_020698074.1:3543937-3726104 GCF_002925995.2 Terrapene triunguis | reverse complement strand
GTCCCGATATTTGACTTGGGTGATCTGGTCACCCTATGACCACTGTCATGTTAAAAACAGCGTGCTCTGTCTACACTAGGGTTTTAAAACATGTTAATAAAAATGTGTTACCTAATGTGCTTTTTAACCCCCCCCCCCCACCCACCATGTTTGTTTATTTAGAGATGCTGTTAAAGGGCAGTCTCAGATACTTCCAAGACAGGGTCGTGGGAGTAGTTTCCCCAAGTCAAGGTGACTTTTGTGAGACGGTGTGAGGAAACTTGTTCCACAAGCACTAAATTCTCACCAAAAGAATACATGTGAAAACTAGTTTAACAGCTTTATCAAGCAAGGAGTGATCAACTATTAAAGGCTGTTCAGAATGCCTTCTGCTTGCATCACAGACAAGACTAACAGCATACAAATGGTTAACTGTGCTGAACTGAATGAAGCACTTAGGATACAGTAGCTATTTCTTTTTATAGACTCATCTTGACATGGAAATTGATGCATGATTCCTCACATGTCAAGATGGCAAGCATCTGTGAAAACCACTGAAAATTAGCTTTATTAGAAATCTTCTCATTACATTTCTTTACAACAATTAGTAGCACTCGCTCTCTATAATAAAGCGAAAACACCTTGAATTGCTTCTAGTCCTCCATTTGGTGCAATACTCTCTTGCTTCGTACTGTCAGTTGCCAAACTCCAGTGAACTGTCCCTTGCAGGCAATTTGGGTATACAAGTGAATACACAGCCTGCTTTGAAAGATAGCCTTATCCCTATGAATACTCAGAAGCACCTAGTTGTTGAAAATTATACTTTATGTGGAGGAAAAAAATTGTGCAGAGAGTATATTCTGTGTAGTAATTTTTCTTCAGTGAACAAGTTTCTGTTGCATGTGACTGCAGCACCTCATTCTGTCATTTAGTAATAACAACCGTGTTATTTGTTGTAGTACAGAGAGATAATTTACCACAATGCAATTGCTTTAGCTTGAGTTGTCACTTAGTGTTGCCATTCCTGTGACAATACCTCGGCATCTGTTTATTGCCTGCGACTTATCAGCACCTCTCAAGCCTTTCTGTTTAAAAGCTGAGGTTTGAAGCTTTGGCAGTGCTGTAGAATGGCTCCAGTAATGTTTTTAATACTTGCTTTTAGAGTCTAGAAATAAACAGTCATATGCTGTGGACCCGATCATGTTCTCGTCAAAGTCCATGGAGAGGTTTGGCCGGGGACTTCAGTGGAAGCAGGATTTGGCCCCCTACAAATTACGCTGCAATAAGAAAAGTGAAAAACAACTTATCCAACTGGGTAGATTATCAGTTAAACCAACAACTATTTAGGTCTTCAAAGGATCCATGAGGCTTGTCAACTTGAATCTAGAGTGTCCTACATGGAAATAGCTACTTGCTTTGAAACTGCATGCATTTTTTTAATGGGTGTCCTGTAGAATGTCCTTAATAATTAACAGTAAAAGTCACTGACCATGTAGAGATGGAGTAATAACAACTTTGTCTGAAACAGACATCCGCCAAGCAAATATTATTTTTTTGGAAAATTGACCTTGCATATAAATGTAAAAAGCCATGTTTTCCCCATCTGTTTCATTTGTTTCGTACATTACATTACAATCGTCTTAGCTGTTAGTTTTGTGTTAACTAGCAGGAAGGTGACTCAGCTTCAGAAATAATGTAAAATTTTCAGTACATTATATCTTCCGCATTATATCTTCCTGCTAGTTAACACAAGGAAGATTGTGTTAACTTGTGGTATTAATTCAGTGAGTGAAGGAATTATAATTTACAATTTACTATATGCGGAAGATATAATTTTTTCAATAAATATTTCCAGTATTGTTATAATTTTTTTCTCATTTTAAATCTCTTCCAAAATGAATTAAACTAACTTTGATAAAGGCACTCTTATTCCAGAATAAGACTGTCCACACACACAGAATTATTCCGAAATAGCTATTTTGGAATAATTTATGCACAGACAAAAGCCCTTAGTTTGTGTCAGAACATTTCATTATAGACTATGTAGGGTTTATTTTGATAGTTTATTTAAATGTTGGTTGTTTCCAAATACTTGGCCAAATCTTAAAAGGGCCTCCTCTACTCACCTGCAATATTTGTGAGTGCATCTGGTGGCATGTGAAAACCCGAGATGTGCGCATACAAATAGATGTTAGTGCATGAATATGGATAAATGTATCTAACTTTGCTTACCCACATTTGCATGTGCAGACAAATGTACACACAAATACTGCTTTCTTGGTTAAACTAGCTGTTCAAAAAACCACTATCTGTCAACTGTTTTGAAGTAAGTCTGAATTTGGCAATGCATGTCTGTCATATGGTTCAAGAGTTCTTTTTCAAATGTTCTCTTCATTTTGTTCTGGAAAATATTAAACATACATAGATATAAAGCAAAAAACAAAATAAACAAAAAACAACTGAATCTCTAAAGACCTACTAAGATGTGCATACCACAAGCTATTAATAATCAGTCATGCTTGGTTGCCTGTTTGCTGTCCTCCCATCCCTCTTTATTACTCTGCTTTATGATTTTTATATTCCAAACTGATAGATATTGGGGGTGGAGGGAGGATTTATTCTTGTGCCCAAAAGCAGCGATCTAGGCTTTGGATCTCAACCATTGAACTAAATCCTTAAGACCCTGCTTAGACTTTACTCTTTAGTTTTTCAGACTTGACTAGGGTGACCAGAGGGCAAGTGTAAAAAATTGGGACAGGGGGTAGGGGGGTAATAGGAGCCTATATAAGAAAAAGACCCAAAAATCGGGACTGTCCCTATAAAATAGGGACATCTGGTCACCCTAGACTTGACCCATTATATCTCTTGCTGCATTTGCTCCCTGCTTTTGTTTATTTAGCTGTGGCAACAGATTGTTCTTGTGGTGTTACAGAAATGAACAGATTTTGAAACACTTGACTAGGTATGTGCAGTACTCCCCAACATCTGCCTTATGTACTGATATGCTGAACATAAAGGAGCTGACCTGTTAATAGAACATATCATGTAGCACCTCTTCCAAATGATGGCAAATCCAGGAGGGAGCACGCTGGCCAACCAGTTTTGATTGACACCGCAGTACTGCTCCTGGAAATATAGCTTGTGGGGTGATACAACGCTTCCTCTAGAGACTGGAGTGTACTTACCTATGAGACAGGATATGCTTATCTCTACTCCTCTTTTGCAAATGGTACTGCTGTCCCTTCGCTATTGTAACAAGTCTGTGGCTACCTATGACTTTCACAGTTGTCAGTGTGCTGCATCCTATGGCCATTCAGAACACCCCAGAGGCAGCTGGGACAGGTGAGAGTCCCCTGTTTCAGAATCTCCTAACATTTGAGCTAAAGAGCATCTTTTTTCTCTGCTTGTACCACAGGGTCTACGACACACAATTAAGCAGTTCTAGCCATTTCCTTACACTCTATTGCCAGGAGACATGAGCTATGGGATAATTTGCTTTTGTGCTCTTAATAGTGTCTCCTTGAAAAACTGCCAACTCTCTTGAACTGTTTTTCCCTTAGGCCTGGTCTACACTTACCCCCCAATTCGAACTAAGGTACGCAACTTCAGCTACGTGAATAACGTAGCTGAAGTCGACATACCTTAGTTCGAACTTACCGCGGTTCAGACGCGGTCCACACGCGGCAGGCAGGCTCCCCCGTCGACTCCGCGGTACTCCTCTCGTTGAGCTGGAGTACCGCAGTCGACGGCGAGCACTTCCTGGTTCGATTTATCGCGTCCAGACCAGCCGCGATAAATCGAACCCGGAACTTCGATTGCCAACCGTCGAACTACCCGGTAAGTATAGACTAGCCCTTAGTCTTTTTTCCCATGAGATCTTACCTACCAACTCCCTGAGTTTGCTAAAGTCTGCCTTCTTGAAATCCATTGTCTTTATTGTGCTGTTGTCTTCCTACCATTCCTTAAAATCATGAACTTTATCTTTTCATGATCACTTTCACCCACGCTGCCTTCCACTTTCAAATTCTCAACCAGTTCCTCCCTATGTGTCAAAATCAAATCTAGAACAACCTTTGTCATGTCATGAGCTGGCAAACCCTTATTAATGACTGCTATCCAGTTTGTCACGTGTCCGTGCAAAGGATATGTTGCTCTGGAGCCTTGCCAGGGTGCTGCTTGGTGCTGATGCCAATAAAATTGATGGGAATAAGCCTTTCTGAACTGGCATTAGACATGTCATGAAGATGCAAGTTACCCATAGATTAAAAGGTCTGTTAGTTGATGTTTTATCTTTTGCCTACTTTTGTATGTGGACACCCTGTTTCTTGCCACCATTCCTGAAAGTACAACATCTGAGTGGCCATTGGTGGCCAGAAAATCAAACATGATAGAAAATAATATTGAAAAAAATCATCATGCCATTGTGTAAATTGATAGCGTACCCCGACATTAAATATCGTATTCATTTATGGTCACCCCATCTGAAAAAAAAAATGTAGTGGAAACAGAAGGGGTCTTGAGAGTGGTGATGCAAATGAATAGAAACATGGAGAGGCTTCCAAGTGAGCAGAGATTGAAAAGGTTAGGACTGGTTTATTTAGAGGTGAGACAAACAAGAAGGGACATATTAGAGGTAAAGAAAATAACAAATGATATAAAGAAAGCATTAGGGGCTCCTATATGCCCTTTCTCACAATTCAGCAACAATGGGACACGTAATGAATTAGCTAATTAAATCTGATAAATAGAAATATGTGTTTATACGATTGTGACGCTTTGGATCACAGAAACCCCCCTGGGAGCTGCCACCCGATGTGCCAAGACTACACCTGCTCCTGTTTTCCCTGCCAGCTCAGGACTCCAGCACCCTGTCTTGCTGAGCGAGACACTCCCGTCTGCTCCAACACAGACCCAGGGTCTGAATCACTTGCCCCAAAGCTGCAAGTTTACCTGAAAACAGCTCACAGAAGTGTGCTTGTCTTTAGCACTCAGATGCCCAACTCCCAATGGGGTCTAAACCCAAATAAATCCGTTTTACCCTGCATAAAGCTTATGCAGGGCAAACTCATAAATTGTTCGCCCTCTATAACACTGATAGAGAGATATGCACAGTTGTTTGCTCCCCCAGGTATTAATACATACTCTGAGTAAATTACTAAATAAAAAGTGATTTTATTAAATACAGACAGTAGGATTTAAGTGGTTCCAAGTAGTAACAGACAGAACAAAGTAAGTCACCAAGTAAAATAAAATAAAATGCGCAAATCTATGCCTAATCAAACTAAATACAGATAATCTCACCCTCAGAGATGCTTCAGTAAGTTTTTCTCAGACTGGACACCTTCCAGGCCTGGGCACCATTCTTTCCCCTGGTACAGCTCTTGTTCCAGCTCAGGTGATAGCTAGGGGATTCTTCATGATGGCTCCTCTCCCTCCTCTGTTCTCTTCCACCCCTTTATATATCTTTTGCATAAGGCGGGAACCCTTTGTCACTCTGGGTTTCCACCCCCCCTCACTGGAAAAGCACCAGGTTAAAGATGGATTCCAGTTCAGGTGACATGATCACATGTCACTGCAAGACTTCATTACTCACTTGCCAGCACACACATATACAGGAAGACTCATAGGTAAACACAGCCATCTGCAGACAATGGGAGTCATCAAGATTCCAAACCATCCTTAATGGCCCACACTTTACATAATTACAATAGGCCCTCAGAGTTATATTTTATATTTCTAGTTTTAGATACAAGAGTGGTACATTTATACAAATCGGATGATCACACTCAGTAGATTATAAGCTTTGTAATGATACCTTACAAGAGACCTTTTGCATGAAGCATATCCCAGTTACGTTATATTCACTTTTTACCATATTTTTCTAAAACTATCCCAGTTACATTATATTCAACTATTATCATGTTTTTATAAAACCATATAGACTGCACAACGTCACAACGCTGTACAATGATTGCCAAAAGGTGTAATTCTAGGCAAGGAGTTTAATTGGATTCAGAATAGGTTTAGATATTTCTGATAATGAGAACATTCACCTTCAAGTTAGATATGAAAAATTATTTAAAAGGGATACACACCTTTATATTTCAGGCCACAAGCCAAACACTTGTTAATAACTAGGAAGATACTTCCGCTATGAACAGGATTTTCTGTTGCAAAGTATTCTATTGCACCATCCTCTAAATGTAATTGTCAGTGGCAAGATGCCAGACTAAGGGGACCATTGGCACTCTGTTCCTCTTAAATCTGAGAAGTGGGGTGAGAAAGCCAGGTTTTTGGACTAGCGAATAAGAATTAGCAAGATTGTAATGTATTAATGTTAACATTATATTAAAGTATCTAGAATTGTATTGTAAGAGTTCCATCCTGGGGATCATTAAAGCATTTTCTATAAATAATTGGAGACCCTATTAAGATTCCTGATAATTTTTTTAGAGTTTATGCCATAAAAAAAAGCTCTCTTTTATCCTGAAAAGAGATTTTGTATGTCTTCTTTTAACCTGCAAGATGATTATAGAAAATTAACTCCTTTTCAATAAGTATACGATCTTCCTTTGACATTTAGATGGGAGCTTGATTCAGGTTAGCATTTCATAAAGAGCTTGTGTATGAATTTCAAAATGAAAGATCAGAAATACATTTCTACAGACTGATTATGATTTTTTCCTTTTTTTTATTGCAGCAAGGCAAAGGGGCAATAAAAGTTGGAAGTTGTTGACAGCATGTTGAAAATTACAAGTGAACCTTCATGAGTTGAATTTTGCCCTGGTGCCTCCCCAAACTTCTTTTTTCATTATAATGTCTATTTAAAAAAGAAATATCTAGCTGCAAGAGCTGAATGTGTTGTGTACCTTGTTAACTAATACTGTATAGCAAAAGCTTGAAATAGAGAGAGAGCAGAAAGGGAAAGAAGAAAAGGTTTCAGGCAAGATGAAGAGAGAAAATGAATGTGTTCTGCTGTTCAACTTATTACTTTTTGATGGACAGTGAGAGTTTCTGGAAGCTTTAGGATGAATTGCCCAAATTTGGGTTGATAGAACTCCATTATAAAATGTTCTGAACAGTCAAAGCTATTCACTCTTCATAGAAAATGACTGGAGTAGTCATTTACCTTTTTAGTTCACTTATCTTTGAGTCAGATTCTGCTCCTCTTTCTCAGGCTGAACCTTACTCCTCAAGAAGTCCCATTTAAATCTTTGGGACTTCCCATAGAATAAAGTATTCAGCTTCAGCAAGGATGGCAGAATCTGACCTGTAATCTTTCCTTATTAAAACACAGATTGATGCCCATTAGGGATTTCCAATGGTTTTTCTGTTTTTAATTTAATTTTGGTCTTCCTGTTCCCACCCTGACTATAGTTGATGCTGCATGTTCCAAATGTTATATAATGTAGCAAAAAGCTGTTCAATCAATTTTAGAAGCAAAGTGCCATTGGATGCAGATATGCAGATCCAACTGACTTCAATGAGAGCCCTCTGAATATAGTTGAAGGAAGAATTTTGTCTAGTGAAAAGTGGATTTGGAGTTATATGCTGTTCCCCAGTTAATTTCCTGCTTTGGAATTTAATAAAATGAGCAGGCGTTACCTGAGAAATAATCCAAAAGAAAAGGAGAGAGATGATCACTAAACTGGAAGTCAAGTCATCAAGTGATGTTTTTGTTCTTCTCCCACAGTGCTTATTGAGAGCATCATTAGTAACTGATATATGCAGTAGAAAATGATAATTTGAAGAAAACCCTCTCATTTGGCATGCAAATAGTTACTGGATAAAGCAGTAGGGGTTGGGGAGTTGCTGATTAATCTCAACAGCTAACATTAACATTCCAAATGTCATTCTTTATTCATTTCACCCACTTGAGTCTGTCATGTCCTTTTGTGCCTAAGTTTCTTAGAGCACATTTGATATACAGTATATGATAACAGATGGGGACCTAAAGTACTGAGTGTTATAACATTCCAGTCTTTTTTAAGGGGCAGGAATTTTTCAGCCTCAAACATTTCTCTGTGGCTTTCTCTTGTTGTTTGCCCATATGCTGGGGAGTCCATCCAAATTAAACCAGCCAGGAAAGGTTTGTGGAAGGATGGCTGGAATGGACAGAATTCTGAGGTTTTAACCTGGCAGGTTTCTGAAACCTCATTCCACATCTACTATGGATTCCTCCACTTGAAAAGGGACAGCATGGATCCCCATTCTGTAAACCACATCCATTCTGTGGTATTGTCCTCCATGTGAGTCCAGGAGATAGAGGGACTGGTGACAAAATTCTGGTGTGACACTCCTTTCTGTGCCACTGGTGAAGGGCAGCTATGATAGCAATTTAAAGCATTTAATGGCCCAGAACTGTGAGCATCACATTCGCGTTTCCAATCCTTTTGATTCTTGTCAGGCTAAGAAGTGGAGTCGTCAAAATTTTCATCAACATTTCAAAATTTGAAAAAAAAAAAAGGGAAAATTTTGATAATATTTAAATGAAAATTCTCCTCCCTCTGTTTTGCAAATCAGCGTGGTCAAAACTTGTTGATTTTTTTTTTTTAACATGTCAACAAAATGTTAAGGATACACTTTGAGGGGGAAAATTACTATCTTTTCCCATTATTTATTTATTTTGCCTATTGTACCAAGAACTACATGACTGAGCTTCAGATCTGACTTCAGTACCTTATGGCAATGTGCTAGGGTTAGCCATAAATGACCTTTACAGCTATTGAATGGTCAACTTTCATGATTAACCAGCCACAAAATAATAATAGTAGTAATACAAACCACACCACCACACGTATATTCTCCACTGCCATAAACATTTGGTTCCTTACTACATTTTGTAATATAGTACCTTTAATTATAAATTGTGACCATTTTCATTAAGTATCTTAATTTAGTTATTACAGACACGTAGGGGTAGATGTGCTAGAGACATATAAAATAATGAATTATATACTTAAAGTTAGTTGTACAGCCCTGGTTCCACTTTCTCATAATACAAGAACAAAAAGCCACCCAATGAAATTAATGGGCAACACATGTAAAATGGTTAAAAATATATGTATAAATTTTATACCACATATAATTAATCTGTGGAATTCACTGCTGCAAAATGTTATTCAGTCAAAGTCCCTCATAGAATTTAAAAGGGAGTACATTTATATAAATAAGAATGTTGGCCATAATTACACTAGCTAAGGTAAAAACGTAAGGCATATCAACCTTCCATTATTATTATTATTACATAACAGTCATATTGCACTAGGGCCTAGAAGTCTCATCCAAATTGGCTCCCACTGTGCTAGGCGCTATTTTAAAAATGGTAGACCCTGCTCCAAAGAACTTGCAATCTAAAAGAGAAGCCCGAACAGGTGCACAAGACACAAGAGGCTGGGCTGGGAAAAATGGTAGAGACGGATCAACAAAAATAATTGTATACAATTCTTAGGCACATGCTGTGATCACTGCTGCTAAATGGCTAACTGTTATCAGGTTGCAGTTTCCTGTAGGCATTATGGCTGAGAAAGTTCTGAGGATGGACTTGAAGGAGAGTGAGGTGGAGGTTCTTAAATTCTGACTGGATATAAACTAATCACTAAGAGCCTGGGGATAGGAAGAATTGTCTCCCATAGCATATTATCCATTATGGGAGTTTTACACCTTTCTTTTGAAGCATCTGGTATTAGGCATCTTTGGAGACAGAGTATTGGACAGTTGGACCATTGGTTTGATCTCCAATGTCTGTTCCTTTGTGGCAACGGGAAAGACTTAAGTATGCAGTAGCTCAGAAGAAAATTGGGCAGGGAGGTCTTGCCATATAGTGATAACTAGAAGAATCCTTGCCTGGCTGCTACTATGCCCCCCCCTGCATACCTGACTCCTGAGCCCATCCCAGATGCCTGTCTACTCCCATTTCCTGCTGTCCTGCCCCATTCCAGGTGCCTGCTCCTTTGCCTTACCCCTGATGCTGTCTCTGGCTCTGACCTTTGGCTTGGCACCTGACTGCCCATGCCCGTCATTGCACCCCCTTCCCCTAGAGAGAGGCCTGTCTAGTCAAGCCCCTGGGCATACCTCTACCTTGCATACAATTGTGCATGCTGCAAGTAGACACACAATTGTACAGGTAAATCTGATTATTGAAATTGAGGCTTTTAATATCCTTACGGGTAAAACAGAGATATCATCCAAAAGAGGGTGACAGAAAAGTACAGAGTTAATCTTTAAAATCTAGTCATTTGCGTTGGATAACTGAATATTTTTTTTGAAGGTAGATACATTCAGTATTTAAGGTATTTCCTATTGTAAGTTTAGGGAAGTACAAGGGAATACTGAAGCCACCGATGTAACCATATCATGTTATCTTTTGCAAAATTGGTGAGTTTTATGGAGTTACCATTACCAGCCTTGTACCTGAATTTGCCTCTAGAGCTTTGAACCTAGATTTGACCTTCAAGTTTTAGGGATGTGTTTCTCTGCAACTTGTATTGCAAAGCCACCATTTCATGTTTCATCCTCCTTCCATTATTATTATTATTTATTATTTATTTTATCACCAAAATTTTTCCATCTGAGCAGTTTTTTTGATGAAAAATTGGGGTGTTTGTGGAACAAAATTTTTCACAAGAAGTGTCTGCTGGAAGATTTTGGCTTAAATCTTTTGGATTTCAAGTTTTCAGTTGAAAAATCAAATTTCCCCGAGGAAAAAAATTGTGGATCAATTCTAATTATTAATAATATTATTATTACAGTAGTTTGTAAAGGTGCCAATTAAGGTCATGGCTGTGCTGTGCAAGTAGTTGTAAAAATTAGTACAGAGACATGGTTCCTACTCTAAATTTACGATCTAATCTCATACCACAAAGCTACAGTTCCAGCTTCTTTCCTCCTCCCATTCATAGCACTGGGTTTCTTGAGACAAGTTATTTTTAAAAGCCTGAAGCTCTGTAAAAGGTAAACAAGAATATTTGTCATAGGGAGAGTTAAAAAATTTACTTGTATCAGTTTCATATTGCCTACTATATTTTTCCATAATTTCCTTTTGCTTTTATTGCAGGAATAGATGCATGAAACAATGCAGGTGTGACTGATAAGCAGCCCAACAATAATGAAGTTATCAGTAACATAAATTAATTACTTTACCAAAAGACTAATTACTTAATGTACTTGACTGGAACTTGCTTCTGTCATAGTAGGAAAGCAACTAGCTCAGTGATGAATGGTACTTAGTTACAGTTGAATAGGCTACTATGACAAGACGTATTGGAATTTGCTCTTGGCTTTAACTACAGAATTGTTTTAGGAAAAAGCAAAGATTAAGAGGCTAACAACAATGGTCCACACTTTGCATAATATTGTCTTATTCTGGATATAAATCTCTGCCAAGATCATATTCATAGGACATTATGCTCACAGACTTCTCCTAGGTCATTTGTGAAAATGCCAAACTTTGGAGAAAATGAAATGAGGTTGGTATTAACAGATGCAGAATAGGCTGGTCCATTTGTGATATTACCCCCTCCTTCACACACCCCAAAAACTAAACCAAAACACCCCACAATAGGTACTGTAGAAAATATACACACACTGAAGGCAGTTGCATTTTCTTCAGGACACACTTGCATGGAGATAAACCATATTTATCTCCTTTAGTTGTGCTTTGTTTTACATATTTACCAGACAATATTATAATAATATTTTGCTTCGAGGCAGTGTGGTCCAATGGATAAAGCATAAATAAACAGTAGGACCAATATTTTTAAACATGGATACCTAACATTGGGCATCTAAATCCACACTTGGTTATCTAAATTTTTGATTTTCGTATAGAGTGCAAGAGGAACTAAAGAGAACTAGTGTT
Organism: Terrapene triunguis; assembly: GCF_002925995.2. Taxonomy (NCBI): domain Eukaryota; kingdom Metazoa; phylum Chordata; order Testudines; family Emydidae; genus Terrapene; species Terrapene triunguis. Next base: position 3,714,265 of record NW_020698074.1, on the reverse strand, counting down.
TTTTGGTTTTTTTTACTGACAAATCCATAGTGACTGTCCTTTTACAAGTTTAGATTGCTATTTGTGAGGTTTCCCTACATAAAGGGAAAGGACTTGCTATAAATAAAGCTAACAAAAAAACCAGGAAAACAAATAAAAGCACCAGAGGGAATAATATGTTCTGCCTTTCACAAAATGGAAATTGTTTCTTCTATTTAAATAAGCAATCTTTTCAATATGCCTGCCTTTTTATTGATAAAATACCTGTAAATGGTTTTTAGTGTGTTATGAGAAAAAATAAAACCAGTAATATCAATATTTATCATTTCAACTAGTTACATAATGCCATATTTTAATACCTTAGGGCTTCATCCATACAGAGAAACCAATTTCTGTTTCTTATATTAAATGCATATACCAGGGGTAGGCAATCTATGGCACGCGTGCCGAAGGCAGCACGCAAGCTGATTTTCAGTGGCACTCACACTGCCCGGGTCCTGGCCACCGGTCCAGAGGGCTCGGCATTTTAATTTAATTTTAAATGCAGCTTCTTAAACATTTTAAAAACCTTATTTACTTTACATACAACAGTGGTTTAGTTATATATTATAGACTTATAGAAAGAGACCTTCTAAAAACATTAAAATGTATTACTGGCACGCGAAACCTTAAATTAGAGTGAATAAATGAAGAAGACACGGCACACCACTTCTGAAAGGTTGCCGACCCCTGGCATATACACTTTTACACTGCCTGAAGGCCTGGTGCAACTCCTGTTAAAGTCAGCTGAAGTCTTTCCATTGACCTCAGAGGGAATTGGAATGGGCCCCATAGTATTTTTCTTAGTGAGATATTCATAGAGGAAGGAAATTTAGCTTTCTAGCTCTTTGCTTTACATTTTGATTTTTTTCTCATGATGTATGGCTAATTGAAACAGATGGCTTATTGTGAAGACTGTAGTGCCCTGGTAATAATTAATATAAAGGAGGTTTTTTATTGTGGCTGCTGGATACAGAGATACCATTTTAGTTCTCTCTAGCTCGAAATTGACTAGTGCAGTCTGTGCTCTCAAATCTGACCTTGTAGTCTTGCCCTAAATCCTGGCTTATCCTCAGCAATCATGGAATGGACTGCTGCATACACTCCCAAGACCAAAAAAGAAAGAAGACATAGTAACCCAGGGTAATATCAAATGACCAGGACTATCCATGTCATTTTATTTCCTTCCATTCAAATATGGGCTATAAACATTTACCAGAAAAAAAGTATATTTTTGAATTCTTGGTTTTTCAGTCATTAATATAGATACTTTTAGCCAATCCCATGGTCAAAATACTATGTGACTAGCTGCTGAAATTCTTTTTAACCAAATTTCAATCTAGGAGTAGCTGTACTTTAGTTGTGGATTAAGTAATACTTGTAAAATTTGTAGAACTGAATGACTAATTTGTAGTGAATAATTTATTCAATGGGTATGTATGATGGGATAGAGATTATTCACGAGTTACTTATGATTTTCTTAGATTTATTCATTGTTTGAAATAGATATATATCATGTGAATGTATATGAATAACTCTTGTGTGGATTGTTCGCAAGCTGTTTGTTGCACATATTTGATATTGTCACTGTGTTGCCAACTCTTGTGATTTTTATTGAGAGTCTCATAATATTTGGCATTCTTCTTATAGCCCCAGCTCCTGGAGTGATGTGACTATGTGAGAATCTCAGCTTTCATTAAAAACTGAGTCTTTAGCCTTCACTTGTGAAGAAAAGCTTGAAAGTGTGAACCCTAAAGGCTGAGAACCCAGAAGGCTAATTAAAAAGAAATATTTTAAAAGATCTTATGTTTTTTATGCCACGCTCATGATTTTGGGGGGCCTGGCTCCTGATATTTGACAATGCATCTATCACTGACTTCACCTTGGGGGTGTTCAACACTTTACAGTTTTGCACCCTGGATACATCAGTAGCTTTCAGATGGAGAGCACAGTAAACATGGAAAATACTGATATGGTGGGTGGCCAGCTTCAGAAAAACTGATGCCTCCCTGTGCCGCACAATGCCCCTGTGTGGGATAAGGGATTCATGCTGGCAAAGGACAGGCAGTGTTTCTGCTGCCACCATCCTTCCCTCAGATTTTCTGTTGGTGGGCAAGAAGCTCAACCCCAAAATCCCCCCCCCACCCCCATCAGAGGGAAACCTACAGAAGCTGTGCGGAGTGGCAGCTCTCCCCCGGCTGCCTTGGCCATGCTTCCTCCCTGGCCAGTTTTGCCCACTTCTCGGACTGCATTGACTCCTTTAGTCCATACCCAGTGTAAGGGAGGTTGCGTCCCCTTTGTTTAACTCAGTGGTGAGTGTGCGTTACGGGTCCCCCTCCGTGCCAATCCATGGAGGATATGAGTTTTTACAGTCCCTGGCTACAGAGTCTTAGCTCAAACTGAAGCAGCTTGCGCTTTTAGCTCAGGAGGTCCTGGGTTCAGTCCCTGATGTATTGGCCAGAAGGGCAGTTGTCACAGCTGCAGCTTGGCAGCTTTCCACCCTTAATGATCTCTGCCAGGGTGTGTGAATCTGGCCCTTTAATTGCAACACAGAAATATTGTTACTCCCTCATTCCGTGTGAATGTTAGAACAATAGTAGGTGAAGGCAAAAATGCTGCTCAATGTTTCAAATGTTTAGCAAGTCTGTTGCCAACTGCAAATTTCCAGCCATGTTGTTGATGCCTTTTCTTTCCCACCCCCGCCTTTTTTTGCCCAAGTAGTAGGCTTGTTCAAATTGAACAGAAAAGAATATCAAATGTTAAAACAGTTGCAAAGACTCTCATGGTTTATTTAAGCGTCCTATGCTGAAGAAATGGCACAGTAACCTTGGCTGTGACCTTCTTCGTTGCTGCTGGCTGTTGCATGGAGTGTTTCTAAAATTACACTGTTGCTCTGACTTGGTGGTGTTGACTTGGTAAACATGCATCAATTATCAGAAGAAATTTGCACTTGCTAGCAAGTTGGTGAGTGTTTTGAATGGTATTTTGTTAAATGAATTTCCTTTTAGCTCCCCCTCTTGCTAAAACAAGCTCAAAGGGTTTCCTCTGGAGGGAAAATTCAGTAACACTAAATATAGTGCTATTAATTATACCCTAAGTGATGTATACAATGTCTAAATTGCAATTTGTTTACAAGATGCAGGCACTTAACTTAAGTAACAGTGCAGAAGAATGTTACACATGAGTATGAAATTACACATTAGCTCCTTGTATGTCCTGTACTGTTAGAACCTCAAATGGAACTGCATAGTTCACTCCTGTAACATCAGTAAACATAATTTTGAATGTAAGAGTACCTGTAGCTTGATGGAATTTGCATATTCATTATGTCTTGATCATAAAATAGTTGCAATACAACTAATTGTACCATAGCTGCCATAAATAGTCTTAGCTTTATTTACTACTTCAATGGACCTTCATTGCTTTGTGACCTGAAAATTACGCCCAGGTATTTTATACAGTATTATTTATGCTTTATGTGATGTCATGACATTAATCCAGTTGTGTTATGGAAAGAGTTTTATAAATAGTTTAGGCTGTTCTTAGGGCACAACGCATTATGGGTGAAGTGGCTATTTTAAACTCCATTGCTGCCTGTTTTAGCAAAGGCATCAGACATTAAAATTATTTTATAGCATCCAAATTGACAGTGTACTTATATATAGCACCCAAATTGTATTACACGGGGTACTTAAATATAGAAAGACCAAGTCTTTGTTCAAAGAGTTTACAATCTATGGATGAAATCCTTGTCCTACTGGAATCAATAACAAAACTCCTTTTGACTACAATGGTGTCAAGATTTCACCCTATAAATTTCAATTTTATCACTTGCATACTGAATTTAATCATGTAAAATAAGAGTTTACTATTAATCCAGTTGTTTGAATTGTCTGTATTTTATCAGACTCCTGCATTGCACTTTATATAGTAGTCACTGTTTAATTACTTGCCTATTCCTATGCTATGTAATTTATTTTCTGTTTTGCTACCCTACTTTATTCCAGTTCTCCACTTTGAATTTGAGTCATGCAAGGGTACGTGTTTGTGATTTACTTCATTTATACAGTAATAATCCTGGTTCAGTAATCATCAAATACAGTATGTATTTACAATGCTACAGTACAGAACTATTTCAGTTGCTGTAAGTAACACCAGAAGTACTCCACATCCATTGTTCTCCCAGAAGCAAGTGGCATATAACCTTCACAGTCAGACTGAAAAATTGTAGGATGTCCCTCTTATAATAGATACCAAACATGGAAAAAATTAATCAAGCATCTTTCATTGTAAATTCTCTGCAGAAAGCTATTGGATTTCTTAGAATCTCTGTAGTAGCAGCCCTTCCTTGACCAGCAGAGTGAAATAATATCACATCTCATTGTGTACTGAAATAGAGGACAGGGCCCATGCTGATGCCATCCGAAGTGTGTAACCAAGCATGCTCAGAAAGGACAATGATAACATTTCAGCAGTTCTGTGTTAAAAGAAAATGACTTCAGTCTGGTTGGCTAAACTCTAACAACAGGCATGGTCAGGCCTTGAATAATGGGCATAGTTCGCTCAGTCTTAATCACGGTCCAACGTGAGTGTCTATCCTTTGGATGCTTATCTTCCATCATCCTCTACAGTTTTTTTTATATTACATTAACTAATGCAACATATTTTTCACTCTTAGGGTATGTCTACACTACAGGATTAATCCGAATTTAGATAATTCGAATTTGGGAAACAGGTTGTATAAATTCGATTGTGCGCGGCCACACTAAGCACCTTAATTCGGTTTTAAACCACATTAATTCGGTGGTGTGCGGCCACACTACCCCATTAACTTAAACACAGTAATTCGGTGGTGTGCGTCCACACTAACCCTAATTCGAATTAACAAAATCGATTTAGGCTCTACTCCGTTCGTCGAGGTGGAGTACAGAAATCGATTTAAAGGGCCCTTTAATTCGAATTAACTGGCTCTGTAGTGTGGACGGGTGAAGGGTTAATTCGGATTAAGGCAGCTAAATCCGAATTAAAGTCCTAGTGTAGACCAGGCCTTATCCTCCATTACACTGTGTCAAAGACCTGGCTAATGGCCACTCATACTCAGGTGAATGGAAACCTGCTTTTGAGCTCAGCTGTACTCCCTGATTTGTGGTGCAGTCTCCTTGCGCTTAGTGGGTAGGTGAGCTTTTTGATGTTGAGCTACGAATTACCTACACTGTATTCAAAGAAGACTGGCCAGTCCCTTGATGTTTTTACCTACAGCACATGCAGGTTCTTTTGATATGAATTGGTATCCTTTCCCCCTTTCCACTAACTGAGCCCCACACCTTAACCCCCAGAGTAATAGGCTCAATCTACACAGCACCACTTACATCAGAAAATACGGTCACCCCATCCCTAGCATGCTGAAGCAGCAATAAAGCTGTAGGGTTGTCAGTTGGGGGAAAATGAGAGCCCCTTTGGCTGAATGATCCCCCTCTGCGGGGATGGTGTAAAGAGTTACGTCGTTAGGTGTAATAGACCCTGATAAATAAAAGCTAACTCTCAAAAGAGATAAGCAAAAACAAATGCCAATCTGAATGGTGGGACTCAACTTTGAAGGTGTGGAAAGGCAGTGTTATTGATTGGAGCTACAGAAAGCCTTGCCATACACGCACACAATATGAAGAGAAAGATGGAAAAGGCCTATGAGATAATGTAATAATAATTCTTCTCTCATATCAACTTTACAAAGATATTCTTTCTGCTATATTACAGATAGGGAAAGTGGGGCACAGAGAGGTGAAATGACTTGCCCACGATAACATAGCAGGTCAGTGGCAGATCTTGGGATAGAACCCAGGTCTCCTGACTTCCATTCTAGTGCCCTGTCTAGTGGACGTACATCTCCCCAGGTGTGCAGTATAATTGTAAACAGACATATGGCACTATAGCACTGGCATAGAGCGGAAACTTTGTGCAGAACAGATGTCATTTGGATGGTTGTGATTGCTGCGTACATAACCTCCACCCCTCATTCCTCGGCACCAGTGTCTTATGCCCAGGGTCCTTCCATCACATGAGCAGGCAGCATGCCCTTCCAACAGATGGGCATGAGTGCATGCAGGCCAGGAAGCATGAATGAGCATTAAACATGTTTATCCAGCGTTACTGTCTGGGAGGCAAAAGTCTCTGTGTTGTGAGCTTCAGCACCGACATTACAGCTAAAAGGCTGCGGCTGTGCTAATCCTGGCTCCGAGCTAGATTAACTTTCAAAAATAAAAATAAAAGAAAATGCTTTAGCAGCCACACAGGGCCATGTTCTGATATGCTAGTAATAGGCAGCGTGTTTGGGCTAACTGCCTGGCTGGCTACCTTTCCAGCTGCATATCCCCAGTTCTCATGGGACAGGCGCTGTTTTTTTGTTTTTTGTTTTGTTACAACAGTAAAAAGACAGAACTAAATTATATATTTGTACTACAGGGTCTTGAGTGAAAATCAAAACTCCCTGCACACTCTTCTATTACCAGTATTATTATTCAGATAATGGGCACACCCAAAATGTGCCGGGCACTTTCCAAATATAGTTCCTGTTCTAAAGACCTAAAAACCTACCAAAACAAGGACAAACACAGGGAAGAAGCATACAAGCAAAGGGAGATGGGTGAGGACAGGCTCACATCATACTAGTTACATTTTTTTTAAGTTAATTCCTCAGCTGTCCACAATTTTCCCTCTACCATTCAACCACCTTCATCTTCAAGTCCTGTGCTCTTACTCCCCGACCTCCTCTTCCCTCTCCTAAAAGAAAAGTTCTCCCCTCATAAAATAGATTGATATGGATAAGTAGGTGACATAGTAGCCAGTTGTTTCTTGGCTTTGTAGAACAAGTGGATCTTCAGGAGGGATTTAAATGAGGAGAGAGAATAGCTTTCAAGACCAGTTGACAAAGCACAGTCCTGCATTTTGGTTATGTTAGGAACAAATGTTTTACGAAGAAATTTGCAGTGTCATTCTGCATCTGCTTCTATCACTTGTCACTGTTTCTCGTACTTCATTTAAAAAAAACAAAAACCAGCCACCTACTATGTTCAAAGTATATGTGCTTTACATATTAATCTGAGACACTTCTAGAGCTGACCAGAGGATGGCCATTCTGTTTCATGCAACTTGCAAGGATGTTGAAATTTATTTGGGTTCTGTGCTGGAACAAACCCAAAACCTTTTGAACATTTTTGCAAAAATAGAGTTGTGTCAAAATGCCCATTTTGTGGTTGAAACCATAGCTTTTTGGTTTGAAAGGAGGGGTGTGTGTGTGTGTGTGCGCGCGCGCGCCTGGTGGGTAGGATGTCACCCTGGGATCAAGCTTCTGCTCTGCCTGATTCAGAGCAGAATTTTTCACCCTGTATCACTCTGATAGCATCTCTCTTGCAAAACTTCCAGATGAAAACTTTTTCAAAATTGGTAGGTCTCCAAAAAACGTTCAGCTTCGACCAAAAGAAATTTCATCGGAAATGTTTCAACCAGCTTTAGACATTTTCCCTTGGCAGTGTTGAATTCATGCCTTTTGTCCTTTGTAAGATACTAATGATCACGCTCTCTTTCTCTGTAGAGCAATACTGCACATCTATTCACAGCTCTTGGAACATGTGCCGCAGAAGGAAATTGGTAGTTTGACAAATTGTTTGTAAGGGATACAGTGCAGTATACAAGTAGACAAAGCCTGGAAATTAACATTTGTTTACCATAGATGGACTGTGTATAATTGCTTAGCCAAACAGTGTGTCACACCATTCCTTGTGCATATACATAGCATCTTGGTGTATCCCATCCCTGGGGAATTTTGTTGCTGTTAAATTACTTCATTTCTTATAATTCCCAGCAACAAATATATCTTGAGGAAAAGATCATGGTAGCATATAACACTATGTATCAAGCAGACCAATACTGTTTTAGCTGAGTTACAATGGTTACTGTATTTCCCCACAAAAAACATTATTAATGCTGCAGGCACATATCAGAACCGTTCACAAACATTGCAGTAGCTCGTATTATCTTATCTATCCAGAGCTTAAATAGTTTATATTAGTGATCACAAAAACTAAAAATGTCTTAATACTGTAGGAGTTGTTCTGCTTTGCACCTTTCTTTTCTGTGACATACATAAGAGTTGTACTAATTCCGGGTTAGACAAACTGCATACTGAAGGTAATCGATGCCACTCTTTGCTAAGTGCCCAATCCTGGGTGGTACTCAAAGCATCAGGTTTATGTGTGTGTGTGTGTGTGTGTGTGTGTGTGTGTATTATATATATATATAATGTACCAGCCAATTATCTGAGTGCCATTAGGCACAGAACTAGTACTTCCCACATGCCCAGCTCATAAAATGAGTACTTAAATAAACAGGGGTTTGTGCGAGAGACAGAGAGGGATGAGTGTGGGAATTCCGCACTGCTGGGGAAGGCACAGGCAAGCCTTTTCCACCTGAAAAAGCTCCAGAAGTTTATAGCAATGGAGTTGCCCATTGACAAACCTCAGAAATGTGTTGGCTCTTCTGCAGCCCCTGAGCTGCTCCTGAGCTCCTTCCCCATCTGGACCTCACTGCTTTTGAAAGTCCCCTCCAAGCCAAATCCTTTGGTCTGTGGGAACTGTAGGGGGGCTGGGAGGGAGAGGAGCTGTGGAGGGCATGCAGATGTCATGCTGGGGGATTTGGGGGAGCTGCTATCAGCACTGTGGTAGAACAGTCCAGATTGGGAGAGGGGCAGTTCAGAGCTGTTCAGGGTGCAAGAAAAGGGGAGAGATGGGAAGTACTTTACTGATGCTCTTCAGTGAGCTGAATTTGGATCCTGGACCCTAGATCTCAAATCTTAGTTGGCTGGACTCCCCTGGTTATTTCTCTTACTACTTTTTGTATTGTTTGTGACAAAAAAGGTTAGAAAATATTTTCAGCTCTGGTGAACATTGCTACATTTGTGGTTTCAGAATTCAGGAATCCTTTATATGATTCACTTCAAACTTCATAGCAAAATTTAACCTCAGCCTCAGATGTGACCTCCCAATTATGAGGCCAACCCATCTTACTTCGTGGATTTTAGAGGGGAGGTCAAATCAGCTTTGTAAGTGAAACTCCTAATGGAAAATCTAACAACTTTCACAATAGAGCAAATGCTGTTGATCCATAATCTTGGTGGCTGAGTTGGGTTCTCTTTGTTTCTGTATTGGATTAATTATTTAAAGTCATTTTGCTTTTGCTTTTGTTGAATCTATTTATGTCTACTTACACTTTTAGGTAAATAAAGGCTATGGGGGATAGGGCATCCTATTAGTATACATTTGTGGTGGTGGTATACAGGTAGCCTTTTTTTCCATAGTCTAGGAAGCCTTGAACTTGAACTCATGACACTTTTCTATACCCATCATTCATTATTTTGCATTGTAGGTGAATTTTTCAAAGGCAAATACTACAAATATGCCTCTAAAAATGCACTTGCACACGCTGCATGAGCAGATCTTTACATTCGTGCATACCAATTTTGCCAGGGTGCATAAATAACCTGTTCTGTAGGTTTGAAAATGTAACACTTTGGGGTGTGTGTGTGTGTGTGTGTGTGTGTGTGTGTGTGTGTGCGCGTGTATGACACCAAATAATTCCTCCTACTGATAATCTCCTGCAGCCTTGTGCTATTTCCCTTCAGCCCCCTTTTAATGTAACAGATATAAGTCACATCTCTCTAATGATTGGACATGATCTTTTCTTGGATGTGATCGTACTGTATTTCATTGATTGTTCACTTACATGAGTAGTCCATGTCAATAGAACTATTTTTCTGAGTCAGGTTCAGATCCATAATTTGAAGATACCATTATTTTATCAGATTTACAAGCAAAACTTAGGTTTGGTGTTTTTTTTTATCCAGAGCTTAAGTCTCTCTCCCCTTAGTATCACTTGACAGGTTTGGATGCACCCATATAGGAAGAAGAGATTATTCTTTTAAATAATTCAGTCTAACCATTTATATATATATATCAAGGGAAAGTTTACTTTTTATAATTTTTAATCTCCTATTTCCCATCTCCTTAAGCTCGCATTTAGTAAGAGAACAATACTCATTACTGCTTGTTCACTTGTAAGGATTTGTTTCAGGCTCATCACGAAATTACTCCAGTTGTAATATTTTAACAGAGATGTCAGGCAATACAGTTTAACTGTAGATGAAGCAAGACTTCCCTTATTATAAGATGACAGGTAGTTTCTAAAGACTTACTTGAGTGGTCTTGTCAGGCCACACCATGGCTGTGAAGTAGGGTGACTAGACAGAAAGTATGAAAAATCGGGACAGGGGGTGGAGGGTAATAGGAAAGAAATATATAAGAAAAAGCCCTGAATATCAGGACTGTCCCTATAAAATCGGAACATCTGGTCACCCTACTGTGAAGGCAATTTCAAAAATATAGCAAAGTAGTGTGCGTGTGTGTATTTCTCATCCATCCCATACATGAAAAGCCAATATTCATTACCTTGCCGTATATTATAGACCTGTTTAAGACAGGGCTGGTCTTCACTATAAGGAGATTGACACTGCTGCAATTGATGCAGCAGGGGTCAATGTAGTGGGTCTAGTGAAGACCCGCTAAATTGACCACAGAGCAGTCTCTGATCAACCCAGGTACTCCAGCTCCCCAAGAAGATTAAAGTAAGTCGACGGGAGAGCGTCTCCTGTCGATGCAGTGCAGTGAAGACACTGGGGTAAGTCAACCTAAGCTACATTGATTCCAGCTTCTTTATTCATGTAGCTGGAGTAGCGTAACTTAAGTCGATTTACCCTGATAGTGAAGACAAGCCCTGTGTCTTTCTCTAGTAAATCCAGCATTTACTATTTCCTACTGAGCATGCTCTTCAGAATACATTGTGATAAACAGACATTTGTAAGTCCAATTCACTGGCCTTCACAGAATAAGGTCATCTAACCATGCAGCTGGTTTATGAGAATTTGAGTGTTAAGCTACTTTCTAAAAGACCTTTATCTAAGTTTCATAGAAAAGATCATGTGTATTGTGAGATGAATCCTCATGTAAAGGAACAATTAAAAGATTGAGACAGGATCTCCAAACTCGGTTTTTTGAATCTTGCTCATAGTCATCTTTATTATTATTAGACTTCAGTTGTACTCATTCTGTGTTATGTGCTTCCCAAGCAGAAGAAAATGCAAATCCTGACCTAATGCGCATGATGTCTAAGGAGACAAAGGAATACCACATTCAAACAAGTTTATCCAGGTGATGGTAGGCATAGGTCTTACATACTAAATGCCTTCTCCCCTTCATCCAGGATTTCTCTTATCTTCCCCTGCTTGCCAATTCTCTCAGCTTCACTTGTAGTGTAGATATACCACTACCTCCCAATATTCGATCCACTCATTCCATATAAGAGAGCAGGTCACTGCTAAGCAAAATAAATGAAGTGGGTAAGGAGTGAACTTAATCAGCTAGTTTATTCAGAATGTCTCCAAATGACCCTGATCTCCATTTTATCCCAGCTCCCCAGCTTCTTTTTTTCTTTTTTGGTGGATTTTTTGTGGTTTTTGAAGAGAAGGGGACTGGCTGAAGTGGAAACTGAAGTTTTTCTTCCTTTTCTATTCCCTAGGCTAAGTACAATCAGACAGCTACAGAGCAAGTCTCCCTGTGCTGCATCACCACTGATCTCAACCCTGATTTGGGATGGACAGTCCTCTCTAGGGGTAGAGGTAGTTCAGTTTCTATTTCACCTCAGTCCTGGGCAAAGACTGCCAGTCATGCTGCACTGCGCCTGTGTTGTGGTGTGTGTTTTTTTGTGAGGAGAACTGTCCACTGGGACTAAGCTGAGATCATCATATCTGTTTTACTTAGGACCTTAAACTGAGCTTGATCCCAGGGTTCCTGAGGTGACAGATGAGTGCTTTATCTATTAAAGCACCTGCCCCTCACTTTCTTCCTCGCCATCATCAGCTCAGCCCCATCCCTGCACACCATTCATATGCTGAAATCCCACCGAAGTCGTTAGAGCTCTGTGCCTGGAGAGCTTGCAGGATTAGGCCCGTGATGTGTATAAATTTTAGTGGTTGTGCCATTAAGCTCTAATATTTTTCCCCATTAAGATGTTTAATTGCCTAAAGTGTTTCCCTCCTTTTTAATATTTTCCTTTCTTGCACTTAGCTGTCTTCCTGTAAGTTATTAGCCAGCATTGCTGCCTAGATGTCTCTTTACAAGAGTGGTGAAAAAATTCATAAATCTTCCTAACATTATGGGGGCCTGTAGTAATAGTGCCTATAACTCTTAGACAGTTATTGATTTGGTGACCTCTTTTTTTTTCTTTTTAACCAAGCCATTAGCTGGATTCTTGCATCACCCTACTCATAAATCTTTTGTTTGGAACCGAATAGTAACATTTCTGTCATCCTCATTTCATGTTAGTAGCTTGCTAGCAGTTTCTGGGCATCTTTCATGTTCGTACTGATTTTTCTAATTTAATAATTCCCTTTTCTAATTTTTCCAGCATACTCTCCCTCTTTTTTCAATTTGTTTGAGTAAATTATACAAGGCACTACAGGGGAAATTCTTAATGAATGGTTATGTTCAGAAAAGCAACTATAAAAAGTATATCGGTTTTTCCATGAGTGTTGTTCTCATCAGTGTCTTCCATAGCCACATTGCTCAATTAATCAGTCAGAAGAGGATTATTCAGACTGCCCGCTCTGCTAGCGCAGCCTGGTATATGTAACTCAAGCGATCTTACTTTGGCCCTCTACAATCTGACCAGCTATCAGAAACTGGAACCAGAATTTAGCTGGTAGTGTGGCTGATGAGACTTGAAGCATAGTATTGTGCAAGCAGCTTTCTTTTTCGCAGCTATTTTGCCCCTGGGCTACGGGAAACAGTGAAAATGTATGAACTAAAGGCACATAGAATGGATTCATCAAAGGGCTAATGAGTACGTGTTAAAATTGTAACAAATTTCAAGGCACAGTTCAGTTAAAATTAAGCATGTGCTTAAGCCATTTGCGAAATAAGCATCTGGTTAAGTCCATCTCCGTTCAGCAAAGCACTTAAACATGTTTAATTTTAAGCATTAGCTTAAGTCTTCTTAAGCATCTGCTTAAATGCTTTGCCATAGGTGCTGGAACTAGAGGTGCTGTGGATGCTGCTGTCAATCCACTGGGCCCTTGGGTCACCCGCATTTTCTCCAAGCATAGTGTTCATGAAAGTACAAATGTGGTAGGTATCACTGTAGCTAGTACATATATACAGTGGATGACAGGTATGAGCAATCCCAATATTAACAACTTTTGGTTAATAGCAACATTTTTGCTGGGAACCAATCCCATCCGATTGACTTAAATGTTAATGGTCTTTGGATATTGGCAACAGCACACTGCTTATTGAGAACTTTTTGGACAAAAGGCCCTGGCCACAGGCAGGATTGCGGGGCTGTAGCCAGGGAAGGAAGTGCTGGGAAGTGCCTGCCCTGCCTGCAGCCCTGCAAACCTGCCTGCAGCCCTGCAAACCTGCCTGCAGCCAGGAACCTGCCACCCCCACAGGAGGTAATGGGCTGGGACGCTCACAATCCTGCCCAACAAGGGGGCTCCTGCCGGAGTCCCGTTGTGGTGGGCAGGGAGGGGAGGCTGCAGACGGCAGCAGTGGAGAGCGGGAAGTGGAGGCACTGGTGCCCTGAGGGGATGGACTGGACCTTTCCCTGCACTCTCCAGACTGCGGCCTGTTCTGCACTGGAGCCTAGGCTCAACACAACCCAGCCCTTCCTTTCTTGGCTGTAGCCCACAAACCTGCCTTTAGTAATCTCCAGTAATAGCAACTTTTTGCTGGGAACCGAGAAGCTGCTAATAAGTGGCTTCCACTGTATATATACAAAATATTTCAAATGGTAAAAAGCTAGAATGTCCTATATTTCTTAACATTAGAATAGTCTCAAATATCTACATCCCTTTGATAAAACAGGCCTGCAGGGAGCATATAACAGAAACGAGGTCTCATTTTTATCAAGTCCCACTCCAGATCTCAAAGATCCTTTCAAATATTTAAGAATAAAGGATATTTGAAGACAAAAATCTTTAAAAAGTAGGGCTAAGCATAGGACATGTGGTCTGAGAGAAACATGACTTGTGAAAGAAGAAAGAGTAAAAACAGAGTGTTGCCTGTTTTTAGATAAATATAGCAGGGTCCTGGATCCACCAAATTCAAGCCCATCACAAAATGATTTTTGATTTTATATCCACCAAAGCTAGTTTGCCTTTATTTGCCTGCTCTGCTATTAGGGTTGCCAGTTTTGGTTGGATGTATTCCAGGAGGTTTCATCACAGGACATAATCTTTAATTGAAGATTAATCTTTGATTCCTGGAGACTCCAGATCAATCCTGGAGGGTTGGCAACACTATCTGCTATTCCCTTTGTGACTATCATTTCTAATCTTATATTATCATACTGTCTAACAAAGTATTTATAGAATTTCTTCAGTGCGAAAGAACTGAAAGCAGAATCATGACGTTTCTATTGAAGTTCTGTACGACTAATATCAACGTATCAAAGGAGCAGCCTTGCAAGGGATGTGGAAAGGCTAAGGATTACATTAGCTATACTCCTGCACAAATGAGAGGGCTCAGTTCTTCCACCCTTGTTCACACTGAGTGATACCTTAGTCAGTGAGTAGTTCCACGGATTGATTTACCTCATTCTGCAGGTATTCTCTTCGGGTATGTTTACACTGCAATTAAAAAGCCGTGGCTGGCCAGTGCCAGCTGACTCAGGCTCAAGGGGCTCGGGCTAAGGGGGTGTTTAATTGCGGTGTAGATGTCTGGCCTGGAGCTGGAGCCCAGGCTCTAGGACCCTGTGAGGGTGGAAGGTCCTAGAGGTCGGGCTGTAACCTAAGCCTGAACATCTACATTGCAATTAAACAGAGCCAGAGCCTTAGCCTGACCCCTGTGAGCCCGAATCAGTTGGCCCATGCCAGCCGTGGATGTCTAATTGTGGTGTAGACATACCCTTAATTTCACTGCAAATACACAGGAGAATGGCACTACTCAGTATGCATAAGTGTGGTAGAAGTGGGCCCTGAATTATTAGGTCATTTATACAGAATTAATAATTTGTCTGCAAAGAATGGTTGTTCCATATTGCTGTTCATGTTAATTTGGCTCAGTATGAACATCTATTTCCTAATCATTATTTTATTATTATTAAAACCCAGTAAAGACCTCTATAGAATTAAGAACTAGAGCCTCTGGGTTTAATTTATAGTCTGGTTTCTCTGATAAGAGCTTGGAAGGAAGGAGTGGCAAGGACAGAAGCCAAACTACCTATCCTGGAGTGCAGAATCTGTTGGTTTATGGAATCTCACCTCTTTGTGCACCCGGTGAACAGGGAGGCAAGTCACAATTTCAGTCTTTCCACTCGCTGAGCGCAAGGGCTGCTCCACATGGGTGTTGGTGTTGGTGGTAGCCTGCCCAAACAAGGAGAGGTGAGGTGTGAAGCCCAGCTCCCCCTCCACACCAGCTAGTGGGGCTGTGTGAGACAAAAGTGAGTTGTGTTTGCTGCTCCTTTTCAAAGGATATAACAAAGGGTGTTGTGGCCTGCTCTCTCCCCCAGTAGCCCCTGGAGGCACGGTGTTAGGTATAGTCCTGTTGGAGCAGATCTCCCTGCTGTGGGATTGTGGCTTTACATTCAAAGTCTAGCCCATAGTTTTCAATAAAAGTAAGTGTGACTTGCAAAGGATCATTTAGAATTTTTTTTTTTTTTTTGGAGTTGAGACCAATATTGCAGTCTGTGGGGCTACTCCGCTGTATGCATCTTTGTCCAAAACCAGTGCATATTTCCTTTTTTTTTTTTTAAATCAAAGGCTTTATAAAAATATGTTTGCTGAAAAATATTGACATTCATTATTTCTGTAGAGTTAATAGTATATTTTGTGAACATATGATGTTATATAATAAATGATGTGAATGTTTAAATGTATTAATCTCCCCACCATATTCCCTTTGTAATTGCAAAAGAGCCATCTACAAATTTGTTTTTTATAATGGAAAATATTATCCAACCCTTTCACTATTTATTATTTAGCAACCACCATAAAAAATCATGCAGTCATTAATAATCTTGGAAGTGCTTCATATACCAATGTGTGCAGCATCTGAATGCACAGTACAGCTATCTTGAAGTGTCTGTCACCAGTATCAATCACTAGATGCGCTGTCATTACTTAACACCGGCATAATTTGTATGCTGACTTGTTGATGCTGCCAGAGTGTGGCTACATGTGGAAAAATATTTTAATTGCATTTCAAATGTGTAGTAGAGTTGCAGTTACAACTTAGATGGAGAAAGGAAACCTGTCTAATTTCACAATGAAAACAGCATTTATTTGTATTCTGTATAATCTAGGGAAGACTGCAGCTCTGCTAGTGGTTTCTGTGGTGAGGACTGTATTACTGCTAGAGAGCCTGGTGCACTCAACTGCAGTGGAGACATACCTGAAGTGAAACTACATGTTAGGTATTATTAAGGTTCTACTGAAGTTTAAGCCCCAGTGCTCAGCTACTCTGGAGATAAGACCCTATCCTACAAACACTTACATTCAGGCATAACTTTACTCACATAAGTAGGCTCATGTGGGTAAAGCTATGTACATGTGTAAGTGTTTGCTGGATAATAGTCACAATAGGGTTTTAGATCACAGTACAGGTTGTTGGCTATTTGCCTTCACTAGTAACAGATTGCTAGTTTGTCTCTTATCCTGTTTTTTGCTTTATGGGGAGATAAAAGGACTGGGCAAGATTAGCATAATAATGCTACTAGCATTATAGAGGGAATGTACATTAGATTTTCAGAAGTAAGAAAGGGGAGTTCAGTGCCCAGCTCCCATTGACTTGAAAATCTACGTACAATAGTTAAATTTCAGTATTCAGGAGTTTATATTTACTGTAGGCTGAAACTTGACACACAATGAGCAGGTTTTTTAAAATCTATTAATAATATATATGAGAGACGTTGAAGTGATATCCATTTGATAATCTGCGAACTGTTGTGAGATATATATATATATATATAAAATAAAGAGAGCACAAAAACACATTAAATAGATATTACATACAAAAATACTATATTAAAAGAATGTTAATGTTGCAAAAATAAACATGCAAAAATTAGGAAATGCCAGAATTAAGGTTGCCCGTGCACACCACTGAAATCCTGGGCTGAATACAAAATTATTAACTCACCTTTGGATAAACCCATGAGGAACCTTAATTCTTGCATTTCTTAACTTCTGAGTACTTGGACTTAGTAACCTTAATGTTCTTCTAATGTTGTCTTTTGGATACAATTTCCTAGGTTGTTTTTTGTTTATTTTTTTAAAGCAAACTGAAAAATCAGAAATTCCATCTTGTGGAACCATATTGGGTCATCAGCAGAGTTAGGACTTTTAGATCCACAGCACAGACCTCAGCCATTTGAGCTAATGGTAAACTAGTGGTAATGTGCTGTTATCCACTAGGTGGACCAGCCACTAAAGCAGGATGAGAGAAACACTTGGCTCATGGATTTCACAACAGACAGCAGAGGAATGATGTGACTCAGGAATCCTGGGTTCAATTCCAGGTTCTGCAGGGTGAGTACTCTAGTAGTTATAATCCCTGCTACCCTTGTCTTCTCCCAGTCTACTCTGTCCCACTCTACACCTATCCAGTCACATGCTCCATTGCTTCTAGACACATCCACTCTCAATTCTAGTCTTTGTTTAATCCACCACCTATTTTCTATACCAACTTCTATTTCTGTCCACTTCTGCTCTTATACCAGCCCCTGACTCCTGTCATTGGTTTCCCCCCATTTCCATTCCCAGCCTTTATCATCTCCCCACCTCAGCTCCTGTTTCTGTCCCCTCTGTTTCTATTTCCCCATCCATTCCTCAATTCTCTATATTAGAGTCAGGTTGCTTGCCCCTCCTCCACATTGCCTGGGCATCAAGGGTGGGGACACTGAGAACACAAGAGAGAGACAGTCAGAATTTATAGTAACCACCAGCTGCCAAAATGAGCAATTGCAGGGAAAGGCTTGCTCTCAGGCCCTGAAACCTTTTGGGCAGAGTATGTTTACTTGCTTTGTGGGAATGTGAGGAGCTCTGTGTGGATGGAACATGCCTAGTACAGTCAGAATCTTCAGAGAATTTAGCCGCAGGCTTCTGACAAATCCCTCCTGTGCATGTACAAACTGAGACTTTTGAAAAAAAGTTTATAATTTGGTCAAATTTGGGTGGATTTTCACCAGAATAACAAAAAGCGCATCCTGACACCAGTGGCCTCCCTGCACCAATGCTATGCTAGAGCTTCTCAATGAAATGGTTGTAAGAATTTGTTTATGTGGGCAAAACAGTTGTATTTTTTCTAATGTTCTTGGAAATGGGTGAACTGTTTTGGTTGAAACTTAAACACAGAAATTCAGCCTGAGGCAGACACTCATCTGGAAAAATTCCAGTCCCAGCGGTTAAAGTTTAATAACGTTATAAGCCCCTGAAAACGGGCTCTCATAATGGAAAGTGTTAGGCAGCCCTTAACTACAGGTGTTTCTATCTGCCTGCCCATAGGTCCATAGGCATGATTCTTCTCATTCATACCATTATAAATTGGGAGTAATTCCACTGAAATCGGTGGGCGGGGGAGGGAGGAAAGGATCACATTAGTGTTGAATTGTTGTGAAATCAGAATCAGACCCTTATTATACAGTTTGTGAATGTACTCTGCCTCTTTCTCCCAAAAAGGATAATACATATAGTTTAGTTTTAATTCTATATCCTCCGGGCCAGTGGTTTCTGAAGTGCACAAATTAATAACTGTCTTGTTGAGCCTCAGAATTGAAAGTTTTTTTTATAAAAATAAATGAAAGCCGCAGAAACAGAATTTTAATACTCACACCTACACAGTAGGGTGCCCTAAAGTAGGAAGTGTATTTACAAGAGGGGGAATGTGCATACATATTGCTGTTTGTAAGAAAAGTATTTTCCCAAGCTAGGGATGATTTCATAGTTCACAAGTGGTAGGATGAAGTAAAGCCACAAGTGGGTTTGCATAAAGTCATCTGTCCCTAATGAACTATGAGTGAAAATACTGATGATTAAAGAGAAGGAGGAAATGTTGTTTGACGTTTCCTGGTTGATGTAAATATTTTCAGGGATAGGAGGAAAATGAATGATAATGTTTGATGAAGATTATATGCAGCAAGATTGTCTTTTGAAACAGCATCTGCCCTGTTTGTTAATGTTTCAGCACCTGATGGTATAGTAATTTTTGCTTTTGCCGTCCTTATATGAATCTAGTGTGCTACTGCTTCCAGAAACATGTTTAATCCTTCTCCCTCTGGCCTCAGGGAGAAGTGTAGGTCCCAGCTTAGCCCTAATGCATTTTGCATACATACATCTTATTGTGAAATGCTAACTTTGATGTATACATATTATAAGATCTGTTTCAAAGGGTTATAAGGAATAGCCAGCATGGATTTGTCAAGAACAAATTAGGCCAAACCAACCTAATTTCCCTCTTTATCAGGGTTACTGGCCTAGTGGCTAATGGGGAAGAAGTAGATGTGACATTTTTGGTTTTAGTAAGGCCTTTGACACAGTTGCACCTGACATTCTCATAAGAAAATTAGGGTAAATATGATCTAGATTAAATTACTATAAGGTAGGGTGCACCGTACTCAGACTAGTTATCAATGATTTACTGTCAAACTGAAAGGGTGTAGCTAGTGAGGTCCTGCAAAGGTCAGTCTTGGGTCTGGCACTATCCGATATTTTTATGAATGACTTGGGTAATGGAGTGGAGAGTATGCTTATAAAACTGGTGGATGACACCAAGCAGGGTGGGGTTGAAAGCACTTTGGAGGATAGGATTAGAATGCAAAATAACCTTGACAAATTGGAGAATTGGTCTGAATCCAGCAAGATGAAATTAAATAGAGCAAGTGCTAAGTACTTAACTTAAGAAGGAAAAATCAAATGCTCAACTACAAAATGTGGAATAACTGACTAGGGTTGAGTATTGCTCAAAAGGATCTGGGGATTATAGCGGATCACAAATTGAATATGAGTCAACAATGGGATGCAATTGCAAAAAAAGCTAATATCATTCTGGAGTATATTAACAGAAATGTTGTATGTAAGACATAGGAGGAAATTGTCCTGCCCTACTTGGTATTGGTGAAGCCTCAGCTGGAGTATTGTGTACAATTCTGGGTGCTATACTTTAAGAAAGATATGGACAAATTGGAGAGAATCCAGAAGAAAGCAACAAAAACGATAAAAGTCTTAGAATACCTGACCTGTGAGGGATGGTTAAAACGACTGGGCATGTTTAGTCGTGAGAAAAGAAGACTGAGGGGGATAAGTCTTCAGGTATGTTAAGGGCTTTTATGAAGAAGACTGAAATCAATTGTTCTCCATATCCCCTGAAGGTAGGACAAAAAGAAATGAGTTTAATCTGCAGCAAGGGAGATTTAGGTTAGTTATTAGGAAAAACTTTCTAACTATAAGGTAGTTAAGCTATGGAACAGGCTTCCAAGGGAGGCTATGAAATCCCCATCATTGGAGGATTTTAAGAACAGGTTAGACAAACACTGTCAGGGATGGTCTAGGTTTACTTGGTCTTGCCTCAGCTCAGGGGGCTGGACTTGGTGACTTCTCAAGGTCCCTTCCAGCCCCACATTTTTATGGTTCTACGAAAGCTTCATGACTCAGAAATCTCCTTTACACACTCAATAGGGCTGTTTCTGACTGCAGCTGAAAATTCAGTTGTAAAAAGCCATAAGAAATTAATGAAAGGGCACAGAGTAGAACTATAAAAAAGACAGGAGAACAAAACAAAGTTAGAATCTGAAAAATTGCATATACTTTTCTCAGTGCCTCCCTCCGCCAAGTACACCTAACCAAAGTCAAAATAACCATCACATCTGTAAGGATAGTTTATATGAATCTGAGTTTTGAATGGAAGGCCATCTTAGAATGTAGTGGTTTTAGGACATGACCCAACGCTCCATTTACTTCAATAGTCATTGGATGTGGTCCTTAAGTGGTACACCTCTACCCCGATATAACGCGACCCGATATAACACGAATTCTGATATAACGCGGTAAAGCAGTGCTCCGTGGGGGCGGGGCTGCACACTCCCGCGGATCAAAGCAAGGTTCAGGGTTCTCGAAAGCTTGTCTTTCTCACCTACGGAAGTTGATCCAATAAAAGATATTACCTTGCCGATCTTGTCTCTCTACTAGGTTACTTTGAAAGACAGGCAACTGAATCTATGGAACCTCCGCCTGTTTTTTGGAGAGAGAATCCCCTTTATTCACAGAAAGTAATAGTTGAAGATGAGCATGAAGTTGACAAAACTACATGCAAGACAGGTGTAGAATAAAGACAAGTTACAAGCAGTCACCAAAGTTTATGTATTTTTTCCTTGCTGTTTAAAAGTGGAAATTTCATTAGCAAAAACACTAGTAATAGCTAAAATACTAATAGCTAGTATTTGAATATATTTGATTATGCTGTGCAGTAGCTGATTGTACCATACACATCTAAAACAATTACATGGTACAATATTTGCCATTTTATTTATAGCATTCAATTCATAGACTTTAAAGATTTTAATGAAGCCATGGGGTAACTAGTTATTTCTGTAGGTGAGTTTATACAGCAGTCACCATCAGGGTCAACATTTTCCTTCAGTTACCACAAACTGGTAACTTAGGTAATTCTGTTATTGTTTACATTTGGAATAGTACATATCTGGAATTTCAGACACTTAATGTATGGGTGTGCCAAGAAGGGGCAGGGACACTACCTGCCCTCCGATGGACAAGGAGTTAACTTCAGTACCACTTCATTCTCCCACTTCTCAGGAGAAAGGCTATAGAAGCATGTGTTTGAGAGGCAGACTAGAGAAGTGCCCTTGAGAAAGCTGAACTTCATACTCAGGGACCAAAGGACTGGCGTGAACCTTAAGCTGCTTTTTTTTCTATTTATTTTATTGTGTGTTAACTTATTTTGCTTTCTTTAATCAACTTTGTCCCTTGAGGAAAAGACCAGCTGTGTTTTTGTTTTCTGCTGAATGATTCCACTAGCTGGTAAATGTTGAATTGTTGAGGGTGCCCTGTAAACGTGTGCATCGTTTTCCCTGAAAGAAGGCTTAGTATCTCAGCGCTGCAATAGAATCGTGCCTCAGGCAAGTAATATACCTTATGGTTTTAAATGTAATGTCATCATTTTACTGATTTCAGCTTGTGCGTCATTGGTGTTTATTGCAAATCTGACAGAGAAAAGTAAGTGCATCTCACTAATAACCAGAAAGTACATTAGCAGTATAGTACTTTGGAGGGAAGTGCTGTTTTTCTCATGCAACGCTGGCATGTTTTGGAAAGAGTTGGTAGAACCTTTGTATATAGGTCAACATATTCTCTCTGAATCAAATAAATTCAAATACTCGAGGCTATATGGACCTGATCCTATACCCATTCAAGTTAATAGTAAGACTTCTATTGACTTAAATTACAACAGGATTGCACTCTCTGTGAGCTAATTTGGAGCGTATAATAGCTGCCATGCTGGCATTTGCTAAAAGAGTCACGCTAGTGGCTATGTTTCACTCCTTTTGAAGAACATTTTGACATGCCTTGACTATAAAACATGCAAAATGCACATCATACCCTATTCTTTCTTAAATTACATTAGCGCTACTAAGGAATCATGCATGACAAATACAGGCAGAACTAAGCATTCAAAATTTCTGTAATGCCTAAACTACCTTTCAGGTGTTGAAACCATCTCATATTTAGTGTTCATAACTTTAAAATTACAGGACTGGGTTACTTTAAATACAGGTTAAATTTTAGACCTCCTTGAGCTCTATGAAATAAATTGGAGTCAAAGTTGCTGATTTCAGCCACTTACGAGCCATCTGCAGACAATATGTATGATCAGAATATATGGGGAGGAGGGCATTTTTTCCCCCCTCATGCAGTTATAATTCAGAAGCAACTCAGCCATTTTTTCTTAAACTTTCCAAACATTCAAATCCACCTCAAGGTACTAGTTTGGAAAAGTTATGAGCAACTGAAATAGGAAAGTTATAATGGAAGTTGGAACTCAACCAAATTGCACTACAATATACACATTACGGTATACATAAATACTATTAAAAAGAACACAATTAGTCATCTGGGGCACAGTTTTGTGAAAAGTTCATCCGGCATTTATTTATTTTAGAAGTAAATTCAACAAACTCTAAATTCCCTGAAGTACATATACTCACAAGGTATGTCTGTACATAAAAAGCTGTGCATGGACTAGCCTACTTAAACTAGCCTGAATCCAGCCAGTGTGAGTAACGATACCAGTGAAGAAGTGCAGCGTGGGCTTCAGAAGGGACTAGTGAGCCAAGTACTTACCCAGGATCTGGCCCAGGTGTGTGGACCATCTGTATTAAAGCCTGTGCAGTGCTCTCTCCACTGCTATTGTTATCAGCACTAGCTGGATTCAAGCTAGTTCAGATAGATTAGTCCGAGCACAGCTTTTGCTGGGTAGACATACCCACAATGAGAGGTCTGGAATCATTTTAGAGAACTTCAGTAGGAAAGAGACAGAGTCATCTTTTGTCAGTGTCTGGCTAAATATGAAAATACTATTGTTTAGCTCTGTGGTTTTAATATAGGTGCCAGTCCTTCAACTAGATCCATGCAGGATCTCTGTGCCCATGCAGAGCCCCATTAACTTTGATGGGCCATATGAGTCTGTCTGCAAAACTCAGATTATATGCTGGGGCCACAGGCTGTTAAATATCCACAAAATAACCGCATGTCCTTTGACCATAGCTTTGTCTCCAAAATCCTATTACCACAACTGTGGAGTTAAGCCAGTGTATTAAGAAAAAGAATGTATCCTTTAGTTCATCATATTAAAAATACATCAAGTAAGAGTGAATTGTGCAGTGGATAAAGGTCTTTTTGTAATGTACTTTTGTGCTTGGAACTGGCCTCACTTGGTAATGTACAGCTTTTGTGAGCAATGTTCATTGTTGAGGTTGTTCCTGCATGCATGTCACCATCTCACTGAGGTTACAGACTGTGATTTCACAGTGATTGAAGATATAAATAACAGGCACTTACAGGCATTATATTTCTTTAAAAAATACTTTGAGTAGGAAACATTAAAACCCAGTTTTTCAAAATTGGAATGCTTCCATCTAGTAATCCTTCTGTAATCTCTCTGTCTGGATGCAACAGCATTGCTGTGTGAATGAGGAGGTCTGTTTTATCCTTATGAGAAAATGGAGAAATCTTGATTTTCCTGAAAAGCCACACCATTTAAAGGAGAGTAGTGATTATAGCAACTCCCTTAGTACTTGGGTGCTCAGGCCAGTGGGTGCTGGAGGATGTGTGTGGGTGCTGGGATGGATGAATACTTGGGAGCTGAAGGGCAAGGTGAATGCTGAGCAGTGGGTCTAGGAGAGTCACTGGATGCCTGGGGGTGCTATCTTGGTTTGTAGGTGAGGGAAATCTGGGTGGGGAACATCTGAGGAAAGTAGCTGAGGGAGCCAGGGCCATTATTGGTTTGCTCACCACCTGTCATTACAGCTGCTGTCTCCTTCTGATTGCATCTGAGATCCTGCAGGGGGAGCAATGATGGGGGTAGCAGAGGAACTGTTGATAACCCAGCCGTCCTGGTGGTTGGGA
Organism: Terrapene triunguis; assembly: GCF_002925995.2. Lineage (NCBI taxonomy): Eukaryota > Metazoa > Chordata > Testudines > Emydidae > Terrapene > Terrapene triunguis. The sequence continues at coordinate 3,689,511 of NW_020698074.1, read as the reverse complement.
GGTGGAACTCCAGTTCATCCCTGCAGCTCAGCTAGACCATTCAAATCCAAATCCAGCTGGGCTCTAGGAATACATGACAGGGCTGCTGGTCATGTAGGGTGACCAGATGTCCCGATTTTATAGGGACAGTCCTGATTTTTGGGTCTTTTTCTTATATAGGCTCCTATTACCCCCCATCCCCTGTCCCGATTTTTCACACTTGCTGTCTGGTCACCCTATTCATGTGAGATACATGACACCTGTCAGCCCTGCACTGAAAGATGAGTTTGCATATATAGTACTGGTTAGAGAGCTAACCAATCTCACATATAGTGACGTTGAAGAAGGTGGTTATCCATGGTCTGGTGATGAATTGTTAGCAAATAGGGAAAAATACATGTGCCAGATTCTGTCACTCATATTCACATGGAGTAGTACCTTACTCTCTGAGCAGTCCAGTCTGTGCTAATCAACACACAAAAAAGAATAGCAGAAATGATCCTATATGTTGTTTGATAGAATTCATTTTTTATTTTTGGACACAGGCTTTTATTGCATTTAAAGCACTTCCTTTTCATCCCCTCTAAGGTGGGAAAGGACATCATAAGCCCCCTCTGATTGTTCCCAGTGTTTACAATATAAATAAAGTCTCTTGTGATCTCTTTAATGAATTAATTGGATCTCATTTGTGGACCACAATAATGTCACTCTTGCTCAGATTTCCACAGTACACTAACAGAAGACTCTTTTATGCTACTATTTTGGGTTTTCTCATTTTATTTTTTTTAACTCACTGCATGCAATGCCTTTGTGCATATCCCTTTTACACGTGGGCCCCTGCTTTCAACAGGGAGACACATTGTGGCCAACTTTCATTATTTTATCATGAGTTTCATGATATTCATTTTTTCTTAATGCCTCAGCTCCTGGAGTCCTGTGATTACATCAGAATTCCAGCTTTCATTTAAAAAACAGAGTAAGTATTTAGCTCTCATGGTTGTGAAGAAAAGCTTGAAAATGGGAGACCTAAAAGCTCAAAAACCCACGCGCTAATAAAAAGAACCCCACATTTTATTTCCAGGTTTATTTTAGCACGTCTCATGATTTTTGGGGGCCTCACTCATGATTTTCAAATGCTTGGGATTAGCTGTATTGAGGAGACAGCATGTACAGAATGTGCCAATAGGGTTGTCTGAGATTTGCTGGATGTTTTATATTGCTCTCATATATTGTGAGACCACTAGGTAAATGCTTCTATAAAATACACTATAATACTGAATAAATCCTATGCTTTGGTACGTTTATATAGAAAGAATATATCCTCCATGACAAGAAATCCAAAAATATCTTGTCAGTGTCCTGGCAAATGGACAAAATTTGGCAGATGGTGTGCCTAAACACAGATTTCAGATATGGACAGAGGGAATCCTCTATATCATAGGAATGGGTGAAACAGTTGGTTTAAATAAGTGACCTGAACCAAAACTTTTAGAACTGAAAAGTTTTGATCTTCTCTTTTAAATATGCTTTTCATGTTTGTGCACTTTTGCACTGTCTACCTCCATCTGGAGCAGAAATGGAAAAGGCAAAAGACCATGAACCAGCTTGTTCAGCCTCGGTATTTTTGGCTCATTAGATTTCCAGTCCAAGATTACAGACTTTACACCTGCCAATTGTCCCATTTTGGCCATTCCCCCCGCCCCCCTCCCCCCCGATCCAGTGTTGCCAAGACTTTGTCAAGGAGTGTCAACACTCTTAACTGACGTTTTCAACTGGTCTCACCAATAAGGGACTGTGTTAATAAAGGAAAACTGTGCCTCTTTTGCAAATGCGTCAGCTATGAGCTACTGACCTATGTAATGTGGAGAAAATATTAGTTGGTAGTTCTGATGTCAAAAGATCAATCTTGGGCTCTCTGATGTTTTTCTATTTGTCAAAATATTTTAATTGTTAATTGTCTGTATTGCTATGCCATGTAATTTCGTTTTGATTAATGGAATATTAAATAGATGCCTGCATTCCTCACATTAGTTGTGGTCTCTATGGAGACTTCTTTTGAATATCATTTGGAAAAAGGCATCAACAGTGGAGTTTAATGAAAATGAATAAGCAAAAAAAATGCTCATTACTTTGTGATATTTAAACAATAACACAGATGTCTTCTCTTTATCACATTTATTCAGTATAATTACATTGAGTACTTGAGATTTCAGGCTTCTGTTAGGGCTGTATTCATAAAACAAAAAAGATCTGATGTATGCAGGTCCTAATTCCTATTATATAATCACACAGCAGAGACTGTGCAACTTATTCCTGTTTTAACAAAAGAACACTTGGTTTATGTTTTGGGATTAGTCCAAACCATACTGCAGATTTACATGTCAAATGCATGAGTATTTGACTTTCCAAATAGATACCCATTTAACAAAAGATTTCATGTGAGATTCTAATCAGTTCTGAAGATACACATTCTTAATTTTCTTATGTTCATTGGCAATGATGGAAGAAAGCTAGGAAGAACAGGATAGATCCAACATTTTCAAACTTGGGTGCTTAAAGTTTAGGTACCTGAATCCACAGTTGGGCATGTAAATAAGTGATATGGTTTTCAGAGATACTGAGCATCTACAGCTCCTATTCAGTTAAAAAAAATCTGCAGGTTTTCAGTGCCTATGAATATGGGCTACTTATTTTGGTGCTCATCCCAAGGCTCCCAGCTTTCAAATTTTTGGCCTAAATAAAATGTGTATTTTATCATAACACATTAGTATTGGGTTAAATTTAAAAAGTAAAAAAACCTGTACTATGTCTCCTTTTTTGGTTTTTGCCTCCCTCTCCTTTCCCTGATGCTGCATACCTTGGTGTTTGTTTCCTTGTGTCTTTTCAGTATCTATTTTCCCAATATAAGTTTTCTGTATTTTTATTACTTTTTTTAAAAAAAGTCAGTTTCCTTTTTATCTAAGACCATTTTCTCTCTCTCTCTCAAAATTCTTTCTTTACAAGAAACTTGTCTTTTTTCTGGTTCCCTTTTAATTTTACCATTTCCCCCCACCTTCAGTATTTTCTCTCTATTTGCCTATCCAGTCAACCTCTTTCTCCTTTTTGATCACCTCTTTCCTTCTTCCTCTTCCTTTCAAACTTCTTGCCAAGTATTCCCTTACCCCTGTTGTCCTCACCTATTTGCTCTATTCACCCAATATCATTCACCAGGGTGCTGTTACTGTCCTGGACTTACTGACCTCCATTTCACTCTTTCACGCATACTTTGTCCCATGCACATTCCCCTATGCCGCAGTTCCTTTGACCAGTCCAAGTGCTCTGTTATCTCTCCAAAGGTCATCTTTTCTCTTCCCAAAAACTTCTTCCCCGTGGATGCGCTATGATACCTCCCCACTTCCTTTGTATCATTATCATTGTTATTGATAGTTTATTAATTATTTAGTTTGGTTCTTCACTACATGCTCATTTTTGCAATAAAATGTCATCTTGATACCAGTCTGGATGAGGGAATCCTTTAGCTTTACAGTACTTTGGCTGATGCTTTTACTTTGTTTCACTGAAGTTGTCCATAGGAAATACTTTAGTATGCAAAGAGGCAAGCACATATAAATATAAAAACCAGATTAATATGATGAAAGTAAATGATTAAAGGATATTGTGTGATGTTTGTGCTTCTAGATCAGTGGTTCTCAAATTGTGGGTCGGGACCCCAAAGTGGGCTGTGACCCCAGTTTAATGGGATTGCCAGGGCTGGCTTAGACTTGCTGAGGTCTGGGGCAGAAGCCCAATTCCCACCACCCGGAGCCAAAGCTGAAGCCCGAGGGCTTCAGCCCTGGGCCTCGGGGCTCAGGTTACAGGCCCCCTGCTTGGGGCTGAAGCCCTTGGGCTTTGGCTTTGGACCCCCCTGGCTGGGGCGGTGGGGCTCGGGCTTTGGCCCCCCACACCCAGGGCGGTGGGGCTCAGGTGAGCTTAGGCTTCGGTTCCCCCTCCTAGGGTCATGTAGTAATTTTTATTGTCAAAAGGGGGTCACGGTGCAATGAAGTTTGAGAACCCCTGTTGTAAATGAAAATATTTAAATATTTTTTCTAAAGCATGTGTGAGTTATGTGTTTATTGTTTCAAGACAATCTGAGCGATTTCTGTAAATGGAATTGAAGATCAAAGACCAAAGAAAGGGCTTTTAAAAGTGTGTGGATCTCTGTATATGTACCATAGATAGATAGTATCTATGGTACTTAAAAGGCATCCGTTACCAAAGTATCTCTGTGCCTCACTGTCTTGACTATATTTATCCTTTCAATACTGCTGTGTGAGTAGGGAAGTGCTATTGTCCCCATTTTACGGGTGTGGAATTGAGGCACAGAGAAGCTAACGGTATTTAGGCACCTAAAGACGTAGAAAGGTGCTGAGTGGCATTGAAAACAATTTCTAACTCCCATTGGGAGTTATGTGCCTAGATACTTTTGACAATCCCACTAGGTACCTATCTGCATCTTTAGGTGTATAAATACCTTGGAAAATCTGGCCCTAAGAGATTTGCTCAAGATCACACAGGAAAGCTCTAACAGAGATGGGACAGAAGGATTAGACAGGTCTCTGTCTAATCCTCCTGTCCACTGAGTATAGTTACAGTATGTGCTGTTGGTTGATGAGCTTGTTCAGTCTGTATCCTTTCACCTTACTGTGACCCAAATGAGGTGTATTAGAGATGAAGTTAAGATTTGATTGAGGTACATAGCTAGACTTCTGGAAACACTGTGAGCTTGACTTTCAGCTCCTAGGCTGAGTTTGTAAGTCTGGGAGTTAAACAAAACAAAATAAAACAACTTGTTACTTGAAAATTGATCTAACTCATCTTTGCACGAATTGGCCTCAGATTTATTGCCCAAATAAGGAGCTAAGTCAGTTATTTTGGAGGACAGAAGGAAGAGAAGAATCAACAAGAATATGAAATTAGAAGGAGTTGTCTATTTTCCAAACGATCAGCAAATTAAGATATATGAATAACTTGAATTATTTATAAAGCGTTAATCAGAAAGGACAGCAAACCTCAAAGTTTAATGATCGCATATACAGAATCACTTCAACCACCACTGAAACTATATAGCTACCTGAGGAATGGAGTGGAACAGTTGTTTAGCAGTGAAGGAGAGATTTTAGGTAGGCAGAATTCTTACAAATAATACTATGGATTCTTCATGGCTGCCTATGATCGGTACTTCAGTTTTTCATCTTGTCTAAAGTACAGTAATTCAGAATGAATCAATAAGAAAGTGGAATCCATTTATACTGTAGCTTAAAATAACCAGAATCTATCTGTTTAATATGGTGCATTACTCACTGCATTTCATCTACCACACTGGTACTCGAAACAGAAGAAATGTTTACAATAGACAGAAAGAGGAGCAGTGTAATAATCAAACTGATCGAGGGAGACAGAAGTACAAATTTGAGTCTTCTAAAACACCCAAGGTTTTAGATATATTACTGATTTCAGAGATATTCCGTGTACTTACAATAAGGAACACTGCTAGAATTATAATTTAATTTTTGTGTGCCCACTCTACCTAATAGAAAAAATATGAACAAAATACATTTACAATAATATTAATTTAAATAATTGGAACATTACTGTTGAATACAGCGTAGATATTTTTGTAAGGGAGGTGTTGGTTGCAGAAAGGGTGTCTGACACAAAAGAAACTTTTAGAAAGGAAGTTACGACTTGATTTCACTTTCATTTTGCTCTTCTGTTGGAAGGATCAGCTCCCTCAGTGTTATCAACACTTTCAAAAATCATACATTTAAAAAGAATTCCTTGCTTTCTTTACAGAATGTGGCTGAGTTTATATTAACTGTTATTCGCCAGCATGAGTTACACATTATTTACCTGACGAGACCCCGCCCCCCATGTGTATAATAAAATACAATAGGTCATATGTCAATGCTCAGAGTTTGGAGTTTATTCATGGCAATTTGTAGCAAGCCATCTATCCCCCAAATATTGAAGGGAATATATGTACATTTTTTCCAACGTAATGAACTCCAACTGAACCCACTTTGCAATGTTCAAATTGACCTCTGAGTAAGGATTATTGAACGTGGTAACATTATTCAGGCCGACTGTCAGAATGCCAAATAAACTCCCTATCAATCAAGCTAACAAAGTTAAAAGGAAGCAGGGGCAATATGGGCAAGTGCCCTTTTAGGAAAGTAATCAACACTCACACTGTACTGTTGTTTGTTGGCAGAAGCTATAATAAGAAAAAAACAACAGCAAACTCGTACTTTGAAGTAAAATATCGAGGTTCTTCTTAGCAATGGTACTGTAAGAGAAGCCAACCAAATAGACTGTTTTGTTAGTTATGCCTGTCAAACTGGTCTACCTAAGACCCATCATTTTAGTATCTAGGTGTGGAGGAGAGGCTTAAGATGCATTATGTCAGTCTAAACCAGTGGTTCCCAAACTTTAACAACCTGTGAACCCCTTTCACTAAAATGTCAAGTCTCATGAACCCCCTCCTAAAAATGAATATTTCCAGGGATTTTCTTCTTTACCTGAGTATAAATTATAAAAGCAGTGATCTTGGAAATATAAAATTTGTTTTTATGACATGCTTATTACACACTATTATTAATTATTATTTATCATTACAGTATTTTATTACATTATAAGGACAGCAACACTCTTCCAAGATCTCACTTTCATAGTTTGTATCACTTTGAATAAGCCTGTTATAAGACAAGGCTCCTATGTTTCATCAAGGAGTATCAGATGTGAAACAGCATGAAGGTATTTAAGAAGCCAACTCAAAGAGTTCCTCCTACACAAGCATTCAGGTCTTGAGCAGTCCAGGCAAACAACACACATTACAACAAAGCTTAAACTTGTTCTTCATAATAATTTTAAAAACAATACTAGCTGCCTATTTAATTTTAAAAACAGCAAAAAATATCCACCTCCCTTTCCATTTCTTATAAGGAGTCTTGACGTTTAAATCTCCTCAGTGTGATAGATATGCTTGCTTTGATCTGCTTAGCTCTTGGAAGTCCAGGAGCTCCGGGCTGCTGGTCCTGTGCTGCATGGGGTCCCTAGGGACAGCTCTGTCCACCATTAGGGAATTTTTTCCTGAGAACCACCTGTAACATTTTGTGAACCCCCAGGGGTTCATGAACCCCAGTTTGGGAACCACTGGCTAAACAGAAGCCATCTTCTCTGATTCTTTTTCAGCAGTCCTAGTTCTAGAGATCAGAATAGGTGGGGGAAGTTTAGTGATGAATGAAAGATGCCAGTCCCCCTTGTATTGTTCTTTTAACTGAGAGAAGAGCGTCCCAAAATTTCAGATCTGTTCTGTACGTGCCAGCCAGGACCCCAAACACTTTTAAGTTGGAGAAGAGATGTGATTTTCTTCCCTCCGGTCCTGCTGCCTTAGTGGGAGATCAAACTGTAAGTTGCCTTCCACTGTGACCCACTTCCATAGGAGAAGATCTGACTGGTTTATGATTTTTATTTTGTTTTGCTTAGCTAGTGCTTTAAGGCAACCCTAGTACAGGTACGGTGAAGAGTAGACAGAGTGGTGTTGAACTGCAATCTTTTGGCATGCTGGTGTGCTGCTCCCAGCTATGGAGGAAGACCAAAAAATGGTCCTGGTGTATTGTTGCTGTTACAAGAATAGAGGAGGATTTGTAAAGATGCACCGAGGAGGTGTAGGAAGTGGAAGAGTGTAAAGTGTGCTCAGCAATCAATTTATTAGATGGATTTCATCCTTTTTTCCAGTTCTTAAATGATCCGTGGACAGGTTTTGATTTTGACCTCTATGATCATTATTCATAATTATTTGTTGAAAGGTTTATGTGAACCTGTATTAGTCTATGAATATGCTTGGGAATTACTCACCACAATACAGCTTTGAGTATTTGCTAGTTGTAATTTGCTATTTGATCACCTAAGTCACATGGGGTTATTTTTGCTCCCCAGTTGGATGACTGCCAAATCTGAAAAGAGCTTTCAAGATGGCCACAAAACCCTCTCTGGTTGAATTACTCATGCACATACATATTCAGTGTTGGTAATCCTTATCCTTTCTGCAAACACCCGAGAGAACAATATTTTTTCTCACCTAAACATTCACTAGAAGAGACTGAAAGAGTTCAAAAGATGATATTTATGTGATCATGAATCCTTTCTGGATTTTGCAGTATTTGCCTAGCTCTAGTAAGCTGTTACAAAATAGCATCTCAGCTATTTTGGGACTAAAAAGGTACTTTACAGACAGCTCTTATGCAGGGGATGGGAGAGCATTTTGGTCCATTTATCAAAACATTTGCAGTTTTCATTTCAAGGCAAAAATAAATAATTGAGAAGAGAAGATAATACATCTGGATCTACAGAGCTATTTAGTAAATAAAAATGTAAATAAAGGAAATGCTGTGGGCCTGCTGGCTTGTACCCGATCTTGTTAACAAAGATTATTCTGCCTTTGGCAAACCGTTGCTAGACAGATCTATTTAATTTTCTTGTTGTTTTGAACAAGTGTGTTAAAGTCTAGCACATTTATTTTTCCCCCTGGGTTCTCAGGGAAATTCCTGTGGATTTTCTGAGGAGCCTGTTTCTAATTCAGATTCCACTATGGTTGAAAACAGAGGCAGGTAACTTTTTTTCTTTTTGCGTGTTGCTCGGAGATTATTGTTTTCATCCGTTTTACATACATCAATTAAGTTATTACTGATTCTCACTAAGTGAGAGGAGAGTCAGGCCCTAAGAATACAATGTTTTAAAGTTGGAGAGAGGTATGATTTGGTGATTTAAACATAGAGCCATGTGTATGATGCACGATATGTCAGTTATAGTCATCTCATTCTAGTCGGTGAGCTTTGAAAACAAATGTCTTTTATTTCTGCCCCACCCTGCCAATGAAATTAACTAAGATCTCTGCTGCAGACATTTAATGCTCACTCTTTCCGTTACACTTCTGTGCTTCCCTTTCTTCTCTCTCTTTATTATCCGCCCTGCAGCTCCTAAGGGATGGGTTCTGCCGAGAAGCAGAATGAGTCATTGCTTTTTGTGAGTAAAATGTGGCCCCCAAGTTCCCTGGTTCAAGGATTTATTTTCTGTCTCGGCAGATTAGCATCTGTTGAACTTGAGATCTTTTGGTTTCCAGCTAATGCAAATACACAGAAGAGCTCCACGGGGAATAGCCTGTGTCTGTTGGGACGTTAGAAAGTAGTCTACAGTCACAGGTTGGAGTGAATCTGGTAGAGTTAAAGTGATTAAATTCATGTTTTGCAAAGCAGGAATATCAGGCCAATCTGAAAACCTGAATCCTGCTCGAAGCTGCAGCTTTTATAAAGCCCAGTAAACACCTCTCCTAACAATTCTCAGAGCATCACTGTGACCCTAACAGCATCCCAGTGTAAGAGGACCAGAGGCTTGCTGGTATCTGGCCATGCGTATCAGCTGGCCTGACCAGTTCAGTGTACTCCAACTCATTAATGTCATAACCTGTATCTAAAAGGTATCATTTAAGATATCAATGGAATGCTAATAACAGACTGATTGTTAATATTATTGTGTGGTGTATGTACAAAGGACAAATGCAAAATTACAAACAAATTGGAAATTATGTTCTTAAAGTGTGTCTGCCAGGTAGGGTTGTAGTTACACCACCCTAGACAAAGGAATGTGGTTCTGACACCTTGAAAGTACTTCCAAGATGCATTGAGACAATCAGAATGCATTTACATAAAACTTAAACAAAACCATCAAGCTAACAAGGGAAGGAGATGACCACCGAGCATCACAGCAGTGGGAGGAGATTGTAGGAACAGATCAATTTGCATTTTAGCAAATACCAGTGAGGAAATAAACCAGCATGTAACTTCCTTGACCACCAGATTCCATGTCTCCTTCCTCACAGCCTGAATAAAGTTTATTTTGGGGGTATCCTTCAAAAGAAACCATTTCAAAGGTTCACTGGACTATAAAAGAGGGGCAAAGAATCCAAAGTGATTCTTTATCTCATAAGAGAAAAAATCCAAAGTGCTTAGATCCTTTATACTTGAACTCACTAGAAATCCTCTCTCCTTTTGTTAATCAACTTGTTTTACTTTTAATCTAAACCAGCCCAGTGCTGTGTTTGAATTGAAGAGAGAGATAACTCCAGTTAATGTGATAAGTGGTGCAGTTTGTCTCTTTAAAGGAGCAAATGGACTTTATTTCTCTGAATGGTCTAGGAAAGGGCTGGACATAGCAGAACAGTCTGTTCTGCGAAAATTTGGTATGGAGGGGTGTTGGGGGTCTCATCTTTCCCAAGTGTAACCAGGGCTGGTGGGGGCCAGTGTGTAGCTGTAGTATAACAAGCAGGCTGCTGGAGTCAGAGTTGTTGGTCCAAAGCTGCTTATGACACTCAGTGTATGCTTGTATACTGGCTGAGAGCATCCAGACCAGGGAGCTACAGCAGCCGCGCATTTTAAGGCACCCAGAATTACAAGGCAGGTGCTGGCACAAGCTATCACTGGTCTGGATTGCACTCCAGAGCATGACAATCACATTCCATATTTTTATTAGACAGCGTAAAAGGGAAAATATGGGGGAATTCAGTTCAAATTCCTGGTCAATCAAAGGGAAGGCTCTTCCTCTCCCAGATTTGGAGGGGCGCCGCTCTTCCAGAATTCCTCTTCTCCCCATTTCCTCACTTTCTTATGAAGTGAGGACTCACCTGGCAGGGGAATGTGAAGGAGATCTGCCAGGAAGAGCTAGTGCCTGGCTGAATTTTTGCTGGGGCCCCTAACCTTCCTGCTGGCAGGTGGAGCAATGAGACACCCTCTACATGTGTCTTCTATAGGAAGATCAGCTCCCTTGCTAGCTCTTCTTCCCCTAATTGGGGATAGGGAATAAAGAAAGACACATCTCCTACTGATTTCTGGGGAAAGACTAGCCTAGACTAATCCCAGGGGCAGTTAAAGAGCCCTATCAGGTCCGGCTCCCTTCTTTACCCTCCTTAGTGAGGGGAGGAGGATGTGAATTCAAGAGAGAGAAGGAGATTGGGACGACAATGGCAGCTAAGTTGGTTGGGGAAGAACAGGAGTTTAGGAGAATGGACACTGGTGTAATTCAGCTGTGGCCAATGCGTTGCAATGGTACCAATGGAAAGAGAATTGGAAACAGCAGTGATATGCTCCTTAGGAATATAGTCCCTAAAATGGATTAATGGGTAGATAAAATTTGGCCCTTCAGCTGAGACAGCCAGGTTTTTTCTGTCCAATAACTGTTACATGATGTGATGAAGTTTTTAAAAATACTATAAAAAGTAAGTGACTTGAATGCTCATGAAGGTGCTGGGTTGACAGCCCTGTAGCCTGAACTCCTTTACCCACAGGACAGGTATAGCAGGATTAGCTGTCCCATAAAATGCTATGACTGCATTGGCAAAAAGGTGTTTGTACATCAAGGTTGCTATCTTGTGTTAGTTACCAAAGAAGGGAATTTCTGAGTCAAGGAACCTCCCCTGAAATCACCTGGCAGAAGCTACCAGTTTTTTTTAATCTGGGAACCTAGGCCTTGATCCAGGAAAGCACTCATATATCTGCAAAACTTAAAACACATGGGTAGTCCCACTGAAGTCAATTATTGCCACATGATTATTCACATGTTTAAAGTTATGTGAATGCTTAAGTACCTTCCTGGATTGGGGCCATACTGCACACAGCATGTCAGCAAACCTTATCTCCTATGGCCGTGCCTAGGGAAAGAGGTGGGTGGTCTCTTAGGGAACTACTAAAAAGGTCAGTATCAATCCATTGAATCCTCCCCAGAAATAAATAGGGAGCCAGTAAGTGGGCAATATGCACGCTATGGCCAGCTACGTTAAGGTGTTGATTTGACATAAAGCTGTACACTCTTCTCAAAGCAATGAGTGATATAAATGGCAGTAATTTAAAGTGAGGCTGATCTTGTTCACATCATGTGGCCCTAGTCTAACAGAGACGACCGTTGAATTTGTCCAACACCGTGGGAAGGAGGGACATGTGGGGGGAAAATTGGTGTAATAAAACTATCTTTAGAGCCACCCAGTAACTATAAAAGAAACTTTGGGCCAATTCTGTGCTCTTGCTAGTTTTACTCTGGTGATTTCAGTGGCGTTATTCCCTTCTCCAATGACTCGTGGAATATACAGCATTTCATGTTCCAGCTCACAGGCTGGAAACACTGTTTTAAAAAAAATTCATTTAATCCTTAGAGCCATTTAGCATCTGGAAAGCAACTTGTTAAAAACACAAAGCACATCTAATCCTGTGAGCTGCTCAGAGGCTGTAAGAGAAGCTTTTCCCCTATAGCATGATTTAAAGCTACAGCTGGGGAGTGTACTGCTGAGACATTTAGGTTGGTGAAGGCAGGCAGGGTTTTGTACCAGGTTGTTAATGGGAATGAAAAACGGTGATAGCATTGCCTGCAGTTCCCCATCTTAAATATATATATACTGCTGTACTGAATAGAACTATTAATAAAAAAAAGGACATCTCCCTCATTTTGCAGCAATCCGTTTGTAATCTGCAGCTGACTGTATAGTTTAGGATAGCTGAGTCATTTGCTAGCCAGCATGACACTCCTCACTTTCATTGCAGTAAATTGCTGGAGAAATCCAGGCCCTTTAATTTGGCTTTATTAAGCAAGCTGACATGGTGTTTGTCTTAAACAATGCTAATTATTGGTGAAAGGAAACCTCAAGGGATGTTTTGCTAAATTACTGACTCAGATGTATAAACGTGCTGTATTGAAACACTAATTGATAGCAACATATACATGAGCTCAACCCGCCCCCCCAAAAGCCAACCCCTGAAAACAATAAAAACCCAGCAAAATAGCATATTTAAAAATTAAAATATATAGCATATATAAATATAAATTAAAAAATATAGCATATTTAAAATATCAAACTGAGGATTTTGACAAATAGTGTTAGTGAAGTATGCTTATTTTGATTTCTTAGAAGCACCTATGAAATACTCCATTCTGCTTTACATTTTCTTGTACTGAGCATTGTTTTCATGTAATGTGACTCTTTCTGTATGATCAGATAAAAGGGTTAAAATGTACCTAATTTTCTCTTGGAAAAAACAATTCACATTGTACTGCGGGAAAGCGGTGCCATTTTATTATATGTTTTATTGTTTGTATTTAGGTTGTATGTCAGAAACACATGCGCACAGACTGTGGCCTATTTATGACAGCCTGTTTTTTTATTACATGTAATGACAAATAATGGAAGGACTATTTGAAATTGCAGAAGTTTTATAGAGATGTTCAATAGTTCCCATCAGAGAAGGTTTTCACCACTTTTTCAGAAGTGCGAGAAATATTTTTCATGGAGCAAGGAACCTGCGTGTCAGGAGGATCCTGCACTTCACTTGAGAAGTTGATGCAAAAAATAATAATAATACCAAGTTCTATAGGTCAAGGTCTGATCCCACAAAATGTTGAGTATCCTTACCCTCCATTGACCTGGAAAGTGAAGGTGCTCCAGGCCTTACACATTCAGGGCCACCTTGTATAAGTATTCTCAAAAACAGATTTACTGAATACCTCAGAAGACTGATATGCACAGACCCCAAAGTTGTACATTAGTGAGTGAGTATTGGGAGCTCACAAATTTTTAGCTCCAAAAACTCAGGCCTCTGCTAGCAAAGAACCATCTTGTAGAGGACCTATATGCACTAAGAAGATAACAGTTTTAGTACAGTACAAACCCATATATCTGAAAGTCTCAGGAAGATCATAAACTTTCTGATAACCTGAAGTTCAGTTGACTATGAGCTCTGTCCCTGTGAGCTTTGAAACCTGTGCTCTTGCTCACATAAGCCAACAGTGCAGTGATTACAAACTCCTAGCCATTTTTTTAAACAGCTGGTCCATTTAGAACATGGAGGCAACATGTGCTAGGTTCAGAGAAGATGGAGCCTAGTGAAAAGGCACAAGCCAGCATAGTACAGGTTCTGGGGACAAAACAGAATCTTGGTTACTTGAACATTTTGGGTAACTGGATTGTGTTCTTACTAGCTACTGTTACAGTCATATAGTGCAGCAGCCAGATTCAAATTAATTTTCATGATGTAATAAAAACATCTCTTCTCACTTCTTATAAGGATTCTTCCCTGCTTGCTAGCAGCACCTTTGAGGTTATCATATTTTCATCTCTGCTTGCAGTAATATTGATGGGATTAGAAAGTACATTAATGACTGTTTCATTAAGCTGTGAAAATAAGATGTTAAATAGTGTGGTCTATTAAACCTAGTTATTATCAAAAGCTTGCTGTGGCTACTAATCTAATCAGATCTGTTAGGAATTCATGTCCTTGTTTGTCCAAACAGCCTGAGACAATTTGGTCAGAAAGTCAATTAGTGAGCATTCACTTCATTGGAGAGCCTTTATTCATTTTTTAAAATTAAAATAAATTAGTTTTGACAACGATTATGGTTGTGTTCTATTGTGTAAAATAGCTGTAAAAATTGTATTTTAGCCTTCCACATTTGTGTCTCAATGATTTAGGTATCATATGGGGTCAGTCTACAAACAAAAAAAGCTTTATTTGACAGTGAACCCTGGAAAGTGACCCTGGGCTCTGAAATTCAAGTTGGATATTGGATCATCATCAGTACTAAAGGCTCTGCAGGCCAAATTAAATCCTTCCTTACACCAGTGCAACTCTGTGGTCTTCAAAGACTTGCACAACGGATAACTGATAGGAATTTCATAGCTAATTCTGTAGATGCTGGGGACAGAGAAGGGATAGAACCTAGCTCCTTCACTCTTAGCTGTGTTGGCTCAGGCCAGGGTTAAAATCAGTAACTATAGTTATACTAAAGTAAAAAGCTAAGGGTGAAACCCTGGCCCCAATGAAATCAATGGGAATTTTGCCATGGACTTCAGTAGATCCAGAGCTTTACCCTATGACATTCAACATACAAAAGATACATAGAACTGCTCAGAAAGAAGATTTTTATATAGTCCCTCTTCAGAGTAGGACCACATTTTAATCTGTCTGTACTTTAGCTTCCCTAGTGATAAAATGAATCTAAGAATAAGAATACAACAGGATGTTTTCATGCTGAATGTTTGAAAAATGCTTTGTGGACTTGTAATGAAGTATTCTATGATTTATTATATGTAATACAATAATGGTAATGCAATGTTAAGGGTAAGAAAAGAAATCAAGAGGCCAAGAACTTGGTGGGATCCAATTATCCATTCATATGAATAATGGAAACATCCACAGTCACATTAGCGAGGGTTTTTAAAAATGCAGAAGGCATATAAATCATTGTGCTTTGGGAGATACTCATTGTAAATACACTCATTATTTCCTGTATTAGATAGTTGTCAATAATGTGTGGTCTACATACTGGGTTTTGTACTGGTATAACTATTTTGGGTAGGGATGTGGGTTACTTTTAACACTATAGTAGTACTGATCCAAACCCTAGTGTGGATGCATTTATACCAGTGTAAAGGTGACTTATGGGTGTATAGTTTTATTCCCTTTCCTATGCAAGCTACACCAGTATAAACACCTTTTATGCCAGTATAACTGCATCTGCATTAGCGGAATTGTACCACTTTAAATATATCTGTATAATTAAAATACTACAACTTCTCTGTGTAGACAAGGCCTGAGAGTTTCTTGCACTTCCTCTGAAGCATCTGGCTACTGTTAAGGGACTGAGATCCTTTATGGCAATTTCTATATTCCCACAAAAGTCAGAACTTCAAAAAGCTGAAATGTCTGTCATACTGTTAAATGGGCCCCACTGCAGTTTGTTTGTTTTATGGTACACATTTAGCAACCCACACCAAACGATATCAATACAACAGCATACAGTATAACATAAAATCCAATTATTGCTCTTAAAAGAAAAATTACAGAAATAGCCATAAAAAGTGGACACTGAAATACAGCACCATAACATACACTAGAGGGTACAACACGATTTGCAAAACATTGCTCCTCTTTTAGTTATTTAACTACAGAATTCACAAACTGCTGTAGGTGGACAGATCACTCTCTGTTGTTGTTCTGCAAGAATTATATCCAGATCCAAGTAGTTTGCAGCTAGTTCCTTTTACTCTTTATAGCCTGATTTGTCTTTTTACTTACTCTGGAGTAAAGCAGGAATGTCACAGGGTGGTTGACCTCTGTAACTGAAGTAGGTCCAACTCCCCTGTGCCAGAGCAGATGCTCCCAGTTGGGCCAATTAAAGGAGCAGCGCTTCACCTGAGGCTATAAAAGATGGGAGGAGAGGCAGTGAAAGCCTGAGATGAAAAGTGTGAGCTGTTTTTGTTGTGTCTGTGAGTGTGGCAGAGAGTCTGTGGCAAGCTGGGGAGAATGTCCTGCCTTGTGACAGGGAGTACGTTACTTCAGCGGATCCAGTGATATTACACAAATATAATGTAACAGACACAAGTGAGAGGAGAACCAGGCCCACTCCCTCTGTGACTTGGTGCATCTGAAGAACGTTAGATTGGCAACATTTGGTCAAGAATTGTTTCCTTAATATTTTATAGAGGAATAAAGGAAGTTTGTTATGATTGAATCCCAGAAATTGCATATAGAAAGACTCTTCCCACCTGTGTATTATAAGGGGAGCTGGTGGTGACCACCAGCATTGCAGTAGCCCACGCAACTTTAATTCAGCCTTGTGTGTGTATGCATTATGATCTTTAATTACATGATCAGAGTAATTTTGCCATAGGCCCTGCCTCATTCTGTGTGCAGGCTGGACACACAAGGGAACAAAAAAGTTCAAACAAAATGAAAATTGTTCATTTTCTTTCAATTTTTTTGTGTGCTCTCCCCCATTTTGACCATCTTTGCTCGCCTTGGACAATGAAAATAGACTTGTCAGTTTCACTTTGTTGTTCTGATCCATTAGCATAGTGTTGCAGTGTTAGGGTTGCAAACATTGTAAAGGAAGTTTTAAATCTAAATGGAAAACTATTTACAATTGCATTGAAATACACAATGATACTTCTTATAACCTTGGATTGTATAAACATCCCCCCTCTGAACCGTTTTTAAAAATAGCCAAACAAACTGAAGTTAGGGCCTAAAGTACCTGATGGTGTTCATTTCACGTGAAATGTCAATGTTGATATAAGTTAGCATATGAAGTTGTCATGTTGTCTGGAGTGGCTCATGACCGTGAGTGCCTGCCTCAGGGTAGACAGTCAAAAAGCAGGGTAGTCCCCCATAAACTGGTGGTCTGTTCTATAATCAGATTTCACTAAGCCAGTAACAAATGTGAACTCCTGAAACTCTATAACAGCCTTATCATGGAGTTAGAGAGTGCACTTGGTCCCTCCATTCTATCTTGCCACCCAGGCAAGCTGGACTTAGAGATAAATGGTCACTTATACCAAAGATCACAAAATATTCAGGTTGATCCCACTCCCAAGAGACCAATCACTTACCCTAGGTCAATTTGTACCTTAGATCTCATACCAAAGACAATGTTTGTAGGTAATCCCATAGTAAACTAACTAAGGATTTATTAACTAGGAAAAAGATGTGAGTTATTTACAGGTTAAAGCAGGCAATATATATAGACAAATGAGTTACAGTCTATGGTTCCAAAATGTGACAGGGATGTTGTAATCGGTCAGCACTGAATGTCTTTTTGGGCTAGCCCAGGTTGACCCTAGGGATCTCTGCTTTTTTCTAGCTCCAGTCCTGTGAGAGTCCAAACAGTAGGGTGACCATATTTCCCAAAGTGAAAATGGGACACTGCATGGAGCTGGCCTGATTCCCCCACTCTTGTGGGGCTGGCCTGAGCTGCCTGGTGTTGTTGCTCGCCCCCATGAATGTTCCTCCCCACCCCCTTACGGAGGCATGCCCCACTTTTTTGGCAAAACTGGGCATTTATCCCATTTGCTCTTGCCAGATGTCCAGTTTTGCCAAAAACATCCAGGCTTATAAAGGGGTCTGTCCTGGCCAAAACGGGACATGTCACCCTACCAAACAGCAAAGAGATGAAGAATTTTCATGTCAGTTATCTTCATTTTCTTCCAGAATTCAAGTTGATGGGACGAGCTTCCTTGAACATAGCATCTTCACTCGTGTAAGAGGGCCATCAACTCAGTCTTTGTAGCACAATGGCCCACTTAGTTTTTTTGATAGTCTTTCTTGATCGGTGAGGGAACCACTGCTCCTGCCTGGGTTCACAATTTCAGAGCTGGCATTTTTACAGTTATCAAGCAAAACTTATATATTACCTTATTGCATGGGTTACAGACATTACAAGTGAGATTAATGCATGTAGCAATTTACAAACATTTTTTACTTAACACTAGTGCACCTTACAAGTCTAACACTGATCTTGAGCAATGCTAACATACAGGTGACCTGGTCTGGTTTCCAGCTATGAATTTGTCAGTACTCAATTGATGTCTACAGCCTTGGCAAGAGCTGGCATCTGATCTACCAGCATCACAGAAGTAACCATGGGTAGACCTTGAAAGAATCAGTGATACTGTAAACTTTGACTTGGCTAAATTTTTTCTCCAGTGCTTAACCTGTCATCTTTAATCTGAAAATCAGTCTGGAAATCTCAAGCGCTCAGGCCTTCTGGTGAGACTTCTGCTGCCTCCTGATTTCAGCAAGATCAGAAATAATGTGAAATTAGCTTCTCTCATGGTGCTTTAATATTTTCCACTTCCTATTTCATCTGAAACCAGTCAGAGCAGAAGGGAGTGAAAACTAACTCAAGTTTTGGCATATGTTAAAGGATCCGTTTGGACTTCAGTAAAATGTTTGCCTATTCCATTTGATGCAAACTAACTCTAATATAGGTGCACGTTTTCTACCTCTGGACTGTTAGGAACTCAAGTCCTGCTTTCTTATAAAAGGATTTTTGATGTGCAGTTGTGAGTCTGAAAACTTAAAAATTCAGAAGCCTAATAATATTCTTAGCAAGGGTGTTCAAATCTAAAAATTGCTCAATGGCCTAAATGAAATGGATGTGGTGATCTAAATCCAGTTCCTAGAAGACTAATTAATGTCCACAAACACTACCCACACCTGGCATTAATTGGCACTTCAGTGAGCAATCTCATCAGAGGGGAAGGACTGAATACACATGGTGACTGAGCTATGCATTTACCCCCAGAATGGTTCTTCTGTGTGTAGGCAGCTTTCAGTGCTACTGTCCATAGAGTGTCTGTTCTGTGGATAACTATGACATCACTTTCCAGGACTGTGAGGCTGGCACCTTTTGCCAGCACTAAATTCAAACAAGCTAAAAGAGAATGTAACAAACTCATGACAATTTAGAAGGGAGATAACTATAAATCCAGGGAGTCCATTTCTTGTCTCCTTGCAAGAATAATATCTCACTTCCTCTGGCAAAGTCCAATATGTGTGTTGTATGTCTATAAATGAAATATTGCCCTTAATTAACCAGTACTGAGGTAATTGGAAATTGCAACAGATAAAGTGAAAGGAAATATCAAAGTGAAATGCAGTTATCGGCTGCTATAAGCATATCTTTTAGGGGAGGTATTAATGAGAATTCACCACCGTGAAAGTGAAGTCTCGGCCAAAATGGCAAATTAAGCACAGGTTTTTGGCTTACATTTGGCTTACACTGATGAGACTACACTCATCTTATTTTGTGGGTGCCTATCTTGAGACTGTTTAAAAGGGCCTAATTTTCAGAAGTGACTGAGTACCCACCATTTGAAAATCAGCCCCTTTTAAGGAAAGTCAGCACACCCTAAAATTGAGGCACTCCTAATCACTTTCTATTGTTGCAAGTGAGGTCATCATTTTGTTTCGTTCAGTTTTTTTTTAAAATTTAAAAATAGAGTTTTTTTTAAAAAATGAGTAATTAGCATAGAAGGAATAAAGCTTTTCTAGGGGGATTAGAGAGAGAGTCTTTCCACTTTAAAAGCAAGCAAACAACTCTGCCCAACCACTGTAATTTGATTCATTTCAAAGGCAAAGCTTTACCAGAAGCAGGAGAACTCCCTCATCTTCCTCAGTGAATACTGATTTTTCTCCTATATTCTGCACATAGATAGTTTTTAAAAATGAAAACAACAATGGGCTGTGGGTGTATGACAGTGTGTAGCCAAGAGAAATTACTTGGACCAGGATCATGACTTCAGGAAAAACATTGCAGGACTAGCCTGTACAGTTCTGTACAGTGGGAAGTTTGATTTGACACTTAAATCAGTAAGTGGCAACTGAAACATAGAAGCAGCTTTCCATAGTCTGCCAAACATCTAGGCAAAAGAGAAGGCATTGGTCACATCTTAATAATGTATCAAGCAGGACCCAAAGAAAATACAACAACAGAGCAGCATTCTAGTCCATGTCATCTTGATTAATAGTAAATTCTATAGCCATCTGTGAGATTCCTCCAGAAACTTTGAAAACAACATAATCTACCTGCACTTTATTATAAAGATGGGCTGTACTAGTAGCTTCTGAATTCTGGGCTTGACTCTACACAGTCTTGCACTGTGTATAGTCACTTATAGCTTTACACAGGTATAATTGGAATAGTAACATTTTACATCCACTTTGCGCAGATGTCAGTGACTGTATCAACTGCAAACTGCTGTGTCTTAAATGTTACCACAGTGAAATTATCCTTATAAGGGCCACCACTTGAGCTTACTTGAAATCTTCATGCTATTTGGACACTTTTAAAAATGCTGCTAAAGGTATCTATCACATATTCCTTTCTGGTTTCACAGAAGCAAGAACAATAGGATAAAACTACTCAACATTCCTAAGTGGCCGTATTTTATGATGATTAATTAGGGACTGAGTGACTATATATAACATGACTCTTATGTGAGGGTTAATTTGTGGAGTGACAGTACACTATCACAGTGCATCCAATACAAAAGAATAACAGTTTATTTTTGTAATTGTGGCCATAGGCATGTCCCTCATCCTTATTTTTACTCTATATGAGAATGTCCTGTATGGGATATACTGTGTAGTTATCATACAGCAGAGTAATCAGAAACATTTGGCATTTGTTTCCCTGTTCCACTGGCTGGGAAGGTGAAAAAGCAACTAGTTTCATATCAGGGAAATTCTGTCTGAATAAGATTGATAAGGAAGAGTATACCGGGAAAATGTGTGCAAAGATCTGGCACGTGTTCCTCGCTGAGCTGAAGCTTATGGATGAAAGATTGATAATGAGTGTTTACTGGAGAGAGCTCTTTAAAAGATTTGGGAATATTTGGGTATATACAAAAAAAGTGGATTGCTCAGAATAACTTTTCCTGTGTGACATTATCCTTAAGGGAATGTGTAATGTGAAAAGCCAAGAGAAGGCCTATTTTTCCTAGCTTTTAATTTCATTCCATTGGGTCAGTCCTCAAGGACCATGACAAACATGGAGATTAAGAGAGGATTTTCCTTGGCATGCAGTCACATTAGATTACCCTGCCTACATAGGTACCTTTCTTGTTGCTCTGCTAGCCTACTTTGCCCTCAGAATCCTTGCTGTGTTCATTTATGCTAAACGCTTCTGCTTTTGTTCCCCGTCAAGAAGTTGCCAGTAAGGATTTTTGAATGGCCCAAAATGACCCTGTTGTTTAATTCAGCCTAAATCCTACATGACTCAAGAACAATATCCATGAGCCCAGCAGCAATAGTAATATAAAATGCTATACAAATACTTTTTATCATCCAAACATGGTATAAACATTAATTGTACCAGGCATATTTGTAATACAAGGGATCTAATGCCCATAGGCCTGCAGTATGGACAACTAACATAGGATAACTGAAAAAATATTTGGCCCAGTACATACCAGACCCAAATAGCATTTCATCCAAAATGAAAACCTTTAAAACTCCAAATTCACAAAATAAATGTAACACCCAGCAGCAAGTGCTCCCTGGCAAAGTGCAGGTACTCATGTTGCTCCAATTTAGAGGAACAGCAATGTAGGAAAGGAAGGATGGTCTTAGTAATGAGACACTGGAGTAGGACTCGGGGGACGTGGATTCAATTACCAGCTCAGGCACAGATTTCCTGTTCTACCTTAGGCAAATCACTCAATCTACTCCTGTGCCTCAATTCTCCATCTGTAAAATGGGGATAATACTTCCTTACCTCACATGGGTATTATGGGAATAAAATCCACTAGTGATTGTGAGAAGCTCAGAAACAATGATGTTGAAGGTCCTACCAGATTAGGTACCTGAATAGATAGATGGCAGGTTGCTCCTGACAACTGCCTTGCTGGCCCTTTCTGTGTAATTCTCATCTGACATGTTTTCTTTGAGAGGTAGCTGTTTTGCTCTCTCTTGTGCTGGCAAAGGCAGGACTGTGTCACATAGACTTTTATAATTTGCACTGTGTAAAGTTTTACACACTGTCATTAGTTCAAAAACATAACTGGTTGACCTGAGAGGGGGAAAATGTGCTGCTGGTGTGAGGTGCCATGGGTCTTGCTGAACATAAGCTGTCATCTTGATTTTGCTACTTGCTTGGAGGATCTAGGTTTTTTAAATTTTGGGTCAGGTCTATGTGTAGTTCCCACCTTGGAAGTGCCATTGGAGCAAGACTGATTCACAGATCTGTTCGATTTGTTCCTCCTTCCTTCCTCAGATATGCAAGTTCATTTATTTTATTTGGCAATACCTTTTATGTGTTGAGATTTGTTGTGCTGAGTTGGGTACTGACCAGTGTTCCCTCTAAATTTTCCCACCCATGTGCAGAATGAATTTTGTTATGTGCACCAATATGGAGGTGATGTGTCACACATCACCTCGTGACACATCACCTCCATATTGGTGCACATAACAAAATTCATGTGGCGGTGTGTGGCCTAGGGGTTCGGAGTGTGGGAGGGGGCTCAGTGATGGGGCAGAGGGTTGGGGTGTGTGGGGGGGTGAGCGCTCTGGGGTGGGGCCAGGGATAAGAGGTTTGGGGTGCAGGCAGCCCTGTGGCTACGACAGGGAGAGAGGACTGTGCCCAGATCTCTCTCTCCCCGCAGCAGCACCTGGGGGTGGGGGGAAGGGTCGCCTCTCCCAGGCCACAGCAGCTCCAGTGGGGCTGGGCCAGAGGAGGGGCTCCTCTCGTCAGCCACAACAGTTCCGGTGTGATCTATTTAGGACCTGCACGGCCCTAAATAGTCTACCGCGTGGCCGCACAGCTTACAGGGAACCTAGGTACTGACTCCAGTGTCAGTTTGGTGACATGACTTTTTTGGGGGGTGCCAGAAATAGCAAATAATTTCTCATGTGCTGAGTTAGGGACAGGGCTTCAGTGAAGAGCCATTTTCACTTGTTCACTGGGAATTCTGATCTTTTCACAGGAGAATTTAAATAGCAAAGTTATGTGAAAACTGCATCCTCATACTGATTGGGGCCTTCAGGATACACCTGGCTTAAAAAGAGTTTCTTGTGCTGGACTCTTTCAAAGGTGGTGATCATGTTTGCCAAGGCCCAAGATCATTATTACGTAATTACATAAACGCCTTCAAGCGTTTTTCTGGTCTGAAGAGCATTGTAAATATGCTAAGCATATGTTTAAAGTGGGGGAAAGGGTGAATAAATCTCTTCCACCAAATTGTTTTGTTTGAATATTTACACAAATGTGTCAGACTTAAAAAAAAATCTGCTCATTAATATAACAAAAATGATGTGCTGTTTTACAGTAAGCAATCAAGATATGCTGTAATGGAGTGTTTTTTGTTTTTTCTCTCCATAAAAATACTGGAATTATTTTTTAAAACAATACAATTAGGCCTTTAGAGATGTTAGCTGAATATTGATTTTGTTGATCTAAATTCTTAAAAGCATCCTTGTTCCTAAGCATAATTTTTAATGATCTTTGGTGTGTGTTTAATCAGTGCATTAGCACAGAAGTGTGCATTTCACATACAATAGTTGCAGTGAAGTTTTAGTAATCAGTAATGCCCTGTTAAAACTCTATTTGGCTGACTGCTGTATTGTGTTTGCAAGCCTGTATTAAGATTAATAAGAATAGTTTGTACTAGGCTAAAATGTAGATGAAACACCAAGGACAAAGTTGTAGTAAATTGAGCAAAGTCCAACTAAAAGGGGTGTTTTGTTCCATAAAAAGATGTCACAGGGTCGAGGATTGGAATTGTCAGCCCCAACCAGACAGCTTGTTGGCAAATCTGGGCTATGAATATTAGTACTAAATATAAGCTGATAAGCTCTTTCCTTCGTGTGGCTTTGACCCAGTGAGTGTATGTTGGGTACAGGTGCACTGGGTATGCCCTAGTCCACCTACAGTTCCCAGTTTACAGTGAGCCACACTAAAGCTCTGCCCTATTTCTAGTGCATTTTGGGTCTTGCATGCTTGCATAAGTTGTCCCAGGATTTGGCCTTGGGTGCATGGGCAAGTCAAGGCAATTGTGGTTTTAGACTTCTAAGTGAATTTTCTCTAATAAAGTAATAAGTGGTGAGTAAGTAATGCAAAGAACCTGGTCTAATCAATATGCAGAAAGCCTTCTGCCAAGTGGTTCTCTTATTTTCCAATTTAGCATCATTCTTGAGTTTCCCCAGAGAACACCATGGGGATTGTAAAATGTGGATGAAATGGTGAGGTGGTATTTATTGGGCAGCTGTTGAGTGGAATTGGTCAGAAAATGGTAAGTATCTTCCAACAAAATAAACAAACAAATGAACCTCAAAAAACTTTGAGATTTGTAAAGTTTTTCACCAAAATGTTCAACCAGCTCTACTGCTGAGTTTTTTTATAAGTTTGGATTTTATATAGGCCTTTTATAGAGATATTAAATCCTACTCTCCCCCATCACACCTTGCCTTTGATCTTGTATTCAAAAATTGTAGATATTTTTAACATGTATGCACATACACTCACACAGCTACTTTTTAAATGGAATCTAGACTACTTACCATGTGTAATATTTCTGATGGTGCATAGACCTTGTCTGGGTCTGGATCCTGAATTTCCTGCCATTGAAATCGCTGGAAGATTTGTGTGGTGAAGAAGTGCAGGATTGAACGCCTCAGGTTAAATGTTGCCCGTAGTGAAGTCAGTGGGAGTTTCGTCACTGACTTAAGTGAGGCCAGGAATTACCCCCAGGGTTTGTTCACCAGTGATGAATAGGAGAGCTAGACTGTATGCATCTACTGTTGTGGTGGGAACTGTGTAGGGAACTAACATTTTTGAATGTGCGGAGAAGGAAGGAAGGAAATAATGGCTAGCCTTGGATGAAATCAATTACTCTATCTATTGTGGATCACTGGGAATCAGAATGTTGCTCAGGATGGACAAACTTGCCTGTATACTAGGGCAAGGAGAGGGTTTTGTACTATGCTTTGGTTTATGCTTCGTTACATGAAATGTGTGTGATTTGTGATATGCAAATGGGCCAAGACTTTGCACTCTCCTGAAAAAATATGGTGGGTTCATGTTCTTGTGAACCATCAACCCATGTCCACAAATCTTTAGAGACCTATTTCAGAGTAGCAGCCGTGTTAGTCTGTATCCGCAAAAAGAACAGGAGTACTTGGTGCCACAAGTACTCCTGTTCTTTTAGAGACCTAGCTTTTCCACAGGCCTCCTTCACTTTACCTGACATAGTTTCTGAGGGAAGCTGTGACCTGATTGTTTCAACCCTGCTCCTTTGGATGAGCCCAATCAGTGGAGGCTGAGCAGGCAGGAGAGGGTATGTCCTGAGACAAGAGGCCTCTTGTTTGAAGATTCAGGTTCACCTGCTACTAGTTTTATAACCTAATAGTTAAAACGTCCCAAATGAGACACTTACATCACACGAGTGGAGCCAGCTAATACATGATAACTTATTCAGAGTTTTTCTTGTCTTAAGTTCCAAAGAACTTCTTTATTTCCTGGACATTTTTAAGATTGTTCTTCAGCTAGTTTATTGAATTGTTAGAATTCTGATCCAGGTTTATGGATCTCCTACTTTACAACGTAGCTCCTGTATGTTTTGATGATAGAAGGTGGGGCTGTAAGCATGTTGCTATTGGTTTCTTACACTGTACCTAATATTCCCCTGAATGTATATATTGATACTTATGGAAGAGTGCTATAGGATTTAATAGGGATGTGTTCAGTTAAAGTAATTCTAGTAACCTACATAACTGTTTAGATCCATTCTACAGGTGTTTTGAGCCATCATATATAATTTTATGGCCAATAGGCTCTTCTTATAGTACCTTTCTCTTCAGCCTGAAGGTAGGTTGCCAGGCATCTGGTTTTCGATTGGAACGTCCAGTCGAAAAGGGACCCTGGTGGCTCCAGTCAGAAGTGCTGACCGGGCCGCTGAAAGTCCGGTTGGTGGCACAGCAGGGGTAAGGCAGGCCCCCTGGCTCCATGCAGTTCCTGGAGATGGCTAGCTTGTCTAGCGTCTAGGCACAGGGGCAGCCATGGGGGCTCCGTGCACTGCTCCCACCATGAGCGCCAGCTCCGCAGCTCCCATTGGCCGGGAACTGCAGCCAATGGGAGCTGCGGGGTTGGTGTCTGCGGGCGCAGGCAGCGCGCAGAGCCCCCCGGTCCCTCTGCCTAAGAGATGGACATGTTGGCTGCTTCCAGGAGCCGTGCAGTGCCAGGGCAGGCAGGGAGCCTATTTAGCCCCGCTGCGCCGCCGACCAGGAGCCGCCTGAGGTAAGCGCTGCCGGGCTGGAGCCTGCACCTCTCACCCCCTCCTACGCCCCAACCCCTTGCCCCAGCCCGGTGAAAGTGAGTGAGGTTGGGAGAGAGTGAGTGACCGCGGGGGGGTGGAGTGAGTGGAGGGCGGGGCCTCTGAGAAGGGATGGGGCAGGGGTGGGCAAGAGTGTTTGTTTTTGTGTGATTCAAAAGTTAGCAACCCTAGTTTCTGGATTAGCAGAATGGTTTTTATTGTCCCATCTGGTAGCAATTCTGGGGATCTTGAAACGGTCATCATTGTTCTTTTAGTTTGAATCCATTCCACTCAAAATCACCAGTGTTCTTATCTGAAGTGGGAGAGAAACTGTATCTCCTGGAAAAAGTCAAGTGTTAGTTGAAAGGAGGTTAATTAAAGACTATGTGTTTGTTTCTGCTTTAACTCACAGGCCTTCTCACCAAGAGAGAGGGCTGGAGACCAACTGTAATCATAAACATTCCTTGTTACTGGATGTCTCCTGAGGGATAGTTTGGCATATAATTGTTCCTTGCTCACTGTTTCTCGTTAGCAAAAATTAACCATAACCTTGGGCTTCAAATATTATGAAGTCAGACGTAAATGGCCTGGGAGCAATTATCTGTGATGATGCTGTGTCAGCCCAAATATTTTTGGACAAATTCTGGCATCAGTTATGTGCATACAGTCCCATCAGTTTCCTGGGAGCAGGAGTACTAAAGGGACTGAGCAGCACACTTTTACAGCTGCAGGATGTTATTCACTAGAACTGGTCAAAAAGGTTCAAAATTTGCAGTTCTGATCATTTTTCCAGACAAAATAATTGTATTTTGGTGGGGGGAAATCGTTCATAATTTTTGAGTGAACATTTCTCAGACTTTGTCTTGCTATTGACTAGTCTGCTATTCGTCTCCTGGCACGATATGAACAACCTTCAGTGGCCTGGTACAGTGCATGGAAGAGAAGATTAAGAGCGCTGGAAAGGAGAAGAAATTACACTGGAGAGAGAGGTGCTGGGAAGATACTGAGACAAAGGCTTGGTGTTTGGGAGAAAACGGTTAAATACAAAACCCAATAACCCCCCACTACCAACAAAACAAACAGAAAAATAGACAAGGGTTAAAAAACAAACCAAAAAGTAGAAAATAGAAAATATACTTATTTTAAAAGTATAAAAGAGCCAGGGTAGCCGGGTTAAAATGCCAAAAGGAAATATGGCATAATTAAAAATGGAATTTACCTCTCTGCTGGGTAAGTTTGACACCCCTGAGCTACACCTCTGTCTTTTTGCTGGCATGAGTTGTTTCTGGCTGAGAATTTGTGACTGTTGCAACATAGTCCTTCGTTGTTGATTTACTATGCACTAACAGCAGCATCATCATAAAAAAGAACAAATATTATTTTATAACGTGTGCTTCCCTCCGTGTACTATACACATTTGACATCTAACAATTGCTCTCCTAACTTGTATCTGCTCTTTTTTTATATTGTGGAGAAGAGATACAAAAATCCATTTCATAAGTGTTCTGCAGTAACAGGCCTCACTCTGCTTTTGTACATTTAGATTGTACCGCCTTGCTTTCTTATTCTCTCCTTCTTGTGCTGCTGCTCTCAAAGAGAATCTGCTTTATTTCAGATGATTAAAGATTACTGTTGTTGTAGAACAAACTCCAAATATGTTTGTAATATTGTCTTTGGGTTTTGTTAATGCGTGTATTAGTTTCAGGAAGGCATTTTAGCACATGCCTACCTGAAAGTTAAGCATGTTCTTAAGTACCTGCCTGAATTGGGGCCATAATGCATGCATCTGACAGAATATCTGTTTCCATTCATGCTTGATTGATTGTTTTTCTGTTGTCTCTATCTCTCTTGATGTCTCCATCACGGCAGCACTAGCTTCCCTTAAACAACTTTGTCCATATTGACCTTTACAAATCACTTAAAATTTCTCTGAAAAACAAGCCTGTAGTTTTTCAATGTGTCCTCAATCAATGGCCAAACACACATTGATTCAATGAGTGGGTTTTTTATAGGTGGAAAGTTAGCAATGTGAAATTTCAATGAAGTTCATGAGTCACTGAGAGGAAAACATCATAGCTGGAGTATGAGGATGGGAAACCTTGCTTATGATAGCTTTATAGAAGCAGGGCCGGCTCCAGGGTTTTGGCCCCCCCAAGCGGCCAAAAAAAGAAAAAAAAAGCCGGGATCGTGATCTGCGGCGGCAATTCGGCGGGAGGTCCTTCGCTCCGAGCAGGAGTGAGGGACCATCCACCGAATTGCCGCCGAACAGCTGGACGTGCCGCCCCTCTCCGAAGTGGCCGCCCCAAGCACCTGCTTGGTAATCTGGTTCCTGGAGCCGGCCCTGTATAGAAGCTATCCTGCCTTTAGCTTACATTGATTTTCATTATCAAAGTCACTTCTGAAATATGTTAAGGCAGGAGACTATTGATGGCTGCTGTACAGCCTAGAGGCACCATTTGGGTCAAAATATTCAAAATGAAAGGTTCTTGTGCTCACATTGGCTGGAGTATAAAGGTAATTAGACTGAAGGAACATTCTTATCAGCTGCTGGCCATTTGAAAGGAATGAGCTAATCCAACATACATGGACCATGCAGCTGAGCTCTGAATGCTCGTGAGCACTCAGAACTGGCTGTGTTGTTATATTCCAGCTCAGAAATACAATGTTTATGTCCCAAATTAAGACTTTGGGGTATATTTCATCCAGGAAGAGAAACAACTTTCTTATTTGCTGGCACTTGCAAAATATACACCCATGTTTTTTGCCCACAAAATAAATTGTTGGGCCTAAATCTGAGGAGTTGAGCCCCTGGCTACTTGATTTATACCCATGCTCAGGTAGATAGGAACTCAGAAACCTAAATCTTTGCCTGAATTTGAATTTCAAGCAAAAATTCTGTAGTTAATTAACCCCTCCTGAAAATATACCCTTTAACATATTACAATAATATTCAACCGATAGTCCTAGAAAGTTTTGCCTGTGTAAAGGGTAAAAAAGCAATGCCCAAATGAAGCCATCATTAACCGTCCTTTTAAAGTTGTTCTTCCATTATTTTTATTGTATTCTGTGAATTGATGCCTTGCATTACTATTCTTTCCTGACAAATTCAAAGAAAGAAGGAGATAGCAAATAAGAATCAGCGCAAACCTCAGTCTATATCTCAGTTCTGAAGTGGAGACTTTTTTACTGGGCTTTTGAAGTCAGTCGGTATCATGGTGGTGAACTGATTCAGCCACAGCATAGAAGTTAGTCAGAATAGATGATATTATATAGTGAATGCTCCACAGTTTCCTCTGTGGGCTGAAGGGCTACTAAACATGTTTGGTGGAATTTTCATATGAGCTAAGCACTAGGCTACATCTGCTCTCACTGATGTGAATGGTAAAACTCCTGTTGACTTCACTGGGGGAAGAATTTGGCCAGCTCTGAGCACTTTTGAAAATTCCATCCATTTTTGTAACCATAGTCTAAAGGCAAAACTATTCAGTCAGATTTTTAAAGGTACAGTTTTACTCTGTCTTGCCTTCTACACACTCACCTGGAGTTCAGTGAGCACAAATTGGGCTTTTATCTGGTTTGTAATTATTTTATTTTCTGTTTTCTGTAACAAATTTATATAAAAAATTAACCAAAGTGATTGATTATCCAGATGGTTGAAGCCAATAGTCCAGTATGTTTTGGTGAACCATACAATACTCTATTATAACTAGGGGGTCAATGAATTATCTTGCATAATTAATCATACATCATTTTTCTTTAAGCTTTTAATAGTGCACTCAAATAAATAAAATATGTTGTGAACTGGAGAGAGTATATTTTGTATAAAGCATGCTCCTATGCTTTTGTGACTTTTATGCTAAGATAGCATGAGTCAAGCTGTAACCAGTTCATTGTGTTTTCTAAGATAGCTAAACAGATCTTTGATGCTGTATGCTAACCACTTTTCAGCACTTTTCATGTGAGGCCCATGATGGTAAATTTCAAAGTATCCATGCGAGCGATGCTGAATTGTTTTTACAAATATCATGCTAGTGTGTATATTACACAATTATCATTCTTTTGTTATATTTTTGCAGCAAAAAAAGTGTGCTAGAAGGTATATGCAGGGTGGGGGGCGAGCACTTTCAACTCCATAGGAAGACACAGACTCTATCCCAAAGATCTTACCATCTAAAGTCCTGATCTTGCAAACATTTGTGTGTGTGCGTGGCTTTACTCATGTGAGTAAAGCTGTCCAGTTGCTTAAGTGTATGCAAGGTCAGGTCCTAATTTAGGCATGACATGATGAATGGGGTTAACAAGAGGAGGAAGAACAAAGGCTGTAGGACAGTATATAATTGAAAGTAATTTTAGTTCAAATATGTGCACTTTACTAAGAGCACTGTATGTTGCTACTTAATAGTTTGCTTCCCCTCGCCCCCAGTTCTTATCACCTTAAATGTTAAGACCTGATCCTGTGAGGCATTGAGAGCTCCCATCCCCTACAGAAGTCAGTATTGATTGAGGGACCTTACAGGATCAGAACCTTATAGATTTTCCCTACTAATTTAGCCTCTTTAGTAGCTAATTCCTTAATAGCCTCAGAGATATACTGTATTGTCTGGACTGGCTAATTTATATATGTTCATATTTTCCAAGTATTCCCTTCTCTGCTCTTTGTTAAGCAGTTGTTTTTACATTGTCTTCCTGCTTAACTAGTTGTTCAAACTTATTAAAATAGAGCCAACTTATTGGCCATTTTTGTGTCTTCATTAATTTTATTCTGTTCCTACCGGTACTTCATTAGTTCTGCTCCCTCTCCCCACAATATACTTTCCTTCTTATTCCTCATGGTGCATTTAGCTAACATTATGACTTTACAGTTTTGTTCAGTTAAGTTCCCTCTCTTCCATTTTCACAGGTGCTCAAATTCCGCATTTGAGGGTATGTATGCAGTGTTGAGGTAGCCGTGTTGGTACCAGGATATTGGAGAGAAGTTGGGCCTGTAAAAGATTTTTACCTCACTCACCTTGTCACTTTAGAGGGTGGTATAGATACTTAGAAAGAACCAACAGGTTTCTTTTTACTTCAGCTCTTTGAGCTGCATTTCATGAAGCCACGTTGGCTGGTTCTCATTTCTTGGAATCTTGATTTACAGAGAAGCTGCTGTACAATCTTATGGCCCCTTGTTATAGTGAGAAAAAGCATGCTGTATGGATAGGGCACTGAACTGGGAGTCAAGAGACCTGGTCAATGAGGCCAGGATTTCACGTGGATTTTAATTCCCAGCTTTGCCCTGATGCTCTATGTGTCCTTAGGAAAGTGTCTTCACCTCTTTGTTTTTCCTCCCAGCCTTCGTCTCTCTTGTTTCTTTAGTATGTAAACTCATCAGGGCAGGGACTATTTTCCTATCTGTTTGTACAGCACCTAGCGCAATGGGCCCCCAATCATGATTGGAACCTCTAGAGGCTACTGTAATATAAATGATAATAATAAAGTACACGTAATCTAGTGTGCTGACACCATGTAAAGCAGATGTAAAATGCTACCTTTCTTTTTCTGTTATGACTGAACTAAAATTAATAAGGCTTATTTCTTTGAGCACTAGCATCACTGATGGTATCTTCAGGAAGATGCACAATTTTGGTAATAACTAATTAATGTAATATCAGTACTGGGAATATATTTGTCCCTTTAAAAAATTCTTTGCTATTGGATGGTGAAACTAAAACAAAATATCTTTAAAATTCAGAGACTTTTCCCACCAGATTACCTTTTCTTGAGATAGTTAAGGAAGAACTCAGTTTTGACCTAAGTTTTAAAACATCTGCAAATAATTTTAGTCTCTGTAGAGTTAACCCCATACAAAGTTATCAATTTTAAGTAAGATAGATAAGTACAGCTTCTGTACATCAGTATTTGCAATATTGCCTAAACATCCCTTTATTTGAAAGAGAAAATACCTAGAATACTGCAAATATTTTAAAGATATTTAGCTATATAAGACATTATCTGGGGCAACTGACATGTTTTTTAAGAGTGATCTCTCTAACTGAATGCTCTTTAACTAAGATTTTGTACCTGTAAATTATTTTAGCCCTGGCAACATACCTCCACAACAAGATGTTTTTTGCTTTAATGAGACTATCTTGCTGGTCAATGTAGCAAATCTGGAATGTTCTTGTCTTAAGATTTCCACCTCATTCTGATGTGGGTTCCTTGAGAAGAAACAGTGGATCCAGTTGATCTCTGATGTAACTTCATTGACTTCAGTGGCTATATTTGGCCCATTGGATATCTTAAAGATTGGACCATTAAGTTTGCCTGGTCTTTACTTTCATGCGTCTTCTATTTTAGAAGTTTGAAGGAGAGAAGTGTGACTTATTGAATTCCTTTGGATTTTTTTGCTTCATTTTAATTTAGTTATGAGATCGGAAAATAATGAATTCAAACATATCCCAAGACAGTGTTCTGTATAATATTCCTTCAGCAGCTTCATTCATCGAGCCAGAACATAACAGTATATTCTAAAAAGCTCTTTTTGTCAGTTAATGTGAAACTTAATGCTTATAGACTCATGGGTCTGACTCACTTACACTTATATTGACATTAATTTGCTTTAGAGAGCGAGAGACCCATCTGTGATTATTGCTTCTCTGAAAGATTGCAGTAGAGTCCGAAAATTCTAACAAGAAAAAAAAAAGTCTTACCAATTTTTCCTTTTCAGATAACTTTCAATCAAGAAAAAAACTGTAGTTTCTACTGGGCGTGGGTGGGAGGGGAATAATTTATCTGTAACAACTCCAATAAGCCTTCTGTGTCTTGTGCTTTGACTGTTGACCTTTAAGTAGGAATAATCCAAGACTGATACAGAGTAGAGAAGAAATTAAAAACAAAAGATCAAAATTAGATTTTAAAGCCCCAGGGGCTTGATTCAGTGGTGGTGATGGAAAGTCTACCGGGAGGAAACTTGGAACAGTTCGAGGTACCTGCAATCACTGATCATTTTTGCAGCTCTTAAATAGAGGGGGTGGAAGTAGTTGTGCAGCTGCAAAAAGGAGTGACACACACACACACAAGGGTGTGTGGCTACATTTCTACTGACTCAGCACATCCCATAAGCAGCCTCTGCTTGTGTGGCTAAAATCCTGGCTAAAACTGAAAGCTGTTACCCCTAGCACTAACTCCAAGGAAAGATTTCCAGGAAAACAAAGGCATTAATCCTTCAACCCTTACTCATGAGAGTAGTTTAATTGAAGTCAATGACTACTTTCACAGGATTGAGTTGCAGGATCAGACCTTCATGATATGACCTACACACATACATAAAGACCAGACATTCCCACATTCTCTGAGATACAAATTGCCCTGTTGTAATATTTTTTTTGATACAAAATTATCTTTATTTATTTTTATTTATTGGGGATATTGCAATCTAGAGGCTCCAATCAGGATCAAGTTTCCATTGTGTAGGAGCTGTTCAAATACATTATGACAGTTTCCGTCCCTACATTATCAAGACTGTAATGAACAGAGTGAAAAAGATGAACAGATGGAACCATTGAGACATGCGTTTAAGCCTGATCACCCTTTTCAAATACAGTAGCAGTCTAAATAATTTTTGGTCTATCAGCTTTAAGGACTGAATTTCACTTCTTCCTTCCCCTACAACTCAGTGTCACTTAGCACTGAGGCACAGTATCAACCTCATCCTTCAGCAGTAGTTATAAATGGAAGTACAGTAGCTAAGCAGGGAAACTTGTAATCAAAAGGGAAGAGTTGTTAAGGTGACCTCAAGCCCTGTATGAGAGAAAAAGCAAAACTTCTGCAGGAGAACAGGGAGTAGGGAGTTAGTGTGGCTAACTCCGTGAGAATGGTCTGCTCTACTTAACTATAAATAGAAGAAATCTTTGGAGATAGTCTTAAAGGAGCAAGGACGCATGCCTAGAAGTTTGTAGCTCTAGAACTGCAACAGTATTTGCCTTGTTATTGTTAAAATTTTCAAGGGCCACATTTCCTTATGTCAGGCTGTCTAAAATGGCTCATGATTGTGAGTTCCAACCTCAGGCAGTCTGCTCAGAAACAGGGCACAAACCCAAAACTGGTTGTGTGTTCTATACTTGGATTTCACCAACCAAGTGTCAAGTATGAACTCCTCAAGCACTACAGCAGCCTTAACATGGAGTCACAGATAGACCAGAGTACCAAGGGGATTATCTCGCTACCTAGGCAAGGTTGCCTTTCTGATAGATGGTCCCTTTCACCAGACATAGCAACAACATTCAGGTTACTTCCAGTCCCAAAGGACCAGACACTTACCCTAGGCCAATTGTACCTTAGATCGCTCAACAAAGACAATGCCTGTATCCAGTCCTGTAATAAACTAATGAAAGATTTACTAAGAAAAAGAAATGAGCGTTATTTACCAGGTTAAAGCAGGTAAACATACACAGACAAGTTAGTCTTAGGTTGAAAAAGGTGATGGAAGCTGCTGTAATATGTGAACTCCGTATGTCCTTTAGAGCTAACTCAAGCTAAGCAGTTTAGGGATCCCCTGCTTAAGCTTAGAAATCTTGCCCTCTCTAAATTCCAAGCAGCAGAGTGATACAGTTCCTTCTGGTCAGGAATTTATATTCCCTTCCCCCAGAGTTCAAACTGATGGAACAAGTGTCGGCACCTGTCTCTTCCTGTGTGTGTGGGCAGTCAATAAAGTCTTTGTCCTTTGATGTTTCACAATGGCTCGTTTAGTTTCAATGGGCTTTTTTGTGTGTAGGATGAGCATTTTACATTAATTAATGCATACCTTTCCTCTTTGGTAAGTTACACAATTAGAGGTTTAAAATGCAAACACTCAATATAACTCTATACCATGGGCTACAGATGTTATAACTGAGATCAATATATGTAGCATCCTATAAGCATTTCATCAAGTCTAAACACTGAACACATTCTTATCAAATGTATATCTCTTTTAACAATACTAACACACACAAGTGAGCCAGACTAGTTTGCAGCTATGCATTTGTCAATGTTCAGTGAGGCCTAGGGCATGAGCTGGCACCTGGTCTGCCAGCATCACACCTTAACCGATATGGTTAGCTACTTGATAGAATAAGTGTAGCCAGGAGGCAGGTCACAGGGGGTCATAAGAGAGACTGCCTCCTGTGTCCCTCAATGCTCCGTCCTGCCCCCCCCCCCCCAAAAAAGAGAGAGATTTACCTTTTTATTGTTGACATATCCACTTTCCTATAAAATTGTATGAGTTTAATATGCAGTTTCTGTGTCAAAACACTCTTGTCCCAATATGGGCGGTTGGTTATGCAGATATATTTGTTTAAATTGGAATTAATTGATTTGCCATTGTACAAAGGGAGTGTTTTAAAGTCTTATTTATCAATCACTAATGGGATAATTTTAATCATTTTAAAGCACTGCCTTCCCTGCACACGGTGTGTGTGTGTGTGTGTGTGTGTGTGTGTGTGTGTGTGTGTGTGTGTGTAAGAATACGGAACTGTAAAGAAGGATAGCACAATGGGGTGGTGTTTGCTGTGCTTATGGTGGAGGTAGGTGGAATATGGGAAAGGTTGTGGTATGTTCTCTGTGGTATATGATAGTTGTGTTAGTAAAGTATATGATTCTGGGTGTGGGAGTATTAGGTATATACTGTTGGTAGCCTTAACTTTTCGTTTCGTAGCATTTCTAGGTTTTGTATTTGGTATATATGTATAGGGCAACCTTAACTGACATGACATAAGTGTTTTTGTGAACTAATATAGTCTTAAATCTGCTAAATTATTTTTTAAATCCAGTGTTACCTGAATAACAGTTTACAATTAAACTAATTACTGTTCAATCTTAGCAATATCCCAGAGGGAAATAAGTTTTATTGTGAGTGCCTTGGCATATCTTTTTATTATCCCCTTTGTATTTTGGTATAGAATTAGGAGATTGGGTGCTGGTTTGAATTTTTTTAAATTAAATATTAATTGTCAAAGGTGATGCATAAATTCAGCTCTTTTACATTTGGATATAAAATATACTGTATTTAAAAAAAACTTTTTATCAAAACAAGAAATATTTCTACTCAAAACCATATATTTCTTCAAAATTTCTTCATAAAATTGTTTGCAGTGTTGTTGTAGCTGTGTTGGTACAAGGATATTAGAGAGACAAGGTGGGTGAGGTGATAATTTTTATTGGACCAACTTCTGTGGATGAAAGAGACAAGCTTTCGAGCTTCCACAGAGCTCTTTCACCCACATAAGTTGGTCCAATAAAAGATATTATCTCACCCGCCTTGTGTCTCTTCATAAAACTGTCTGTTTCTGAGTCCATAATGGATAGTTTTGGGTTGTTCACTGCTGAGGTGCCTTTAAGCTATATAACAATGTTTTAAAAGGCTGTAGAAAATTTTAATGGAATGGTTGTTTACATTGCAGAGTTTATAACTTTCCTGCTTAAAAATCGTCAAAGCATGAAAGTGCTTGTTCAATTACTTTTTAGTGTTTTTTGACTCTCGTGTACTATTTCATGCAGTTCTTGTTCAATTGTGGGCAAGGTGACTGCTTACTTTTCAAGGATACAAGGGAAAAATAAAACATAACTCTATGTAAAGATTTTGTTAACGGACAATACACCACCCTGGAACAACAGATGCACTTGTGTCCACATCAAAATTTATTCCCCCAAATTACCACTGGCCAAAGCCCAAGGTGGGCAATTTGAATCTGTATTATGAATTAAAATGGAACCGCGTTAGAATCTGTTTTTTCATGGCCCTACTGAGTTAAAAATGGATTTTTTTTTTAAATTTTTTTCCACTCGAAAAGGGAGATTCCCAACTTATTAGTGCCCATTACTTATTTCTGACTCTAGAATACCCTGAAATACTGGACTTTAAAACTGTGGTATTTCTAGGTGTAGAAAAGTTCTTTTAGGGGTTTTAAAGGTTCCCTTTAAACTCTGCACAATTCATGACAAGGTAATTAAAGCACCTGACTTTACAGAGAAATATATATGAGAAACGGTCCCAATAAATTGCTTAAAAATGTTCTAATTTGAAACAGCTTTTCAGTAATATATGTCTCTTGTGCAAAATACTTGATGTTATGGCATGCTATGGTATAAAGAGTTTATCAGCATGATTTTGAGTGTGACCTGAATTTGTCACAAGTGACATAACCAGATTCCCTTAATTGCCATAGGTCTGATCCACAGCCCCCTGAAGTCAATGGAAAGATCCCAAGGGTGGGAAGTAGGTGACATAACATGTTTTTTTCTGTCTCTCTTGACTTCTGTACTTCCTTTGATAGCCCGTATCCTGAAGCTGCAGATCAAAATCTTCAGCCTAGTTTTAGAAAGTCAAGTGGTTCAGACCGCCTTCTGGCAAGCAGCAGAAGTATTGAGGCCTTATTTAAATGTGAACTGGACCTTTTTTGAGATTAATTCACCCATCACTATTAAATTGCCGTCTTTCACTGGCACTAACTGTTGATGGAAGGTGAGTGGAGCGACCCTGGTGACTGCATCCTAATCTAACTAACGGGTCACCCTAAACAGATTAAGGTAGAATTTGTAAAAGCTTTAGTTTAATGGGAAAGTTTTCATGGAAGGCCTGGTCCTGCAAGGTGCTGAGCACCCTCAACTTCCATTAAAGTTGGTGGGAATTGAAGGCACTTAGCACTTCCTTGTAACTTGCCATTATCACTGCCCAGACTGGCCCTCTCTGTACTACGCAGCTTAAAAATGAATATTACAGTATGCTGAAGGTGATAAGAACGGGGAGAGGCACAATGCTGAGGGATTTAAAATATCATTGATTAGTTTGTGAATTGGGAATTACCTTAAACAATCTGCCTATGAGCACACATAGTAAGAAGTGGGAGTTTTCTTTCAATGGACTCTGTTATGAGATGCAGGCCTGTGGAAAGAAATTTGGGGTCTCGGTACAATGTGTTTGCTGGGGTCCTATTCCCTCCCATTTTACTTTATTTATGCAGACATTACGGATGTTTTAAGGGCCCTCTTAGCTCAGGACCTTGGTACAATTGTCCCTTCTTCCCCCCCAACATCCTTGTCAGCCCTGTGATGCTGAGCTCTTTCAACTCCCATTAAAAAATCAGTCAGAGTTGAGGACGCCAGTGCTTGAGAGATGAGGCTCAGCATGAAATCATGCAGTTAGACTTCAAAGTAACATTCATCCAATGTTGTGAAGGGAGTAAAACAAGGAGTAGAAAGATTCTGGAGACAACACAATTTCCCAAGCAGATGGGTCAGCTTCTCTCGGCTCTTTAAAACAATAAAAGTAAAGAAGCAAGTCCTTGCCGTGAAAACATTTCAAGAACATTGTTCCCACAATTGGGCATAGGAAGTAATTAGGCACAAATGATGCTGAGTGTTGCTAACTTACGACTGGAAATATGCTGTTGCTACGTCAGCTTGTGGAAGGGGTGTGGTCAAAGGTAGGTGGTGATCTTTGTGCTGCTTCCCTTTATAAAGGACCTATAATCTACAGATGAAGGAAAGGGGAGATGAAGAAATTATGTAAACAGCAGATACGAGCTGGTCTTGTTTTTGTTCAATAACTAAAAGAGGCATATTTGTCTTTTCCTTAATTAATACTGCCTGCAGACTGCCATTAATATTAATGAAACCGTGTATTCATCCTATTAGCATCTCTTCACGCTGAAGTCAAAACACACTGGCATTGCTATATATTCTTATTACACACAATGCATCACCAAGGCTGTCCCCTTACAGGAATATCAGGGAACAAACCCCTGAGTTAGGTCAAATGTCTATTTATTCATGGCTTTTCTTAATGCTGGATTTAATTTGTTGTATTTTGTTTTGTTTTTAATGTTGAGTAAACCATGTGACTTAAATCCACATTTTGACAATGGTGTGGCAATAACACTAGCAAAACTATTACTTAAACTTTGGGAAGATATTTGCCCTAAAATCCCTAGCTGTTGGTTGTGTATGTTTTTGTATCACAATGGTCTAAAGTTCCCGATCCGAATAAGGGACTCAATGTACCAGATGCTGTATAAACACAGAGTAGAAGGACAGTTTCTTGACTCTTTTAAGCATGTTTAAAGCAGTAAATCTAGGATCAATAAGATATTTCTTAAATCTCTTTTCTGACATATCTACAATTCTGAAATAGCTGACAGGTTTAATAAATGTTCAATAGAAATATATGTATTTTTAATAACCCAGGACACTGTCACTAAGTTACCTCATTAAAAACTGCTGCTCACATCAGCTAAATCAGACACCTCTCTGACCAGTTAATACTCAGTAATATCCACTTAAGGCCATGTAACATCTGTGTACGCTCTCATTCTTTAACCTTCCCCCCCTCCACTTAGAACAAAAGATTGGATATGATAAGGTTCAGTATGAGCACCAAATTGAATATTAGGACATTGCACTTTCAATACTCCATCCTGTCAACCAGGTGTGGGTCATGGCACATCAACGTTCTCCACCAAATGCATGCATTATACCATACAGGTGCAACACCTCCCTCATCACAAGGGAGCTGAATGAGTTATGGGAGTTGTATGGCACAGTGGAGAATACTGATGCTCTCTGAGACTCAAACCCAAGTTGCCAGAGTTAACTAGTGGAAGTGCAGTCTAGGTCCACAGCCAGCAAAGGCTGCAAGCACTGTAAAAGTAGTGCACTCTTCCCCAGAAGGCAAGGTAGAGGTTGTGCCTCTTATCACCCTCTGAAGATCCCTTTAGTCTACTGCTTTGGACAAAGCTATATGAAAATCCCACCATACTGACTCTTTGAGATTGATGGTGAAGTGAAATGCTTTGGTCGTCATCAGCCCTCAGAGGACTCCCTGCAACCTTGTCTTATATGTTGTTAACTAACAACTTCTAATGAATACATTCTAAAACTCAAGTATAGACAAGCAATGTAAACCTTAACACATGCTAAGCTAGTGGTGTTGAAGCCTAGCTCCTCATTAGGGTCTACCTTGACCAGCTAAATTGAGGTAAAAGGTATTGCCCTGAGTATAGACCAGGAAAAAGATTGAGGTTGGTTAAACTCTTAGGCTAACGAGCACCATTTTTTTTCTTGTCTAGATATATCCTTGTACACTATGTTGTATTCCAGCTAGGCAACAGCCTGATGAGTTTGTCTTTTTGAAGGCTGAGTTAAGACTACGATTATCACACTTTCATTAGAAAATATTGTGTTGTCAAAATCTTTACTTGATCAGTTGCTGTATTTGCTGAGGAAGTGTCCTTGTCCCAAAGTCCAAACATGCATCTGATTTTTATATCTCTCTGTCTTCTTTCCTCTTCCCTGCAACACACCCCTCTTTTTGGATTCCAAGTCTTGACTGCCCTCCCTCATATTTCCCAACTCTCTCTCTCTCTCTCTCCCTCTCTCAAGAAAATTGGCAATGTTGCAAGTTTGAAATACGTAGGTTCTTTGAGTAAAGCTTCCAGTTGACAATAATGGGGAATTCCTTTTTGAACCAGAAAATCATTTATCAGGAAGGCTTTAAATGGAGGATCCTGCTTCTGGTACTGAATGTGGTATATAGATTCGTTTGCTCTCTTAGGTTCAGCATAGCATATGCAGCTAAACACAGTGTGTTGATGGATTGGGAGTTAGACTGCCCTCTAGCTGCTGGATCTCTTTATCTTATTTATATAAGTTTCTGGCACTCACTTTGCAGAGTGTAGCAGTTGATCTGTGAACATAGTATTGCCTGATGAGTGTTGAAGAAAATTACCTTAGAAACGTCCCTTGGTCTAGCACCTAGTGACTAGAGAACATTATGTACTCCTGGGGGCATTCTGCGCCAAAAAAATAAAAATGCTGTGCACAGTATTTTAAAACTCTGCAAATTTTATTTGTCAAAATAACACTATATAATCACGGCGTTTTCAATTATATTGGTAATTTATTTCAAAATATCTGTCAGCAAGTATGTCTATAACAATACAGACACACACAAAAATTCCCCCAGGAGTAGAGAGTTAAAGAAACCCCTACGACAGCCCAGTTCCTGTTTCTCTGCCTTCTCCCGCCCAGAGCCTAGCTGTGGGGGTCAGACACTCACACCATCTCCCCCCAAGAGCCCAGCCATTGGCCCGCCCTGGTCCAGACACTGTCCCCTAGAGCCCGGGGATCCAGAGGGAGAAACAGCGTGATGTTGGGTCCTCGGCTTGCACGGAGTTTCTTGCCCACTGCCGCCTCCTTCCTTCAGGACATACTGAGAACTGCAGCTGCTGGGAACCCTGCAGTTCCCTCACCCTCTCCCTGGCCTTATATTCTGCTTGTGAGTAGGGCTCTGCCAGGTCCAGCGGACCCTAGTGGTGGCCAACATCTCTGCAGCCAATTTCTGTGAGGGGAAAAGAAATTCTGCATGCACAACATTAATTTCTGCAAAATTCTGCATTGTGCAGAGGCGCAGAATTCCCACAAGAGTAAAGTTATGGTTTAGCAGCTTCTCATTGTAAAATAAATTCACTGATAGTCAGAGGAAGAGGGTTTGAGGAATTATTACACTTTGTAAAGACAGAGGAAAAATATACCAAGCCTTTTCTTTATTTCTGCAATAATTATCAAATCAATCACATTGCATCTTACTATTATTTCCCTATCTTGTATATTCATAAAGCAGAGTAGCACTAAAAAGTGAATACGGCAAGAATACATCAGTGTAAGCTTTTATTTACATACGTTTCTTTTTGGAAATTAAAAAAAATTAGCGAAACTGATGAAGCTTTTGTAAAATGTAGAAAATTTCATCAGCTATCTCTACTGCTGCAACTAAACTGTATTGTAAGGGAATCCCCTTAACTCCAGATCCTATTAAATCAGGGTTTTTCTTTTGGTGGTGGCTGAATTTTAAACTTCATAGTGCCTGATCTTTGTCTTTGGATTCTACTACAGAATATATCACACTGAATGTTTTCAGTGAATCCATTTAATGAAAGATGTATTTATTTCTACAGTAATGTGATGGTTTTTTAAAGTGGATGTTTTCTCAACTGTGTTCATGGTGATCGTGTTTTATTCTACATAGGTTCTTATACTGTGTTCATCACCGTAATAGTTGAATGCATTTGTATGGCAGATTTTTGAGAAATGCATCTCTCAACTTGCCATAGCCCAAATGTGGGACTCTGTGTGTGACAAAAGACACAAAATGATGGACACAAAAAACGTATTCATGCACTTGAAGCCCAACATAGTTTTTTGTTTATATTGTAGTTCTCCCTTTTACCAGAAGTTCTTCAGGTGCTTTGAACATTTAGAACATGCTTTTGGCTCTTCAGACGTGCTGCAGGAGCATTACAGAGAATTCTGGGGCATTTCAATCTCATGACAGAACAATATAGGACACACAAACTGTATCTAGTGAGATGTGACATGGGGAAGGAGCGGAAAAGCTTCTTTTTCATTAGGGATGGGTTCAAAT
Source organism: Terrapene triunguis (assembly GCF_002925995.2). Classification (NCBI taxonomy): domain Eukaryota; kingdom Metazoa; phylum Chordata; order Testudines; family Emydidae; genus Terrapene; species Terrapene triunguis. The sequence continues at coordinate 3,646,435 of NW_020698074.1, read as the reverse complement.
TCTCGCTTCTTATGCAGGTGAGCTGTGTGTGTGCTTTACGAGCAGCATCATGAGATGGATTAAACCTCAGTCACTGAAATATTAGTGTCGGATATTCGAATTCTGGTCATTCTACTCCACTGTTAGTAACATGCACACAGAACAGAATGGCAGAGAAACTCAGAGTGGGGAAGAGAAGCAAGACAACAGCTGGGGAAAGTAACAAAAGTGTAGGAAGGAAAGCTAAGAGGATCGCAGATGGAAGGCAGTGCCTCGAAGATATCTGATTCAGGTGTCAGGACGTGTAGGGAGTATAAATGTGAAGAGTAGGGAAACGTCTAGGTCACCTGATCTCAGATAGGAAAAGGGAATGGGTTTATATTTCTTTGGGCATTAGAATTGCCTCCTATCACTACTACCTAGCATAGGTACTGCAGCTAGGGTTGCTGGGGGTACTGCCACACCCCCGGGCTGGAAGTGGTTTCCATCATGTATTGGGGTTACAGTTTGGTTCAATGGCTCTCAACACCCCAGCTACCTAGACTTACTATGCAGAATCTGCAGCTTCATTTGGCAGCTCTTCTTGTCTGGGCTATCCCTTCATTCACCTCACAATAGAGGTAATTTTATTCTGAATCACCTGGAGTGCCAATGTCTGCCCTATAGCTTCCAGATCTACCCTTGGGTCCTATACAAGGCTTATCCCATATCTAGTCCCTGTACATCAACACCCCTGACTCATTAAAAAATCTGTGTTGCCGTAGGTGGACCTAAAACTAGTGCATTTCCAAAATGACCACTGCTCCCAAACCACCTGTAGGGAAGCCACTGGCCTGTCGTCTTTGCTTTATGTTCATTGTGCATTTTGATTCCATAGAATCAATGTAGCAAGATGTAAATAATGTATGAAATTAAAATCCCCTGACCAATGGTGTGTAGAAAGGAGGAGTGTGTAGGAGCAGGATTTTATAATTGTACTATGAGAATTAATGTATGATTTGATTTCATCCTGCCAGCCACCCTTTTTGAATAGCAGAAAGGAATGACAGACCAGAACAATCCCTATGACTGATTATGGTCACCCTTTTGTTTTAGGATAAGTTATAATGTTTACTATGGTTTCCTATATGTATTACAAATTAGGCACTCTAGTTAAATATGCATTTCTTTGTTTTAAGGTTTTAGTAAGTAAGAGACGGGATCTTGTATTGTCTATGTTAAGGAGATTAGAGGAATGTTGAGGGCCTGAAGCCCCAATGTGAATTGTTTTTTAGTTATAAGATTTAGCAAGGCTTGATTTACAATGTATTCTGCTGAATATAAAATGCTGTCTGTATACCTTTGAAGGTTTCTGTAAGAGATTGTTTGTGTGAATGAGGAATGCATGCATCAGGAAAAGATAAGGTGTGAAAGCCATCACAAATGTCCAGGTGGTCAAGAAAAAGTGAGAGACTTGGAAAAACCAGGAGACAATCAGAAAACATCCATTGTATGCTAAATATGTTAGCAGCATTGACGACCTCAGAGGTGAGGCAGGCATCCCCAAAGGCGAGACAAGAAATAGGAGATAACGATGGGAAGCCTGACAATAACCATCAAATGATAACACCACTTAAGGACAAATGATTGCAGGATGACATTGCAAAATGCATGGACTCAAATGGGAATTTACAACTATAAAGCCGGGGTGTTTTGCCATGGAACTCTGGGTTCAGTCCTGCAAAGCCTCGGAGCATCGGATCGCGACCGACAAGAGCCCAGCTCCACACTCGTGCTCAATCTAACTGGCCATTAGATTGACTCGAGCTACAACAGACTGGTAACTATAAACATCAACTGGCAGGACTCTGTGTGCGTGTGTGTATGTGTGTGTGTGACTAAAAAGCATATGCTAACTGTTGTATTTTCAATAAATGCAGTGTTTTTTCCTTCTCCTGAAAAGATCCCTTGTGCTTTGTACAGCATAACATGTGCACTGCTGTAAAATCAGTATTGTGGTAAGACCTGCTCTTTGATTAGCAGGACCACCTATCTTCCAAGGGTAGTAAGAACAACTGTATGAAAATGTGATCCAAGAACCTCTTAATACCAACTGGCAAGGGGATTACAGGAATATCTTGATTCTGGTATGTACGTTGTGGGTCACTGAGAATGTCATGTGAGGTCTCAAATGAAAGCTGGTATCACAGTGGTCATTAATATAATTGTGAAATGCATGTACAAATTCTATGTAAGTTGTTTATATATAAAAATAGTGTAGCAGAGGTGAAAAACAAGTTTTCTGTCAGGCAAAAGACATTTATTCACCTGCCTCTCTGTCGGGATGTAATTTAAGGATTGTAAGCTAACACAATGGATGTCTATTTACATACGAAGTCAACTGTTAATGAAGAGATGTGAAATCAACAGAAAAGGAGCACACAGGACAAAACAAGTGGGGGTGAGAGTTATCCTGTCTGAGTAAAGACAGTGAATGTGGAGGTATTTCTAGAAGGCAAAGATGACATCCTGTCACCCTGCACCTAAGAAGTAAACACATGGCATGTTTACATTCATGAAAATGGGATTCCAGCCAAACCTGGTTGAAAACACTGAAGAGGACTTTGGATGAGATACACTTTTTTGGACAGGAGGTTAACCTGCTAGTTAAGTTTAGTCTCTAGAAAATGTGTTATGATTTTGTTTTGTATGTAGCCATTTGTTTCCAATAACCCTAGTCACTATTTCCTGACTCTCTAGTCTTTAATAATAAACTTAGTCTTGTTTTCACTATAAATATATCTCAGTGCCATCATGTTAAGCAAAATGGTGATCCTGAGTTGAATTTTACAAGCTGGTGAGTGCTGTTCCTTTGGGAATGGCAGAATTGGTAATCTTGTGAGTGTCCCGGTGGATAAGGGGTGGATGCTGCAGAGAATGTTCGAGGACTTGGGCATTGGTGTAGGCCTATTGCTACCTAAACAGAGACAGGCCTAGAAGGAATTGCTTGTGTTGCCAGAGGTTGTTGGTTTCAGGGAGCTGATCCACAGCAGACACAGACAACGCTCCTTCACAAAGGTAAAGGTGAGGTGCCTCACAACCCTGGGTACCTGTGGGGAGCATCACCTAAAAATAGAAGTGAAAGCTTAATTTTAAAGGGCAGCACTCAACAATAGTTTGTTCATTGTATAAAATTAGCTATAGACAAAATTATACAGTAACCTAGGTGACTTCACTGGTGAAATATCAGACAGAGATCTCTATATTGACAGATACTGAAGGTGAAACATTAGGCACCTAATAAATATCCGTCACTCCACTGTATATTTGATATGATATTCAGTTATGATGTATCCAGAAAATGGAACCACTAAATATGACAGTGAACCTCCTTGCTGTTCCCACATTATATTTTTGTTTTGTAATTATACTTTTGTTGAACTGCATTCTGCTTCAACACTAGATTGGCTTGTATATCTGGGCATCACTGGCTTCTGTTGGACTAAATCAGACCTGCTGAAGTATGTATCAGTATAGTTAACTTATCCTCCAGTAGGCTAAAAAGGGATGTGAGCCCTGCTTCTATAACTAAGAGACAGCTATTTTAATTACTCAGTGCCTAAAACTAATGTTATCAACACGACTGTAAATTGGCAGTAACATCTCTGACGGCAACGGAAATGTAAAATTGGTGTAACAAAGATAAGGCTCAAGCCCTTGTGTGTCTGGAGCAGGAAGTCCTGATTAGCACTGTCCAAAATATTAATCTTTAATTCCTGGAGACTCCAGGACAATCCTGGAGGATTGGCATCCCTAATTCTGGGGGGCTTGAATCTGAAACTTGGAGAGTCAGAACCCATATGGATAATAAGAACCAAGGAAAAGATTGGTTTAAAGCCTTATTGAACAAACACTGAGTTTCACATGGGTTACACTGAGGTTGTCTATGCTGACAAATGAGTTATGAATTGTATTCTTCATCCCCTATAAGTTTAATTAGTTGGTGGATAGGAACCTTGCAGTCTCTGTAGGTTTATGTAAAACAATGTAACAGGGCCAAGAAAATACAACCACTAATATGGTTTAATAGGCTTCAGTAATTCAGTTGTCCCACTAGACTTTTTATACATTAAAAACTGGTTGTGAAAGAGCTTACCCTGTAAATGATGCTAGAGGAGAAGAAAATTACACTGCTCTTTGTAGAGTGCTTTTTTTGAGTAACAGAATCACTGTTTTTAGCAAACTTGTGACTAGGACTGAATTCCAGTCTTTTAGAGCTTATTTTATATTCCTTTTACACCTACCTGCATCATTCTGAGCACAATGTAGGGCAAATATCTGTTGCCAAATCTTTCTTCAACCTCTTCTGCCCAGTAGCTTTTGAGAGATGACTGTTCTCACTTCCTCCTCCCTGTCTGACATAACTTTCTCAGGAGCTCACTGTAGTCCCTCTGACTTTGGCAACCATAGAAGGTAATGTATTCACAGAGAAGAAATGTTCTTGACCAATTACTCTATTGTGCAGACTTAAACACAAACAGGCTTTTATTTCACATCTGACATTCAGCAATGCAGACATTTCTTTGTCTAATTGCTATGATGTTTTTCCTTTCATTTTTTTCATTCAACAGATATCTAAAATTTGAGGATTTCATGAGTAACTCCTATTCAGTTTAGGTTTTCTTCTCATACGCCCCCCCCCCCTCCCCCGAAGCATGAAAGACAAGACATTATATTGTCACTTTAATATCCTATTGTGATAATTTAAAAAAAATTTAATTTCCAAAGGAAATTCCAGGAATGCACAAGGTTTGTTCAGTAAAATTCTAAGTTTTGCACTCCAGAAGAGTATCATATTAAATCCAATGTCTCTGGTACATCTTGAGAACATCAGTTGAGACTAGACTTGTATGAAAACTGAGTCAAAACAACTTAGGGTTCAAAATTAGCTTCCCCCCTCCAACTTCAATGAATATCTGAACGTGCATTTTTGTTAGTGATTTTTGACAGCAAAATTTTCTTCATGTTTTATTTTTTTTTCTGCATTTTTTGGGTGTCGGTTAGAGGCAGCTTTTCAAATTGAATTTCCAAATTTTAGTTACATTGAAATTGGTCATCTTGAAGAAACGACATGGTATTTCTTCTTTTTGTTTTTTGAATGGCTGAACCTATCTCATTGCTCAGCAGGGTAAGCCAGTTTCACTTGTAGGGGAAGAGGAGCTATGTTTGTTGTGCTCTTATTGCATCCTGTTTAAAAAAAAAAAATCATTCAATCTAACCCCCCACCCCCCATGGTTTGTCTATGTGAATCTTCATAGAAAGGTGGCAGCTGGCAAATGGAGGAGAGATTTTCAAAGGCACAAATGGCAGTTAGATTCCTAACTCTCACTGAAAGGGGGTAGGGTGCCTAACTGCCATTTGTGCCTTTGAAAATCTCCCCTTTGGTTTTGAAACAGAGCAACAGATGTTTTGGACTACTGGCTCCCTGGGCCTACTGGCTCTTCAGTAGAAACCATCAGAAACCAGTAGAGTCTTTCCCTTACTATCTGCTATCCATAAATACCACAGTTAAGCTCCCAAATTAAAAAATATTTTTCCTCCATTACATCTTACTGTTGTACAAGTAAAATCAAATCAGATGCTTACTTTCCATGTATTTCTGGCGGAGGCCAAGAAAAGAATCAGGAATTCCTTCAGTTATTACAGACTGCATTTTACATTATTTCATATGTAAAAGCCTGGATTGTTATGATTTGTGTTACAAGTGGAACAGTAAAGTCCCCCGAGAAAGCCCAGAATTTCGATGTTGCATTCCACAGGGCTCTAATGTCTGCCTGTTCTTCATCTTCTCTCTAATCTAGTGCTATCACTACTTTATGGAACACCTTTCACTTATTACTGCTAAACTCATGCAAAAAGTACTTACTAAAATGCAAAACTACTTGGAAATTAATGTGTTTTTCCTCCTAGCTATCATTACAAACTCAGAAATGGACCCATTTCTTGGGAATCCTTTCTTGTTGTTTTTGGATTTACCTTTATATGGATTTGGAACCAGAGAATGTATCACTGTCATTCATATATACTTCTTTTACAGAATTTAGAGTAACTTTGCTGAGATGTCCTGTGTAGCTCAGAGTGTAGACCTAAATGTGAGGTCATATCCTCTTTCACTTACACAGTTGGTGAAATTAATCCTATTAAAGTCAATATAGTTCCAGCGGTATAAGAGTGAAAAGAATGTGACCCTTACTTTGGGTAGATAAATAACCACTAGAGACACATTTTTAGGTCCTTCCATGCTGTTTTTTAACCTTTCAGGGAGTTTAAAATAATTTCAGCAGTCTTGGGTGATTCAAAAGTGACAGAAATCAACATCATTACATTTGCTTAGGGCTTGAGTAATAATAATTTTTCCTTACCGAGGTAACATGGTGCTTAATTAATATTGATAAGCACCCAAGAGTTCAGATGATGTGTGGAACCACTGTTCATCTTAATCAGGAAGCATTTATTATATAAAATAACTATGAAGTACAGGCGCACACCAGTAGCCTTCTACACAACTTTGAGTTCTAGCTTTGTCTGTGCTCTTTACAACACACCACACCCTCTCTGGACACCTAGACTTCCAGTGGCTAAATCCTGTTACACATACACATATTATTCCAGATGCTCATCCAAAGCTTTATTCAAACCTCACAATAAGTCTTTCTTACAGCATTTTGATACTTTCTGTTCCAGCTGAAATCAGGAAGGGAAGAATTGTATATAAAGAAGAAGTTAACTGAGCTGGATTAGACTGGTTACTCGATGAGCATTAAAATGTCAATATTTGCCAGAATAGTTATTTTCTATTCTGCTCTAAATATGGGGGAACTGTGCTGAGTCCTAAGCCACTCTGTGGCAACTGGCAAAAATGTTGAACTTTCAAAAGCAATAGCTGAACTTTTTCTTTTGAACTTCAAACAAGGTTCCATAAGCGTTGTGAACGTTACGGTTTTGGTGGAGTTAAGGACTGACAGGCTGTATGTGGCATGAAAAGTTTTGCTTAGTTAGGTGAAAATTAAAGTAAATTTGATAATTCAATAACCATACAAGTTCTGTATTCACTGTAATTCCCAGCATGGCTGCTTCTGAATGACTCCCTCCCCTCACTGTACCCCCTTCCTGTTCTTCTGCCACATGCATTCCCATAGGACCTATTTCCATTTGGCACAGTATTTGTGAGGTGCGAAGTAAAGCCTCCACATTCTGTTACTGGATACAGGATTCTCAAAAGGTTTTTGTTTGATTTTGTTTATCCACTCTACTTTGTTTTATTTGGGGCGGGGGTAAGCCAGAGCAAAAGCACCTATCTTGGCTACAGTATGTATTTGCTCTCTGTTTTGCATTATTGATGCTGTTATGCAATATTATTGACATGATACAGAAATTAGGCCATAGGAAGGTCAAGCAAAGTAAATGACTGAGATGCTGCTAACAAAATTGCAGCCAGGCATTGGGAGAAGCGGGGAATGGTGCTGGTGCCAGGATTTCAAGCAAATAGGATGGCAGACAGTATTTCAGTGACTTTTATTGTGCTGGCCTAGTAGTAGTTGCTTCAGGAAGGAAAACAAAACCAGGAGACTATGAAAGCGTTAATCTGCAAAAGGGAGTTACTATTCCCTTCAGTTAAGGAATGTGATGGAAGGAAGTTATTTGTAGTGTTGCACTGCTTGCAGAGCTGAAGCATTTGTTTAAGTAACAGCAAAGCAATTTGTAATTGGTTTACAAATGTCTGCAACTGATGATACCACGGAATGGCATTTAGAATCTAACTGGGCATGCCGAGAAGGGATAGGGGAGACATATGCCCATGTAAACACAATAATAAATTATGAGAAGAGAGGTTTATTTTCATAAATAATCCTTACAGGTTTCCTCTCATTTCTTGTCATATCTTTTTCTTATTACCACTGTTCAAAGACATGGTTAGTGTTGTTCCTCTGTTTAACTGTGGGTTATTTCAAACAGATGTTTTTGAAGTGCCTTGTTTGTGTTGCCTTGAGTGAGTGTTGGAAATCACAGGCAATTTTTTTCTTACATGAACAATCATAAATGAAAAATGTCTCCCATAATTTACCTTTTGTTTGGATAGAAATGTTCTTTCTCTGGAGATTCTCAGTGTAAAGTCTACATGTTTTGTAGCTACCTACTGATTTGCTATGTTCTGTGGTAATGACTAGTAATGTAGGTTGTTTGTAGTTTCTCTCAATTTCAATAGGTTCTTTCCCTCTGAAAAGGTATTTTCAGAACTTGTATTCCAATTTTGATTAGCTTATGCCTATTTTTGACCCAGTGAGTATTTTAAAGTAATATTCCTTGGAAATGTTTTTCCAGAACAATTTCAATTAATAATCTGAGTCTGGTAGGCTAATCGTTGGGCCAGTGGGGGAGAATCTGAATGCCTCAATTTTTGGGTGCCCTACGTGAGATATAATGAGCTTAACTTTCAAATATGCTTAGTAGCTGTCGCTCCCACTAACTTCAGTTGGAGTTTGTACATTGAAAATCAGGTCTAAGATGGCTTGAGGTGGGCACTCAGGCTCCCAAAACTAGTGGGCACTTTTGAAAATTCAGGCCTAAATACTTCAACCAAGGCTATAAGGGAATCAAGGCCAGGATTAGAAATCAGGGAGCAGCAGATGTTCAGCTGATGTAAGTTGTCATTAAAGTAAATAGAGCTCTGACAATTTACATCAGCCAAGGATCTGCCTGCAGGGGTTCCTGACTTCTAGAGGTGTGTGTTTAGACGGTGATTGTCCAGTTCTGCAAGAAGTCTTCAAAAATCCTTCCAAGCCCTTCAGATGCTGCCTCCCTGAGGTCTGAGATTTTCTTGAAGATGCCTGTCTTTGTATCTTTTTTTTCCTTGATAGTCTATTCTAGTTCTTATACTATGCTCATCACCTTGATTTTAGAGCACATAAATATACTGCAGGCAAGTTTTCAAAGGCAACAAACATTAAAAAGCTATAAAAGATCTAAAATAGATTATCATAATGAGGGCAATCTGAGGCAGAATGCGTAAAACCAGTTGATTGGATCTTATTTTTGTAGCTCTCTTGTTTGTTGATATAAAACAAAAAAACAGACAACAACAAAAAAACAGCAAAGCTTATTTATCACATAAATCGGTTACAATACAAAGTTCTGCCTTAAAAATGCTCACAACTCCCACTGACCTCATTGCCTGTTTGTACCTGGAGGAATACTTTGGCCCTTTAGTTGTCAGGTACTACAACATATAATCTCTACAAAATAGAAGACAATACAGATTACCTCCAAAATCTTTATCAGGTAGTGGTACATGCATTTAAATATCAGGAAGGTGGCTGAATCTTTTGATCTCCTATCTGAAGTTGAGTGCCTGAGTAAATTGAAAGGAACCTCTATCATCCATCACCAGTAATCTACCTTTGTGTGGATGGGACATTTGCAAAAATATAACAGCAATTTAAAAACTGGCTTATAAGAAAGTGTAAAGCATATAAGTCTAGAGCCACATCCTCAGTTGGGATAAATCAGCCGAGCTCCACCGAACTCAATGGGGTTAACTTCAATGGTACTAGTCCAGTTTATGCCAGTTGAAGATCTGGGGTGAAATCCAGGCCCAATGGAATCAGCAGGAGCTTTTCCATTGACTTCAGTGGAGCTATGATTTCACCCCTACAATATAAACATGAAAAAAGTAATATTGTACTAAAAAAAATTCCCATGGTGCCATACTGGAGTTGACCATTTGGCTGTGTTACTGGTGAGGGTAGTACTCATCTGACTCTGGAGACTGGAGCAGAGGGCCACCTGTGAAGAATGAGACTCCGAAAACACTGTCTCTTGTGGCTGGGGGTAGGAATCAGGGCCCAGGCAGGAAAATGTTCTTGTTTGAATTTCACACTTTGTGTGCACACACCGTTGTATTTGCCTAAGCAGCCTGCGGGTTCCAAAAAGCTGGTCTGGAACATAATTGATTTTAGAAACTGAAAAGGAGAAGATAATTACAGACTTTCTGCCAGCGGATATTTTAACGGTAACAGATGGGGGGGAAACTAAGGTTACAATGATTTTTTTTTAAATTATCTGTTGGACTTCTCCCTGATCTCTGCAGCAAGCGTTAAATAAAGAGCCAGTATGTACTGCTGACTTTCAGAGCTGCACAAAGCAATCTGCTAGAATCGTGCAGATGAATGACCTTACTAAAGGACTCAGAAATGTGATAACTATGGATTCAAAGAAAAGAAAACTAGTCTTTACAAAACAAAAGGTTTAACTTCCTCTGATGCACCAACACTAACCTGAATAAATATGTGCTATTGGCTAAAGTGGACGTAAGCCAAAATTCTCAATTGTGGGTGCCTAAATATGGATTTAGATGCTTACCCTTCAGTGCCTAGTTTAAGACACGCATGTGAAATTATTGGCCATCGTATCTTGCAATCAATGCTAACCTTTAACTTAAACTGAGGCAATAGACATTGACATTTGTAAAAGTGGCTATTTAGTTGGGGTACCTCGGTTTTGGGGCTCCCAGATTGAGGCACTTTGGTATTATTTTCAAAGATTCTGTGTCGGGCTGGCTGGAAAACAAGTATTTGAAGGCTGTTAAATTTTAGAGAGAGAGAGAGACCAAGAACCACCCTACACCAGCTAATAGCCCAGTGGCTAGAGCACTTACCTGGGATGGGGGAAATCCAGGTTCAAGTTCCAGCTCCAAAGCAGGCAGAACTTGACCCAGGATCTCCCACATCCTGGGTGAGTGTCCTAACTATCAGGCTATTGGTGTGCGTGTGTCCGTCTCCCCCCAAAACCTTCCCGATGAATTGGCATTTTTCTGACATTTTGTTGACAAATCCCCAACTAGCTTTAATTCTGAGCATTCCACAGTTCTTATCTATTTCAACTGGAGGTGGGGGTGTTGAGCACCCCTAGAAACCAGACCTAGAGTTTCTCAAGTCAGGGTCCCATAAATTGAGCCAACCAAAGTAAGTGATCGCATTTGAAAATGTAGGTCAGAATGACTTCTTGTTGCAGGCTGTTAGTTTGGTGATGTCTTCCTTTCTCACAACAAAAACTTGGCCTGATCTCACACCCATGAAATCAGAGGAAAGTAAGGAGGGAGGTTGGGTCCTGTAGTATTTGGTTGTAATTCTCAGTGGCAGCAGAGGGCACTTGGAGTTAAGACCAAGAGGGACAAGTTATGGTTTAGAAATTATTTTCTGCTGAGACCCGTCTGTACCTTTCAGAACACAAAACCAGTTAGGACTTGCTTGGTCTGTTGTTATGAACTCCACATTCAGCCTAAGCTTATTAATAATTTCAGGCATAGCCCATCCCTTCCTGCAGGTGTCAGTGAGGGACTTATTGTTGTGGCCCGGAAAACATAAACTCTGGGACAGTGAGTTCGGCTGAGATTTGCATACATGATTTAAGGTTCGGTTGGTTCTGCAGCCAACCAAACTCTGTTGTGCCAAGGCCATTGCGTTTATCACAGCTCCACTGTCCTGTTTCTCAATAACACAAATGAATTGTGTACTCAAAAAAAAGTATTTTGAAGATCCATCAGGAAGAAAGTTGTTTCAAGAGGCAAAGAAGGAGACAAAAAAATGCCTGTAATTCCTGCTGATGAATGAACCACTGTGTTTTTCAGTGATTGCTCCTTGTAAATAGGGTTGCCACCTCTGAGGTACAAATAACAGAACATTCAAATAATTTCCATGGAAATATGAAACAGCAAATGAGAGGAGGCAGCTACAGCGCCTCCTGTGTATCATTTATCCTTGGGAAAGGATACAAATCTTTCGAGGTGACTTAATTCAGCTTTCAATATTCTACACAGAATCTAGTGCTGCCATCCTTTTTCTTTATCAATATTATGGGCAAGGCCCAAGGGCTGACTGAGGATTCAGGTATACCTTCCTGTTGCAGTTCTTCAATAACCCCTGAAGCTTCATTTTGGAGGTTGGACTAGATGACCTCCTGAGGTCCCTCCCAACCCTGATATTTTATGATTCTACGATTCTATGATTCTTCCCTTTTTTTCAACTGGCAACCAATAGTGTCCCCAGTGTCAATCGTGTGTTGTCCCAGCACAGTTTCCCTATCTTGTTACTTGACCAGGAAAACAACCCTGATTTTTCTACAGAAAGTATTTTAAACTTCACTGCTGTTCCATCTTTAAATGGACAGCACTGCTCTGGAACTGTTCCAGAAGGAATTCTGGGAACTCTGCTTCATTCTCTCCCTCCCGAGTCCTTTTCTGTGCCAGCTGCTACCAAACCCACTGGCTCACATTGTGCTATTGTAGTGCTCCTTTTGGTAACCTGAGCTTTATCTGAGACATTCAAAAATCTGACACAGAAAAAAAACCTGACTCAGGTCAAGTAAAACTTTAGCAGTGAGAACCCCCTTTTGACTTTCTTGGCTCAAGCAAGTGTCAATAAATCCACATCTCTTATCTGGTGGGAAGCCACTCACACATTTAGTTTGGCAGAATCATTTCAGTTGCAGGAATTAACACAACTTGTTTACAGCACACCAACCTCCTGCAAGGCATCAGTCTTACATTTTCAAAGGAAATTTCCACTGGTCGCATCTACAGAAAACCTTGGTTGGCATCAATAATATATTTATTAGATGTGACAAAGTCAAACCTGAAGATAAACTCATCCTCTATTTCTGCAACCTTGACCTCTTGTTCAAGCTCTAGGGGGCCAACTTTTGAGACCAGTGTCCCCCATTTTTGGACTGGTGCTTGGTCCCCAGTTACTGTCTTCAGTTGGCACCAATTAAACTGTTTATTTTTAGAACCCCCCAATCCCTGCAAATCTGGTCTAATAACAATTAAATTTGAACCACTGCCTACAACCCCCATGCATTTTACACTCCCCAGTTCATATGCAATTGTCAGATTTCCAGTGTGGTTACTTAATTGCCCAGATTTGCACAAGAACAGTGGGGCTATGCTATTCACCCCATAGTTTTGCCCCTTTAGCTTGGTGGAAGCCCGTTTTCCAAACTGCGTGAGGGAAGATGACATGCTTTATACTTACAGCAATCAGTCTTTTTGTGGCCAGTTTTGCTTTAAGAAAAACACCAGATATCATGAATCTCGTGATAAACAGGTGAGAGTTGTCAACAACATGAAAGCAAATATGACGGGAACTGCCTTATTCCACTACTCATAGCTGCATAATTTCTACCTTTATAAATCCATTCTTATGCACAGTATTCTTTCCTCTCCACATTGCATATCTCCATTGCTTACTCTGTACTCATTCTGTGCATGTATTTCCTATTGACATCAGTGGATGCTCTACATAGAATGAGAGGGGGTTTGAAGTGCAGGTCAGAAAGCCTTTTGCCCTTAGTTCAATAGATCTTTGTATCTTGTAACAGCTCCAGTTTGCTTTCCACTCATCCCCTCTGAAGTTTGCATACCTAAATTAAGGCCCAGTAAGTAATTCTTCAGGTTACTATTCTGTTTATGTTTTAAGCTTATTTTTATAATTACTAAAAAAGCAATTTGGGTTAGGTATCAAAAGATGTTCATCACAGATGAGTGGTCTTTGAAATCATTCCATTGAGGTTTCATTACATGAATGTAATTTGACTAATAAAAGCTGCATAAGCACAGACTGATAGCAGGAGGTGCCTCTGATTCATGCCTCCAGAGTTAATGAGTGACAAGGATTTGCCAGAATCAAGTGTGCCATACTGGTGCTTAGCTGGAATGACATTCTTTTTTACCTGGAGGAAACTTATGAAGAACCTAGCTGTAACCATGGGTGGGTCTAATTATATGTCTCTTTTACTGACGAATCACTGTGATGAATAGGGCTGTATACAATTGCCCCATATTGGAGTTAATGGAAATAGTGTTTATTTAATTGTGTTTGTTCTGGAGAAAAATTGTATTAAATATGTCTTGCTGCAGTGGGTCAACTATGGAAACATTATTAGTAATTATATGTAATTAGTATCATATCTTATATTGTTATATCACCTTTTATCCCAAAGTGTTATGCTGCTGCAAAGGACTTTTATTTGAAGTATTATTATTATTTATTTTTCAAATTCATACGTCCCCATTGAAATGTGGCCATATGTGGGACAGAACCAGCACAACAGAACATTTCATGAGAGTGGGGAGAGGGGAAACTTGACAAAGGACATGAAGACAAACCCCATCTCTTACAAAATGAGTTCTGGGATCTCTAATGTCCTCAAGGGCAGGCCTTCAGATGGTGTAAATTGGCGAAGCGCTAATTAATTCAAATAAGGCTTTGTCAGTTTACTCCAGATGAAGATCAAGTCCTGACTTTTTAAAAGCTTCGTCCCAAAGTCCTGATGCTTAATAAATTTCAGAAATATAAAGAGCTGAGCCACTCCTGCTGGAATTTGAAACTGTGATTCCAGGGAAAACTTAGCAGCTTGATGTTTTGTTTTCACTCTCACTTTCTTTTGTCAGACTACTATACCATTCAGTTCTCTAAAACAGTGGTTCACAATCCTTTTTTTATACTGTGACCTCATGTTACAACAGAAAATTTGCCATCTAGCCATAAAGAAGGGGAGGGTGGTCATCTAGCATTTTGGACTTGTTTGCACCTCCCAGCAGAGTTGCAACCCCCAGGTTTAGAATCCATGTTCTGAACCACAAATATTGGCTCATCAGAAGAGTTTTCTAGCATTGTTTGACAGTATCTGACCAAAGGGGGTGCCCTGAAATCATTGCATTTTTTCACTAACAGTATTTTGCTTGGGAAGCTATAATGCATATTCCAGACTGAGTCAAGAAACAGCTCAGGGCCTGATGTTAACAATGAACTGCTGCTGTTTCATTCATGTTTAGTTGCAACTCTGGAACTATTTCATGGGGATGAAAGGTTTTATAGATTTTGTTTTTTTATTATCCAACTATACATTTATTTGCAATGAAGGAGGAAAGTAATGCATCTCTCTTGGGTTTACTGTGTAGAGGCCATTGACTGGTCTGGTTGTATTATTGGTGTGTTGAGATTGTTAGTATCACATTTAAATTATAGTACAATACTAGGTCTTTCGGTTAGGGACTATGACTTCTTGGAAAGTGCAGTGCAAACCTTTGACAGAGTATATATAATGGTAGCCAGGGATATTGATGGAGCATGAGACTGGGAATTAGAAGACCAATTCCTAGCTCTGCTACTGACTTATTGTGCCACCACTCTGCACTTAATTTAGTCCATATTTAAAAATGAGACACTGGTGCTTATCTGCCTTTGTAAAATGCCTGGAAGATTTATATATGAAAAAAATCTATATAATTTTAAATATATTTATTTTGTTAAAAAGAATCAAACGATAAAAATATCAAGAATGTTGCATCACAGAGTATATTTTCTTCATTTCCCTATGAGATGCAGGGTGGCATAGATGACAGAGCACTAGACTGGAACTTCGGAGGTTTGTGTTCTATTCCTGGCTCTACTGCTGGGTGACCTTGGGAAAATCATATCGCCTCTCTGTGCCTCAGTTTCCTCATCTGTAAAACTGAGATAATAATACTGACTTCCTTTGTAAAGCACTATGAAATCTACATTGAGAAGCACTGAATAAGGGCTAGGCATAACAATTATTATATTTTATAAACAGGAAAACAGACAATAATATGTGAGCTGTCCACAACTGCTAAGGCTTTGCTGAGAAGAGGGGTGAAACCACAAAAGTTTTTTCATGTGAATTATTTAGTTTGAGGATTAGCAAAAGTAAGGTAAAAAAGACGAGCCTTTTGTCTTTCCATGTGGTTGCACGAATGGTTAGTGAATGAGCTGATCAGATGTTGCATATAAATTGTAAAGGGCCACATTCTGAGCTTGCTTATGCTGATATAAATTCAGAATAGCTTTATTTACTTGATAATTTCATTTACTCTTTACAGTCTATACCAAGAGAGGAGTAGGGGGATACACACTGATCAACTCTAATAGTTCTCATGTCTTTGTAGTTCTCAACATGCTCGTCAGAAGGAACATCCCAAATACCAAAATAGTCATTCCTAATGTCAGATGGAGACATGGTGTTGTAGGTCTGGAAATGTGGTGAATCAGAGAAGTTGCATTTAAAATAAAATCGAGGATCATCAATAATGCTAAGCAGATTTACACCCGCTGAGGAGCTGGTCCTGAGTATTCAGGCAATGCTTGTGCTTTGCACATTAATTAAAGTTGACTGGTATCCAGACTCTGGCAGTGTTAATCTGCTCTGCAGTAATATGTATAGCTATTTTAAAAAAAACCCACCACCACAAAAGCCGGCCCTCTGGCTAAGGAGATAAATATTTGTACCCAGCTATCACTTTATTTATAACAATAGGGGGAGGGAATGCTTGGAACACAGTTATTCATAAAGACTGACTTTTAACAATATATTGAAAACAACTGCACTGTCCGCTACTACCCACACTCTGTTTAAACTGGCAGGCTAGGATTGTTTCTTAAGCTGTGTCACTTCCATGATGAATTTAGGTTTTGTCCAGAATTTTTCATCTCCAAGATAACGCGCTGATGAAATGTAGAACAGAATAGGAATGATGCTTTGGGGTTTGTGTGAGCTTTTGGTACCCTCTGACTTTCCCAGAGAACCAAATCCTGCAGGCCCCACACATGCCATTAGTCTTATTGAATAGCACTATTCCCATTTAGCCCCAGAGCCCTTTAGAGGTGGTTGGAGTATAGATATTCTTTCCTTGCATTGGACGTAATAGGGGGCCAGATCCTACAAGTTGCTGAGCACCTCCTGCAATGTTTTGAGTTCCTTTAGCTCCACTCAATGGCAGTTGAGAATGCTCAGTACTGCATAGGACCGGGCTCTTTGTTTGTATATTTTGTTATATTATTCTTTGGTCTGAAATGTGAAATAACCCCTTGTGTGGTAATATACCATTTACAACAGGGGTCCTCAAGCTTTTCCCACAGGTGCACCACACCTTAACAGAGAAGTTGCCAACCACAGCATATTCTTCTACAGAAAAGTGTTAGGAAAATATTGTGTGTGTTTTAACTGCATTTTTAATGCAATGTAGCAGGTGGAATAAGGAGGAGGAGCCAGTATCACGTCACCAGCCAACTCTCTGCAGATCACTACCAAGTGTTCTGCAGACAATCATACTTTGATCTACAATCTGGCTTCAGTTATGATGTCAGAAACTGTGTGTGGGCATGGTCATGTGACATGATACTTAGATGAAATGCTGTTAGAGTTGTCATTACCTACAGGCCAGATTTGATCACCTTACTAATGGTGAGTAGCACCTTCTTCCACAAGTAGCCCTGTTGACTTCAGTGGGACTATTGTGGTGTCAGGTGCCAGGCAGTGGGAGTGAGGGTAGCTCAGTCTGGCCCTACATTTATGATTTGTTCAGAACTGTTTCATCCAAATACTGTATAGATGCATTTAGCACATTAAGGATAATGTCACTGGACTCGTATTTAGTGAAGGTAACAGGCAGCAGCAGCTGCTGCTAGATAAATCAGAGGTATTTGTAGATAATGAATGGTGAGGCAAAGACAATGTAATTTTTTACATGCGAGAAACATTGATTGTGTGACACTATTCCATCATAACAACGTTACTTCTGGTTTGCCAGATGATTGATGCGTAGTATACTCCATGTAATCTTCTTGTATGATGGATGTGGGTGCCATAAACTAATAGCTACTCATTGTACTAGTATTGAGTACAAGTTTTTGAAGGTCCTGTGGATTAGAGCTTCTGTGTGCTTCAGCCAATGAAATAAAAGGCAAGAAATGCAAAACTTAATGTCACCGTTGCAATGTTAACTCATCCAGCCTACATACAGTTGGTATTTCTGATAACTAGTTAAGGGCTACACCCTGCATGCCAACACAAGGGAGTAAGACGGTGTATTGTAAGGGAAGCTGTAGTGTAGTTTATTAATATAGCGTCTTAGCCATAGGCAGTTGCACACAATACAATAAATACAAATTTTAAATTGACACCACTCCAAAAAAAAATACAGATTTTAAAAATACAAATTAACCCTGCAAGTTTAGCCCATGTAACTGAAATATTTTCACTACACAGCAAATATTCTAATTTCTGAGGTGATGGGGTTAAAGCCATATGGGCCAGGAATGGAGACAGCCATTTATTTCTGAGATGGCAATACAGGTTATAAGACAATAAACAGAGTGGTAAGTCTTCAACCTGGCCAGACCTGCAAGGACAAACACAATTGTCTTTCATTACTAGCATACTTCCCTTCCAGATAGGCGTCTGCATAGTCTGGGAACAGAGACCTGTAAAAGCCCTCCTTAACATATTGAGAAGGGAAGCAAATACGGCAGAACCGAAGCATTTCTTCCCACCCCCTCTAGTGAGCAAGAAGAGACAGGGATTGGTGAGGAATTGATAGGAGGCTTGGCCTTGTCTCCATCCCCATTACACTGAGCAGTATAACTGTGCAGGTGCATCAACAGACGTGCTGCACTAGGAAGGAGTTGAATTGGTGGCGGGGGGAGGGGAAAAGTGGTGGCACTCTTCTAAGGTCTGCCCACGTGAGTCGTCGCTCAGAGTAGATTGCACAGCTGTTCAAAAGATAATCGTGTGGGCTGCTTGGCTCCTTGAGCTGGGTTCTTCCTCAGTGGGGCTGTGGGCTCTGCTTGGCTCTGTTGTATGAATTTAGATGGACTAAAGGGCCCAAACAAAGGTGTTAACTGAAACTGTCCAACATTAAACAGTTTTAAACAAGATTCGCCATTTGGTGTGTAGAGACCTCAGCCCGCTTAGTACCTCAGTGGCAAAGACATCATTAAAAAACCTTGTAACCGTCTGTTAAAGATATGGGAAAGAAGACAAAACAGCTAAAGCATTTGGACTGTAAAGTGTTAAGTAAGGCTTTCATGTTAACAACTTTTTTTTGTTCTTTTGCCCTTTAGCTGTAGAGAATCTTTAGAAGGAAATCCCCTATTTTGACAGTCTTTTAGATGGTATTAAAGAAGATAATAATTGTCCTTTTGGGGAAAAGAGAACAAATTAGTTGATGGGCTGGAGTTGTCATGATTATTAAAAAGTCTGATCCCATTTCCTAAGAGAAACACACAAAAAGGGGTAAGAAAAGAACTGCAAAGATAGAAAATGCAGCTCCTGTCTCTAGCTTTGATTCTCACTTGCAACCTCACTGCTGCGAAAACACATGGGTACAAGTACACGGTCTTATCAGCCACTCTGAGACCTGATAAACTTGTACCAGCATTGGGCTGTTTTGAGCATTGCTTTTACCTGCTTCTCTGGTCACAGACGTGTTGCAAAATACACAATCTTGGCTGACTAAGCCAGACTCTTATTAGACAGGAAAGAGAAGAAATAGGATAGGGAAGGAAAAGGACACCTGTGGGGAGAAGACGCAGTCTCACATCCAGAATGGAGGTTGGGATTAAACTGGAGAGGGTGGAGGTGGTGGTGGTGGTGTTATCTGAGTACCTCTTTCTGTCCCACTCTGGCCAGCACATTTCTCAAGATTAAGATGAAGAAGGCAAAAATGGTGTCACGCTAGATCCAGGAATCTCAGGAGATGGTGGGGTGGCAGCCATGATGGTGAAGCTTGTTCCTTTCACTTCTTTCAGTCAGCCAGTGTTGCGGTAGCTAGCTTCCCCCCACAGTCTCTTCTTTCAATGACCCCAAAAAAGGAGTGACGGATGGAAGTAGCCCATCCCTTCATGATTTTGTCTACCAGTTAGGCCTAATTTCTGACATACAAGTTTGGGTACACTGATTTCTGGTCCCACACTTTTCTTGTTTACCAGGTATGATCTTAACACAGTCCTTAAATTATATCAGTAGGCCTTGTTGTTTTGGACTAATTCAGTCTTTCTGTCTACCTTTTGCACCTTTTCCCATCAACGTTTATTGTTATAGATTATTGGGCCACGTATGAACTTTCACTCACTTTTCACAGTTGAGTTCACAGTTACAGTAAATTTGTAGCCCAGATATCACAACAGATCCTTGGGCTTGACTCCTTCATTAGGGGAAAAAAGAAGTGTTTGTGCACCCAAAAATGCCACCCACTTGTGTTACCAACATGCACGGTGAATTATGGAGATCAAGGACCCTTCATCTTCTTTCTTACCTGAGGAATGAAATAGTGAACAATGCTGACATTCAAATGATCCCTGGGCAGCTGAGTTATACTGTTACTGAGATGAATGGGGCAGTTCAAACTCTCAGAGCTATTATTCCAGGCTTTCTGCAGGCTCAGGTAGACATCTCTGCATCAGTTATGCTTTGTTCACATTTAGAGGTTTACTTTACAACCATAAAAGCTAGACACTTAATGTTTTTAAATGAAAGTTGAGATTCTGGAGAACAAGGCAGCAGCTCTAGAGAGGTACTGCTATTGTATATATATTCATACTGGCTGTTCCTGAGCCCTGACAATATACATGGGGCTAATGCAGTTTACTCCCTTCCCCAGAGCATTGGGAAAACCAGGAGGGATACTGTGGCTCTCTAAATTGCTTTGTACCTTGCCCAGGACACATTTTAACTCGTGATTTAGCCCTAGACTGTTAAAATGTAATATTTTAATATTAGAGTTTGTTTAAAAGTGCTGAAGACTTTTCACAAAAAATATGGAAATATTTCCCCACAAGTTTTGAAAAGGAACAATTTGTCACTTATTTGAAATGTAATTATGATTTTTTTTATTGAAAAAATTTGGCTTTTTAAAACTTTTGGTGTTTTCTCCCCATTTCTCACTCTTTTTAATTTTTTCCCATCTCCTCTTCATCACCCTTTTAAAAATATTTTTTTCCAATATTCCAGTGAAAAAGAAGGGAAGGGGAGAAAGCAGGCAGAGGGAAAAGAAAACCTCAAAAAAATTAAATTAAAATATTTTTGGTTTTGTATTGCACTAAACATGGAAAACTTAAAAAAATAAACAAACAGTTACATTTTTGAAAAAAGCCATTTTTCAGTAAAATGTTTTTCATTTGAAAAATGTCAGTTGGCTATGTTAAGTATAGAGTACATAAACTGGGGATACGTTTGTGTTGTAATAAGACCATTAAGTGTTGCAATCCTAAACCTTTCTGGTGTTTATGTAGTAACATTTCCAAAATATATGCTACTTGATACTACACTGTCTGCAACAAAAAGACAGTATTTGTCAACAGATACCACTCAGTGGAGTTACTGCGCTTTCTAAGGATAATGTGAAACTGCTGTATCTTGGATGCTACTGTGAGGTGCTGAGTACCCTCCGTTCTCATTGATTTCAATGGGGGTTGGAGACATTAGTACGTATCTCATAGGATTAGGCCCTTGTGCTTTGGGCCATGTCTACACTACAGGGTCTATAATGGCATAGTTATGGTCCCATAACTATGCCGGCATAACTCCGTAGTGTAGACGCAGCCTACAGCAACAGAAGGTGTCCTTCCGTCTCTGTCGGAACATCACCTCGCCGAGCTACAGTAGCTAGCTTGACAGAAGCATTTTTCTGTTGACCTAGCTGTGTTTATGCTATGGGATTATGCTGGCATAGCTATGATCCTCAGGGGTGTGAATTTTTCACATCCCTGAATGCCATAGCCTTGTCGACCTAAACTTTCAGTGTAGACTATGCCTAAATGTATAACGATCTCTCAAGAAGGAAAGTATTTTGTGATCTTTATATGGACAGGGGTCTTCAAACTATCAAAAGTGTATTTGTTTTCTTGTGAAGATAGTACTAAGGAATTTTGCTGGATCTTCCAAGTTCAAAGGATCTTAATCTGACAATATTTGAGGTTATGTTTTATGTCGGATTGTATTTTGAACTGCTACTCAATCTCAAACCCATTTCTCTCAGTGCTAACCAGGTTCTTGTTTTCCTCTCTTAGGTTGCGGTCTCTGGTAAAGCAATTAGAGAGAGGAGAGGCTTCGGTTGTAGACCTAAAAAAGAATTTGGAATATGCAGCTACCGTACTTGAATCAGTGTACATTGATGAAACTAGGTGAGTTAATGACACCTGTGTATTGATATTTTGTACCACTAAAATTAAGTTGTAATTTACATATCAGTTGGGAAACTGATGGTCTAACGGCGTCCACAGTAGGCACAGTTGCTGTCATTCTCAGATGAGAGTCCAAGATCTGAACTATCCTCTTAGGGTAGCCATCCATGTCAGGATTGAGGCCAACTGGTGGGGTGTTGTTCACACTCCTGCTTCTACCCATTGACATGTGCATAAATAGATTTGGCAAATCTATCATGTCAATTCGTTTCACCAGAACTAAATGTACGTCTACAGAAGCGTCTTGGGCAAAATTTCCAAAACTTAAAAGGAAGTAATTATCTGATTGTTATTTGGAAATGTTATAAATCTCACCCAGCTAAAAAGGATGACAAAATGGGGATTGTGAATACTGGAAAGCTGAAGATGAGAAATCATGGGAGAGTAATGGAGCTCTGTTTCAGTGTGCTGATTCTCTTGTTTATCTGCCTGGGAGTGAGCTTCACAATCTGGCATGTGGCTATCCAAGAAAATAAACAATCTGTTATAGATTGTCAAAAATGTGTTCCATTAGGATTACCAAAAAAAAGAGTGAATTTTTAACAACTGCTTTAATTAGAGTGTGTATGAGATGTTATAAACCTGTGTTAAGAGCTCTCTATTTACCCATTTTCCCACTCCCTTTCAGGCGTTTATTGGACACAGAAGATGAGCTCAGTGATATTCAGTCAGACTCCGTGCCCTCTGAGGTCCGGGATTGGTTGGCCTCCACCTTCACGCGGCAGATGGGGATGATGCTTAAAAGGTCCGAGGAAAAGCCCCGGTTCAGGAGCATCGTCCATGCAGTGCAAGCTGGTATATTCGTGGAGAGGTAAAGGAAGATTTAATTATTCTGCTCCAGTGGCTGGTCAGGCATCACAGATTGTATTTTTAATATTGAATGAAGACTATTTTATTTTGCTTTTATTGTTACGTAGAGCTGAGCAAGCCTGGAAAACTGGGACTAAATAATTGATCATAAATGGAATCTTCACGTATTTATTCGCTATTAGCATAATACGGATCTAATATTATAATTGGTGCCATTTTGGTTTTCCTCTTTTTTTTTTTTTTATGTATGCTTTCAGGGGCCAAAGGGAGGACAAAGAATATATGGCTTCAGATATTCCTATGATAGGGATAAGAGATTAACCAAAGGCAGACAATTCAGTCCCTGGAGTAACTCTACCTTTGTGGTCCAGTAAAATGTATAAAGGATGGACAGGTGGCTAATGTAAATCAAACCAAACCAAACCTGTATCTCATCATTCCCGGCTTGAATTACATGAGTCACTGAGATCATCCAGACCAAAATCAGTTTAAAGGTTCAGAACTCAGAGGAGTCCACTAAACCAGTAAAACTCCCTCAGTCTTCTCCACTGCTGATTCCTGCAGCTTGTACCAAATCACACCTCTAGAGCTAGATCAAACCTGATTTCAAATGTCTGAACCTTTTAAAACTTCTTGCTGTTTGAATTAGGACTGCCCTGTATCCAACTTTCAGAGTTTCACCTGTCTTTAGTGAGGAACCTTCCTTCCCTGACATTCTGTTTCTTCAAAGCAGAATATGGAGTCACATATACGAAATATACTCAGGGCCAAATTTAGACAATGTGTAAGCAGGCATATCCCAGTTATCTACAATGAAGTTGAATGCGTTTATGGTAGGGCTGAATTGGGCTCTCAGTGTATTGAAGAGTTACTTTTAACTGAACTCTTTATGTTGTATCTACAATATTTTATTTTATATACACCTCTACCCCGATATAACGCTGTCCTCGGGAGCCAAAAAATCTTACTGTGTTAGAGGTGAAACCGCATTATATCAAACTTGCTTTGATCCGCCGGAGTGCGCAGCCCCGCCCCCCCGGAGCACTGCTTTACCAAATTATATTCGAATTCATGTTAAATCAGGTCACGTTATATCGGGGTAGAGGTGTAGTACATTTCAGTAGGAGTTGTTCACTCCAGTCACAGTAGGTTAGCAATAGTGTTTATCAGAATTTCATTGATGGTCTAACCTAGAGTCCGTTAGACATGTTTGGTAGCCATTATACCACAGGCCACATAGAAACATGATAGTTTCTTCCTGCATATTTATAGCTTCTTTTCTATCAGTGTCTCTGAATATTCAGAAATTTCTTGTACATGTGTTAAGAGCACTAGCAGATGTCTATAAGATAAGGGGGTGCACCTGTCATTGCTTCAGTTTGGAAAACTTTTCTCACCACTTTGACAAGCTATACTATGTACACCAACCACCAAAGTATTTGTTCAGAACAATGTATTCAGTTCATTTAGCATTTTTTTTTCTGTTTTTGAATGATCTTTTTACAGATTTATTCGCTATTTGAAATTGTTCAGTAAGTAGTTTTTTATTAACATACTTGAGCCTGTGTTGTCCATGAACAGCTCATAACAAATAGTCAGTGGATTACTGCATTTTCTACCATCTGTTGTTCAGGATTGATGGATAGTTACCTAAATCACATGATCAGAGATGGTTGAAGGATTAAAATCTATATTTTGGGGGTGGGGGAATCAAAATGTCAAAGTTCTTTTAATTTCAGAAGTCTTAAAACTAGCCCCCTTTTTTTTTTCAACGTTCTGTGAATGTTTTTGAATTGCTTTTTTGAAATTCGTATTAAACTATTATTGGTTATTGAAATATTTCATTTACCAAAAGCCTGGGAAATCATGTATGGTAGACTTGTCACAATAACTGTATACATGTATTTCCATTAGGTCTTATGTTGTTTACATGTAGAAAAGGGTGCAGTCTGCACCTATAGCCTTATTCAGCAAAGCATTTAAGCATGTGTTGAACTTTGAGCACTTGTACAAACCCATTAAAGTCAATGGGTTAAACACTTCAGGTTTAACACATGCTCAAGTGCTTTGCCGAATCAGGGCATAGGTGCTAATTACTAGAGCTGGGCAAAATCTTTTGTCCTAAACTTTTTTCAGTGAAAAACGTAGCTTTGACAACACTGAAATGTTTTGTGATTTTGTGTTGGTTTCACCAAGTTGTTTGTTTAGAGAAAAAACAACATATTCAGTAAAATTAAAAACATTTTGTTTTGATGTTTTCAAAGGAAAGCATTATGATTTTTTTGGTTCAAAATGACTTTTTGCTTCGCAATTTCCTTAAATTTTATTTTTTTTAAATTCAAAAACATGAAATATGCTCAAAACTGAACTGACACATATAGTTTTCTGTTGAACAAAGTATTTCATTTGACCCAAATTTACATTTTTTTTGACGTTTTAATTCACTGATTTTTTTTTTTAATTCACTTTTGGTTCAACCCAAAGCAAACATTTATTTTGAGGTTTTGGACTTGCCAACAAGCCAAAAAAAAAAAATCAAATGATTTACCCAGCTTTTCTGATTACCCCCTTTGCACACACCTGCACACACAAACAACACAAGACTATATGGAGCTGTTTTAAAAAACAAAGTAAATCGGCAGGAAAAGCTGTACCATACAGGAGCTGAATAAGTCCAGTCAACAGACTTGATATGTTTACTGAAGCTCTATCTTGAAATGCATTCTGCCCTGGGCCAGCAAGGACTGAGAGGGTTGAAGATGCTGTTATTGTGGGAGAATAGGAAAGTCTTGCATTGCTGAAGAGCAGCTCCTCTTCTTGATCAAGATGAGGCAGATGCTGAGTGAAATCCCATCTGGTTCTACTTGTCCAGGAAGACTGTAGCCCTAGTATGTGTCGTGGAGTGGGAAGGATGTAAAATGAGGAAAAATCAGGAAAATTGAGGTCATCCTTAGGACTCTAATAAAGATATGGAGGATATGTACAGGGAAGGATGAAAGAAGAATTGCAATCCGTTTTTCTTGAATAAATGATGTCTCCTGAAAAGAACTCAAATTAATCTTTGGTTTTCTATTTTGTTTCTCTGTTCATTTATTTATTTTATTTTGGTAGAATGTACAGACGGACATCAAATATGGTTGGCCTGAGCTACCCACCAGCTGTAATTGGAGTGCTAAAGGTAATACTGATGAAAGTGTCTTTTAACAAATGTTGGTAAGGCACTGTGATATTTTGGTGGGAGGTCCTTGAACTCTCCCTCTCATTCTCTCTGAAGTTTAATATAATTCACAAACATTAATCATTTACTGATCTAAGGGAAAACCCTTCCTGTTGAGAAAAAACAGATCAAGGTTCTGGCCATTTTCAAGTGGTGAAGATGACCAGGAGGATAAGGTCATAGCTCTGTGGGAGGTTACAATACTCAGGGCAACTGAGAACTGAATGTGATGCTGAAATCAACTTGAGACTTTGATAGTAAATAAAGAAAACTACAATGCACGAGTTTGACTGAAGAGTAACCTGTTCCCAGTTGTGTGCTTTTAAATGGGAAGACTGAGATGTTATAGTGGTGATGTGTTACATTTGTGATTCCTGTTCATGTCAACAAGGACCACGGAGATCATGAAACCACTGGCAGTTTATGTGAACTATTGAGAAAAACCAGGCATGATGTCCTAATGGATAATGCCTTTATACAAGTCTCTGCTATATTAGGGTACGTCTATACTTACCTCTGGGTCTGGCGGTAAGCAATCGATCTTCTGGGATCGATTTATCGCGTCTTGTCTAGATGCGATAAATTGATCCCAGATCGATCCCGGAAGTGCTCGCCGTCAACGACGGTACTCCTGCTCCGCAAGAGGAGTACGCGGAGTCGACGGGGGAGCCTGCCTGCCACGTGTGGACCCGCGGTAAGTTCGAACTAAGATAGTTCGACTTCAGCTACGTGAATAACGTAGCTGAAGTTGTGTATCTTAGTTCGAAGTGGGGGGTTAGTGTGGACCAGGCCTTAGTGATGAGTGAATCAGCACAAACCTTTGTCTTTCTGTGTGTTGAACTGAAATATGCTTTGAAGAGATTCTGTCACTTCAGTACTATAGTTTAGCCTGTCTGTAGATAGGATACCCAGCCCTTCACAATGAAACAGGCACGGTGTTTCACATCTTACTATAGGCTCAACAAGGTAAGGGCTGAACAGCGATCTTGTGTTTAAGGCATTGGAGTACGAGTCAGAAGACCTGAATTTGTTTTCCAGCTCTACCATAGACATGAGATATGTTCTACTCCAGTTGAAGTTAATAGGATAACTCCCTTTGAAGTAAATGGAGCAGGATCTAGCCCAGAAGCTTTCTGTGCTTCAACCTTTTTATATGTAAAATGAAGGAACGCTATTTCCCTGCATCACAGGAGAACAGTGAAGCCCAGGCACTTTGAAATCCTCCCTCAATGTAGGGCATTATGGTCCTGTCTTGCTTCTTTGGGTGAAATCCTGCCCCCATGGGAGTCAATGCCAAAACTCCTGACTTCAACAGGACCAGGATTTCACCCTTAGTGTTCTGAATTATTTTAATCTTGAAACACTAAACAAACATGGTTAACCTTCACTTTGGGTTTGTCTACATGAACAATTAGTTTGCGGCAAGCTGGGGTGTGAATCTATCCGCACTAGACTGCCACGGTCTAACTGTTCATGTGCACCCTGCTGATCCGCATTAACAGTTTGATCTAGTCCTCTTTGAAACTGGACTAGATCAAAGTGTATTAGCGGACTGTTAATGTGCGTCAGGAGGGTATGTATGAACAGTTACACCATGACAAGTTAGCGCAGGATAGATTCACACCACAGCCTGCTGGGAACTATGTGTTTGTGTAGACAAGTGCTTAGAGCAACAGAACAGCTTTGAAGGGGTCTACACTCATTCAACTTTCCTCTTCCCTCCAAACACTGTTTGTCATGCTGAACCCTCATTCAATTAGTCTGTTTGTTTCTTGTAAACACAGAGCAAATTCTCTTTGCTGTAATGATACATTTTGAACTATAATTCTGTACTTATAAAAACCCCCAAAGCCTATGTTTTGATTGCTGACATTAAAAACTGGGACATTTCAGTTGTTCTCAAAGAAGTTCCTGGGATACAGAGACCATCATATGAAAAAGTAGGACTGACCTGGTAAAAATGGGGCACGTAATCACTTTACCGTTTGAAATCTGTGGCAAAACTCTTATTGAATTCACAATCAAGCCATATATTATTTTTATTATTATGATTCTTATTTTAATTTTAAAAGTTCCAATATTTGTATAAATTACGGATGTCTATACATACAAATACACATTATTATTATTAACTCATTTGCTTCCTGACTGGTGTCAGTGACTTATAAAATAGAATAAACACCTAAAACCAGTGAAGCTTTTAAAAGGACTGTGTGGATGCTTTCTGCACTGTTTCCCCCCATCTCTCCTACTCCCCACCCATTTTCTTGAATAGCTCAAAGAGTTTGGACTTAGTCTTTTGCAGGGGGGAGCGTCCCTCCTTTTATTTGCTTCTCTTGCCTCGTCCCACTGATAGTGTTTGAAAACCAAAAGCACAGTTTATGATTTCTCTTTTAAGGCTCAGTCCACAAATCACCTCTCTAAGAGCTTGACCGTGTCCTCAGAGCTTGTAAAATCAGTTGCTGTGTAGAAGATGATTTACCAACACATGTGAAAATGACTCTCTGAGGGCAGGACTGAGACCCCAATGTCCCCTGTTGCTCTCTGACTCTTTCTGAGACGTTCACCAGGCTCTGCATGGGTTTTTCACTCTGAGGCACAAACTTGATCCTTCAAAGACTCTATATCCAATGCCATTCACTTCAGGAGGAGTTCTGCATGTGGGAGGTTTTGGGGATCGGGCCCAAATTATGGTTAGATGTAATCACAGTACTTTGGTCTTATTTAACTGTCCTGCTGGTTGGATAATGGCTGCATGGTACTTAAAGCTTATAAGCCTTGTTTGCATCTTTTCCTTCAGGGCTGATCTTAAGGGGCAGATGCTCAGCTGGTGTAAATTCTCATCGCTCCAAGGCGTCAATGGAGCGATGACAGTTTACACCAGCTGAGGATCTGCCTCTACGTCTCTTACACAAATGCAATTTCCAACGAGATTTTAGTCTTGCTAAAAGTGAAGGAATATTCCACCCAGAGTCTGTTGTTTAACAACACTCAGCATAATGTTATGTCTAGCTGATCCCCTTCCTCGTCCCTGGGACGCGGCGCCAAAGCCATCCCCGTACGCATGCATAAATAAAATGCAATCATCTTTCTTTTTCAATTAAAGTGCCTTGGGGAATTGGGAGCCAACCTGCAACAGAGATTAAGTGTGGAGGATAACGTCCAATTTAAAGATGTAAATCTTTAATGCACAGTTAAAGGAGTGTAATTCAGATAGGCATGAATATGCTCATGTTGGCAGCACCACAAAGTTCTCAGCAATCAGGAATGCTGGTCTCAGGCCAAAGATGGCTGCACTGCTGATCTGTATATCATTCTCCCAGCTATACCTTCTCTAGCACCTTTTCTTATTTTGCTTGGGAGAGGAGGGCACATGACATTTCAAAAACACCTCACTCTTGGACAAAACGTAACTATGGGCTATATCCTACAAGGTGCTGAGTGCTCTCAGTTCCCACTGACTTCAGTAGGTGGTGATGGTGCTCAGTGCTTTGTTCAGAATCTTGCCGAATTGAGTTTTATAAACTAAGATTAATGCTTACTCCTACTGTACCCACCACCTCTCCACCCTCAGCCTTGCTATATAATTTATAATTCAGTAGACAGCGTAGGGGGAAATCTCCCACCTGAATGTGGATATCTACCCCTCTTACCAACGTTGGCAGTTAACACTACTGTGATTTTTCTCCTACTCTGTAGTTTTCTGGAGCGCCTGAGGAAATATATGTAGGGTAAAAAAAAGTTGAAGAAAATTAGGGTCATGTTAACTCTTGGATATTCAATAACATGTGTGACATAGGAGTGATATTAAAACCAGCATGAACTGAACACCACTTGGATCTGGTTTTCAGCATTACTGGAGGGAGAGGGTGTCTAATTGTTTCCCCACTATTCCTTACATTTTTATATTTTTGTATTTATTTTATGTCTTTAAATTGCAATTGAATAAAACCCACCCATTTAAAAAGTTGTAGGCTCCCTGACACTAAACTTATACTAGCATAATGATGACAGGTTTCAGTGTGGTAGCAGGTTAGTCTGTAACAGCAAATGATGGGCATTCAGCATAATTAAATACACATAATTAAATATACAGGTAACAAATTTATTGAGTGTTTGACTTTTGATACTATTTTCTAATTCAATGAATAAAACTATTGAAAAGATAAATGTACTTTTTTGTTCAGATAGAGCCCTCAGTGCTGCATAGAGTTCCCCCAGTTGTATTTGAAATTGGCTATATAAATAGGTCAGTGTTAAATAACAGAATGGGGAAGAAAGATGGGGGAGATGTTGCAGGACTACATATAGCTTAAAGCTTTGTGCTTTGTGGGCTTGGTCTGTTGTACATACATTTAGATGGAATGTATGGCCCCAAAGAGTTAAAGGTGTTAATATGACACAGTCACTGTCCAACATTTGCGGTTTGGTAAACAGAGACCGCAGCCTTCTTTGTACCAAGGCAAACACACCATTAAAAATCCATTTTACCTTTTATTAAAGATAGAGGAAAAAAAGGAAAAAACATTAAAACATTTAAAATGTAAAGTATTAAATGAGGTTTTCATTTTAATAACATCCCTGGTTCCCTTTCCTTTTAGCTGTAGAGTCTTTAGAAGGAATATCTCCCTGTTTGACAGTCTTTTAGATGGCATTAAATATGGCAATAACTAGCCTTTTTGGGGAAGAGAGATGAAGTTAGTTGAGAGAAACTGGAACTGTTGTTAAAGTTTAATCCTGTATCCTAGAAGGCAAAACAAGGCAAATATGCGCAAGAGGGGAGAGAAAAGAACAGCAAAGACAGAAAATGCAGCTTCCATCTCTGGTATTAACTTTAGTTGCAACTTCGCTGCTGGAGATATACAGGTAGGGTACATGGTCTTATTAGCCATTCTGAGACCTGGCAAACTCGTACCAGCATCGAGTCATTTAGGGCACTGCTTGTATCTGCCCCTCTGGTCACAGGCTTACAGCAGTGTTGCAAAATATACAGTCTTGGTCAGCTAAGCCAGACCCTTATTAAATAAGACAAAAGGCGAGAGATAGGAAAGATAAGAAACAAGGCATGTAAGGAAAAGGACTGTGTATGTGTGTGTGTGTGTGTGTGTGTGTGTGTGAGAGAGAGAGAGAGAGAGTCAGACTCACATCCCAGTTGGGATTGAGCTGGTGGAAGCAGCGATATCATCTGGCTCCCGCTCTCTGGCCTGGTCTGGTTAGGACATCTCTCAGAATCAGGATGACAAAGGCCCAGTAGTATTATGGTAGATCACAGGGTCACAGGAGACAGCGGAGGTGGCAGCCATCATGGTAAAACTTGCTCCTTCGCTGTTCTCCTGTCTCTGTCAGTAGTTGTTTACAATCAGGTTCTTCTGCTAATTTCCCCAAAGTCTTTTCCTTTTTAAGAATCCTAAAAAGGAAGAATGGGAGGAATGGCCTATCCCCTCATTAATTTGTTCACTAGTTAAGCCTAATTTCTGACACACCAATTTTGGTCCATTGATTTTCGGTCCCATACTTTTTTTTTTTTTTTTTTTATTAAGCATGATCTTAACACAATCCATGAATTATTCCAATAGGCCTTTTTTGTTTGGATGAATTCAGTCTTTCTGCCTTCCTTTTGCACCCTTTCCCATCAACATTTGTTGTTATAGGTTATTGTGACCTTTTATAATCTTTCATTCACTTTTTAGTTTTACAGACATGGTCATTCTAAGGTCACTTCTACATCTTTTCCATCTCTTGCCCAGTGGAAATGTAATGATTCCTCTGCCAGGGGTGCCTTTACATTCTCAGAGGTGGGGACCAGAACTGATCCTATGTGCTTGGTGTTTGCCAGTTAAGACAATCTCAGTTTTCACTCAGACTCTCTGGCAAGCTCCTTCAGGGGGTGTTTGCCAAGTGAATTAGTAAAAACTGAGTAACAGCCAGTGGAAATTGGACCTCAGGCATCAGATATTTCCTCCATTATTTTGCCACAAGAGAAACTACTCTTTCTGTGTTTCTAGGTCAGACTGAAGCATGAAATATATTTCATGCTTCGGGGAGCCTCTTCTTGTGAGAACTGCAGAGAGAGACTCTGCAGACTTGAGAGGTTCTGATACAACAGGTGCCTTTAAAATCTCAACATTCACCATTCTAAGTTGGCCCAGTATCCACACTATTTTCCTAGACTTAGGAGAAAGCACAGAACTGCAACCAATGCAGAGACAGATGCTGAATATGCAACAGTGCCAACTGTAGACTGTGTAGGCATCGTAATGGTAGGGTGCTTATCCAAACCAGGATTCCAAATCTTTTGACATTCAGCCTTTGCTGATCGTAGTTAGAGATCATGAGTGACCATAATTTAAAAAATCATTTTTGAATGTATATTCTTTGTTAAACTCCTGCCAGATCTGCCATGATCGTAACACATTGCAGGGTAAAATAGAACAGGGGTTCTCAAACTTCATTGCACTGCAACCCTGTTCTATACAAAAATTACTATACGACCCCGGCGTGGGAGCGGGGGGAATGAAGCCTGAGTCTGCCCAAGCCCCACTGCCCTGGGCAGGGGGCCCAAAGCTGAAGCCGAAGGGCTTCAGCCCCAGGTGGGGAGTTTGTAACCTGAGCCTCACCAACCACGGGGGAAGCCCTCAGGCTTCAGCTTTGTCCCTGGGCGGTGAGGCTCGGGCTTTGGCCCCAGACTGCAGCAAGTCTAATGCCAGCTCTGGTAACCCCATTAAAATGGGGTCGGGACCCACTTTGGGGTCCCAACCGGCAGTTTGAGAACCGCTGAAATAGAACATGCTCTGATGAAAGGAAATTAGAGTAATCCAGAAGCAGTGATGATTTTTTTTTCATATTCCGCAAAATTATGCTTTCCTGATTGTTAAAGATTTAAAGCGGCAGAAATTGCATTGTAATTATAAAAGAAATGGCTGTATTAACACCTTTTTTCCACACCTTGCAGAATGTAGACAAGTGGTCCTTTGATGTATTTGCACTGAATGATGCTAGCGGGGATCATGCGCTGAAATTCATTTTCTACGAACTTCTCACACGCTACGATCTGATCAGCCGTTTCAAGGTTAGTAAATCTGAGATGAGACTTTTCTTCCCAACTCCCCAGAAGATCATGGAAGGAAATAAACTCAAACTTTATTCAACCTATGTTCCACCCATACTTTTATTGTAACTTTTACTATGTTGGAGCAGTAGTTCCCCCAATATGATTAAAATACTTTCCTGTGCACTACAAATGTCTGCTAAACCATGCATTTAATTGGACTGGGGTCCAAATATGTTCCCTTCAAAGTCAACAAGAAACTTTTTGGGACTTTTGCGGGACTGCATCACAGTCCTGGAATAATGACAGGTTTCAGAGTAGCAGCTGTGTTAGTCTGTATCTGCAAAAACAACTAGAGTACTTGTGGCTCCTTAGACTAACAAATGTATTTGAGCATAAGCTTTTGTGGGCTACAGCCCATTTCATTGGATGCATGTAGCCCACGAAAGCTTATGCTCAAATAAATTTGTTAGTCTCTAAGGTGCCACAAGTACTCCTGTTCTTTTAGTCCTGGAATATAATTCAGTCACATTTCCTCTTCAAGAATGAGCTGTGTTTTCACCATTTCAAGAGATTGACATGTTGTACTTGAGTCCCTCATCATGATAGAAATTACAGCTTAGATGAGTCCATCATCAAATAACTGTAATTTTTAAGGGAGA
This sequence comes from Terrapene triunguis, assembly GCF_002925995.2. NCBI lineage: Eukaryota > Metazoa > Chordata > Testudines > Emydidae > Terrapene > Terrapene triunguis. The sequence continues at coordinate 3,612,643 of NW_020698074.1, read as the reverse complement.
TTCTGGCTAAACTGTACCTGGAACATTGGGAATACCCAACTGTACTCCTGTGTGCTGTAAAATCTTCAGATTTAGTCACTGTATGAACAAGCATTGTCGATGCACTACTGATAGTTGATTGAACAACTTGTACCTGCTACAGGTTCATGTTTAGAGTTATCGAATTACCGATGCAATGAATGCATTTTAAAAGATTTTTCAATGGGGGATACAGGGGGTTTAAAATCTCAGGATACATTTAATCTTGGCCACTCTTCGTAACTGGGACTGTGTCATCTTCAGTATGGATACTGCTACAATCTAAATAGTAAACTCTTTCTTGTCTCCCCTCAAAATTAAATATTGCTATTTCTCTTGCTTCCTATCAAGCATGCCATGTTCATGATTGTGACGGGTTGGATCCCCCTTCCGGGTGCCACCTGATGTAGTGGGGTCCCACTGAGCCCACCTGTCCCACCAGCCTGGGTTCCCCTTACTCTGTGCTGCTGTGACAGGCTCTTAGGCCCCCTTCTGGCACACACACAGGTAGGGACACACCCAGCTGTAGAATCACACAGAGTCTGCAATCAGCTCTCTGTGGAAGGACTCAGCTCAGGGAATTGCCCAGCACTCTGGTGCACACACCCTCTGGAGTGTAAACCCAAAATTTTATTGTCTTGTACTGTATAGAGAGCTATACAGCGTAAGCTCATGAAATTCGCTCCCTCCCTCAATGTGGAGGAAGATATGCACAGCTTTTTGTTGTCCCCCTCCAGTTATGAATTGCACAAACTGGGTTTTGGAATAAACAAAAAAAAAGTTTATTAATTACAAAAGGTAAATTAAGTGATTATAAGGGATAGCAAACAGATCAAAGCAGATTACTGAGCAAATAAAACAAAACACATAAACTAAGCTTAATACACTAAGGAATACTTGCTACAAATAATTTCTCATCCTAAAAGTTGTTTCAAGCAGGTTGCAGAGTTTCTTGAAGGTAAACTGCACCACATGCAGCTTAAATCTCCAGGCATTCCTTTTACAGGCTGACCTTTCTTGCCTGGGCTCAGCCCCTGCCTCCCCCAGCTCAGTTCCCTTGTTTCTTCAGGTGTTTTCAGCAGTCTTCCTTCTTGGGCAGGGAGGCAATGGAGAAGAGCCTAGATTAACTCACTCCCCAGCCTTAAATAAGATTTGCATATGGCGGGAATATTTTGTTTCCTAGTTTGACTCCCAGCCCCTTCCCTTGGGAAAGTACCAGCATTTCAAGATGCTATCCTGTACCAGGTGACATGATCACATGACCCTGCAGTGTCAAAGCAGCATCTTAAGAAACTTCTCAGGAAGGAGGGAGATTAGTATCTTCACAGTCCTACTGTCCTTCCTAATGGCCCATCCAGGCTGATTGCATACTGTCTGGTGTGCGTTCCCCAAGTACACACACAGTTGTAACTGTTACATGGTCAATATTCCTAACTTCAGATACAGAAATTATACATGCGTACAAATTGGATAATCACATTCAGTAGATCATAACCTTTCCAATGATACCTCACCTGGCCCATCTTGCATATCTTAGTTATGCCATATTCATTTAATAACAATATTTCTATGAAGAATATGGGGCATAATGTTACAATGATACATCTATTCTGACTAGAATTTGTACTTTTCAAAAAGAAGCTCTATGAATGATTAGTCTTTTCCCAATACTTGTTGTTTTGTAAGCATGGTGATCAAGTCCTTGAACTAGAACACAGAAAGCCTTTTATCACTTTCCCCACATAAATTTCATTCACAGAGCCAACTACCGATGTCTGCTGCATTCAGCCTTTCAGATCTGTGCTGTTCAAGTTTCATTTCTGCACAGTTGACCAGAGCTATCAACAAGACAGTAATAGAGATATACTGTACGTCTGAGGGCCTACTTACCAAGCTCTCTTTCTCTTCATTTAGGCAAATACTGTACCCTTATCTTCCTTGACAGATCTTTGCTTGTCCTACCACCACTCAAGCTTTACATTACTTCTTCAGCTGTATCCAGAGCATGAATCATTTCAAGCCTTCAGTTCTGTTGAGGTCTTGAGGCTGTTGCAATAATGGAAGTAGTTGCACCACTGGTACTATTTCTAAATTCACCTGCCCTTATTTTCTCTTACACTTTTGAGAGGATACTTCATTCCAGTGTGCTGGGAATGCTGAATGTTGCCACTGACCTTGTTCTCTAGAGTCTTGAGTTTCATAGATTGGGAAAGGAATTAAACACTCAAGCATAAATATTGGTGACCTAGTGGTGTCCAGATCCAGATGCTGCCAAAGCTGGGTTTTATATTCCAACCTTGGATAGTATTCTCAATTAAATCTGGAACGTGAACAAAAATGGTGGAAACCTCACAAGGAAAAAATAACTGTTCTCATGAGATTTTCATCCTTTTGCCTTGGCCAAATTCTTTCTCTGACCCGTATTTCCCTGGCACCTGTCTTGCCCAGAGGGTCCCACTCACTATTGTTGTCTTCTGAGAAGAGCCCCACAAGTCTCCCCTCTTTGGGCTGCTTCTTCAGGGACTGCCCCATATCCAAAGAGGATCTTCCCAGGATGGTCAGATTCTGCCTCCCTTTTCCCCTCACACACACTCCCACCATGCACACACAAGGCAGAGTTGTTTACAGTTTGCTTCTGGCTGGTAGTGCCACTGAAAGTACAGATCCAGATAGCCACCACACAAGAACTTCAGAAATTGTAGTTCTGAGCATGTGGCACTAGCATTGGAGAGCAGATGTTGCCATTCCCTTAAATGTGTGCTTGGACTAGTGACATTCTCCTCCCCAGGAAATTGCTAAATTCTGCCCTCACCTATAGTGATCTTGGATATAGTGAAATTCTGTTTATAATGATCATGGAGTGGAAGGATGGTCTTGTGGGTGGGATGCTAAATGTGTGATTCATCTCTGATGTGATTAGGAATGGGTAAACTTCTTGATTTGCTGTCAGTTTCCGCAGTGCCTGCTAAGGTGTTTTAGGCGATTTATTTATGTATAGACCACATTTTGGGGCACTAAATGAAAGTTACTCATAAAAATGCTAATAATTGAAGACAATTCTGTCCTCCGTGCATTTAACTTCATGTTTCCTTTTTTAGATTCCCATTTCTGCTCTTGTCTCCTTTGTGGAAGCACTGGAAGTTGGATACAGCAAACATAAAAATCCTTATCACAATCTAATGCACGCAGCAGATGTTACACAGACTGTACATTATCTCCTTTTTAAGACAGGTGTGGCGGTAAGTACATGAATACCAGAACAATGAGACTGCAGCATTTGTGCTCATTAAAGAGATTATATACAGTAGAAACTATTCCTACTGTAGATGAACTTGTCATTTCTAAGTGCCATGAAAATGAAAAGTGCTCTGTAGGTGCTCAGTATTATTGGAGAACTTGGATATGGTGAAATTCCTTTTATAGTGATCTTGGATATAGTGAAATTCTGTTTATAATGATCATGGAGTGGAAGGATGGTCTTGTGGGTGGGGTGCTAATCTTGGGAAACCTGCGATCAATTCCCTGCTCAGCCACAGACTCCCTGTGTGACCTTGGGCAAGTCATTTAGTCTCTTTGTGCCTCAGTTCCCCATCTTCAAAATGGGGATAATATTATTTACAAGGGTGTTGTGAAGATAAACACATTAAAGACTGTGAGAATCTCAGATGGTGTAGTGATGGGAGCTGTACAAGTATCTACACTATTTTGGTTATACTGAAACTCTAGGGAAGTAGAATGGCACAATCCCTCCTTGATAGAACTGGTGTAGGCCTTGCCTCCTTTTGTCTCCTTTGACGTGATGCGTGCCCCTAGGGTACCTGGAGGGGGTGCAGACCCTGCATTTAACAATGATTAGCAGTCAGGAAAACCTACAGTAAGAGAGACTAAAGACGCTAAATCTGTTTAGATTAACAAAGAGAAGGTTAAAAGGTGACTTGATCGTGGCCTATAAGTACCTACACAGGGAAAAGATATCTGATTACAGAGGGTTCTTTAATGTACCAGACAAAGACAGAGAAAAATTAAGTGACTGGAAGCTGAAGCAAGACAAATTCAAACTGGAAGTGCAAGTGTATAACAATGAACAATGTACTTTGGAACAATGTACTTAGTAACATGGTGAATCCTCCATTGCTTGAAGTCATTAAATCAAGACTGGATAGCTTTCTAAAATATCTGCTCTAGCTCAACCAGAAGTTATGGGCTTGGTGAAATTCTATGGTCTAGGCTATGCAGAAGGTCAGACTAGATTATCATAGGGTCTCTTCTCACCCTAACGTCCATGAATGAATGCCCTTGAGTGCAGGGAATATAATTGTCCTTGGCTCTTGCACCAGCAAGGAGAGAGGCATGGATCTCAGTGAAAAGGACTTCAGTAACTCAGCCAGAGGTTAGGGGTCTATCACAAGAGTTGGGAGGGTAAGGTTCTGTGGCCTGCAATGCACAGGAAGTCAGACTAGATCAGGGTGGCCACAACCAGCCCTTCAGACATTTTAATCCAGCCCTCGAGGTCCCGCTGGGGAGCGGAGTCCGGGGCTTTCCCTGCTCCATGTGTGCTGTGGCTCTGCACGGCTCCCAGAAGCAGCGGCATGTCACTGCTCCTATGCATAGGGACAGCCAGAGGGCTCTGCACGTTGCCCCCGCCCCAAGTGCCGCCCCCACAGCTCCCATTGGCCAGGAACTGCGGCCAATGGGACATGCAGGGGCAGCACCTGTGGATGGGGCAGCATGCAGAGCTGCCTGGCCACGCCGCCGCTTAGGAGCCAGAGAGGGGACATGCCGCTGCTTCTGAGAGCTGCTTGAGGTAAGCGCCGCCCGGAGCCTGCACCCTGACCCCCTCCCACGCCCCATCCCTGATCCCCCTCCCACCCTCTGAACCCTTTGGTCCCAGCACAGAGCAACCTCCTGCACCCCAAGCCCTCATCCCCAACCCCACCCCAGAGCCTGCACCCCCAGCTGGAGCCCCCACCCTCCCCACACACCCCAACCCACTGCCCCAGCCCGGAGCCCCCACCTGCACCCTGAACTCCTCATTTCTGGTCCCACCCCAGAGCCCACACCCCTAGCTGGAGCCCTGACCCCCTCTCACACCCCAACCCTGAATTTCATGAGCATTCATGGCCCACCATACAATTTCAAAAATTTTTCATTGAAACAGTTTTCTGTCAGAACACGTTATTTGGAGGAAACTGAATTTTTTTGTTGTGAAGTTGTACTTATTTTGGAAAAGTTTTGTTTCAGAAAAAAATTGGAAAAAAGAAATGTCAAAAATGACAAAAAATGGGATGTTTTGACATTTTCAGAAAGAAAATGTTTGATTTTTGTTTTGTTTTGGAATGAGTCTGTTTTAAATTTACTTTTATTTATATGAAAATGCTTGGAATTGAAAAGAAACATTTCAAATTTATCAAAACAAAGTGTTTCAGTTGACCCAAAACAAAAACAAAAATTTAAATTTCGTTCAGTAAAATAGACATTTTGGTTTTTCTTCCCAATTTTGGATGGAACTGTTTTTTCTGAAAGCTTGACATTTTTCATGGAAGGGAAAAATCCATTTTCCAACCCATGCTAATTAGTATACAATTGAATGAATTGGTTGCTGTTCCTGTGACTGGTATGTTGTTAAATGAAATTGTACTGTGCTTTATTTTTATTTAAATACGGTTCATTTACTGCTTTTTAGAAACAGCCTACTTAAACTGATACAATTGTGTTCGGCATTGACTCCTCCCATTGCAAGTATCCATGTAAAACTTTCGAATAAAAACCAAAAAAGCCTTGGATTTCAACTGAAAAGTATCTTTTACATAACATCCTTTGATTCTTCAGAGTTTATTATTAAAATTGTAATATTAGGAAGAAGATAAAGAAACTCCCAGTTGCAAATGACTTAGCATTATTAGGCCTGTTCTACACTAAAAAGTTAAGTGGACCCAGTTATGTCATTCAGGGGTATGAAAAATCCACACCCCTGAGCTACATAGTTAAACTGACCTAACCCCCGATGTAGACAACAGTAGGTAGGTGGTAGAATTCTTCTGTCAACCCAGCTACCACCTGTCGGGGAGGTGAATTGCCTATGCCAATGGAAAAACCCCACCCGTTAGTGTAGGGAGTGTTTACACTGAAGCACTATGGTGGCACAGCTGTCTATGTTCTGTTGTAGCTTTTGAAGTGTAGAAAAGCCCATAGTAATGCTTGCATCTTCCTCCTCTCTTGTTGGTAAGACTTTAGTCCTCCTTTTCCCTAGCTGATAAATCTTGGAGATGATGATAGTTTCTGAGATTGCAACAGGGAGACCTAAAGAAATAGTAAATCTCCTGTGCTGACTGTTAATAAAAGTTTCAGTACAAACATAATGCCTGATTCTAGTCTCACTCCTACCAGTTACTTCTGATTTCACTAAAGTAACTGAGATAAGATTCAGACCCACAACTAACTCCTACAAACCAGTCTAATATTCCTAACTGTTTCACTGCAGATATTTAGCATGTAGGTTAAAGAAAACCCACTGAAGGACATAATTACTAAGGATATTAAAGCCATGTTTAATATGAATTGCGTTATGATGGTGAATCAATTGATTTCCTTTCCTCAAACAGCATAAGGATGGCACTCTTCCTACTTCCTACAGTGCAGTTCTGCTCAGAAAAGTGACTGTGTAAAAATGGCTCCTACTTATTCAACAGACCTACTGCCCATGTGTTTTCAGGGTCATATTTGTTACTTTACTATTTTTTGGCATGTTAGTACCGTAGCACCATCACAACCATAGGAGAGTGAGCTGCGTTCTTTTCTAGCTCATGCATCACCAACAGAACTCTGTAATTTCCACATTCTGCTCTCTATTACTGACCCCACTGAAGACAGCAGGGCTATGCAGGTGTGGTAAAAGGCAGAATTTGAAGGATATGATATAACCACAGAATCTGGCCTGTTGAATCCTCATACTGATGACCAGGACCATCACCTTGTGTGGTGAAGGGGCTTGCGTGTTCCAATGATCCTCAGAGCTAAGTTGTCAGGAGCTTCATGTTCCTGGTAGGGTCTCCCAAGGCAAACAGGTATGAGGGGGTGTTACAGACAAAGCACGGTCCAATCCCCCAAGTCCTCAACGGTGGATCAGTCCTCAGATCTCTACGGCTGTGAAAGTGGATGAAAGCTGCAGCAAGTGGAGATCTCCAGTTGTCTCGGACTTTCCCTGTCACTTGGCCCTAGATCTCCAACTTGTCATGACCGTGTGGTTGCTATAGGCACACCACGTTAAAAGCTTCCCCACATTAAAATAAATCACGCGCAGGCTTCTACCACGGGGAATAACACCTTTCCAACCTTCCAAGCCCTGCAACAACGGACTAGTGGAGACGGGGACAGGATTAGTGAATCTGGCAGTCCCTAGCCATGAATCTGCACGTAGGTGGTGATAGTTAAATGGTCATCTGGCACCTGGACTGAGACGGGGTGCAATTTGGCAGCTACTATTGTGACTGAGCAGTCCTCTTTAGGATCCCTTCTGCTCACCCCACATGGAGAGAAGTCTAGAAAAGGTGCCCTAAACCTGGGCTGTCTCATACACTTCTGGCTGGATTACCACGTCTACTGGGATCATTCTGCCTGCGATCAAAGCTATAAAAAGACAGTGACTTTTGCTACATGGAATGTTCTCACCCTGATGGATAACAAAGATAATGTACAGCTGGAAAGAAGAACTGCTATCGTTGCCAGGGAACTTGCGAGATATAACATCGACGTCGCTGCCCTGAGTGAGACAAGGTGCCCAGATGAAGGTCAACTGAGAGAAGAAGGTGGTGGTTACACTTCTTTCTGGCAAGGAAAATCTCCAGAGGACAGGCGCATTCATGGTGTCAGTTTTGCAATTAGGTATAAGTTTGTCAGTCAGCTTACAGAATTTCCTGTAGGAATCAATGAACGTCTTATGACTCTTCGTCTTGAGCTCAGCAACAACCAGTCTGCTGCTGTCATCAGTGCGTATGCCCCAACGCTTGATTCTGTTGAGGATATCAAGGAACAATTCTATACAGATCTTGACAGAGTCTTGATCAACATTCCCATGGAGGACAAGATCATTCTCCTCGGAGATTTTAACGCTAGAGTTGGGCAGGAGTCAGATCTCTGGAATGGCACTATCAGAAAAGAAGGAGTAGGAAAGGCTAATTCCAGTGCCTTCCTCATCCTGAGCAAATGTGTAGAACATGGCTTGATCATCACAAACACCCTCTTTAGACAAAGTGAGAAGTATAAGACCACCTGGAGACACTCTCACTCCAGGCATTGACACCTTCTTGACTATGTTATTGTTAGAGGAGAAACACGTTGCCCTTGAAGCTGAAAAGAGAGAGAAGGAAGGAAAAAGAAATAACTTTTTCCCAGCAGGCCACTGGCCTGCCACAAAATGTCTGTACTTCCTGCAGGTGGATTTGCAGTTCCAGGATCGGACTCCTGAGTCATCTCAGAACCCATATGTAAATCCGTGGTAGAGATCGTCCTCGAAATCGAGGAATCGTCCTCGAAATCGAGGGATCGCCAATCATTGATGACGGTACATAATACAGCACAACTTGGAGACATGGCAGTTAGAAAAAAGTATCTTTTTATTTTTGAACTGAACAAACTGGATGTGAAGTCCGCTGAGAGAAAATAACTCTGGAACCCCACAATGACATTTTTTCCAGGGGTAGATTAACTAACGGCTTGATCCCGCTTCAGTGGACATCAGTGGGAAAACTTCTGTTGACTTGGATAGAATTAAGATCTGACCTTTATAGTTCTTGTTCTTGCTCTCCTGAGAGTAGGTCATGAGTCAGCTAATAACAGATTTTTTTTTATGGGTTTTTATCAGCAAGTCTGTTAACTTCAGCATTGTTAGCTAGCTCTCCTAGGCATCTTTTGTTTTTAGAAGAAATATTTATGCTACTTATAGGGACAGAGAATGGATTTGGGTTTTCAGCTATTAAACAGAATGGTGCATAGAGATTAATACTGAGCTCCTGAATTTCATCTTCATATTTTTGGTGCCTTTGTTTTTGGCTTACAGATTTGTGTGTGTGTGTTTTACAGTAAATTGTTCAATATCCAGATCAATTTATTTTAAATGTTTTGCTTGAGTAGCCTCAATGCCCTTGAGGTTGTTGACTTGCTTTTGACAATAACACTAATAGTAAGGCTGCAAGCCACTCCTTTGGGGGAAGGCAGAGGGGAAACAGACATACATAACAGATGTACAATGACCCTATAAAAATATATATAGGTTCTATTTCCTTCCTCATGTTATCATCCAGCTCAGAATCTAAAAATAATTTTCTGAATGAGCCTTAGTGATTACAAATTAGATTATAACAAATTGGTGCCAAATGTTGACCTTGGGAATGTGCACGTGAGCAGTGTTTATTTCAATGGGAGTCCTGTGTGTGCACCGTAGGGCAGAGCTTGGTGTTATTTATTTTGATGACTACTACTAATATACAGGGCTGCCAAATCCAGCAATCTTTGCTGATTTTTTTGTCTTTAGTCAAATTCCTTTGGATTTCAGTGATAATTATTGGCTTCAGTGGAACGCTTGCGGTGCAGAGGCGGGGCAGGGGCGGGGCCCGGGGTGGGGTGGGAGGTCGAGCACCCACCGGGCAGAGGGGAAGTCAGCGCCTATGCAGGACCTCCAAGTGAAGTCTGTAGGGCTTTCTGGTGAGCAAATAATACAAGGTCAGGCTTATGCCTAGTGAATAACGACCATGTCTTCACTAATATAATCCAAATAAAATGATACGGCCTTAGGAATTGCCATGCTGGATAGTTCAATAGTTCAGAATCCTGTCTTTGAGAGTGGCCAGCTCCAGCTGCCCGAGAGGACTCTGCACATTTCTGTAATAGGCAATTGTGGAAGCTTGTGCTTAACCCAGACACTTAGTGGTTGGTATGAGGGTTTACATCCCTTAATGTCATTATTCTGTTTAGTTCTACTGAGAATATTCTTGTTGTTCACATTAGTATCTAAACCTTTTAAAAATCTGGTCATGACCTTAGTAATATCCCACGGAAGTATTATTCATTGCGTAAAAAAGTATTATAATCAGTTTTAAATGTGAGCCTTTAGTTTCATCTGGTGACCTCTTGTCCTAATATTATGGGGGGAAAGTAAAAAGGAGCCTGATTCATCTTCTCTATCCCAGTCATTATTTCATAGACTTCCATCATGTCCCCCGTTATTTATTTTCTCTTTAAACTATGTAGTCCTAATACCTTCCATCTCCTCTCAGACCAAGATCTTTTCATACCTCTAATCCAGTGGTTCCCAACCTTTTTCATCTGGCGGGTGCCAGACGACAAGCCACGGAGGACTGTGGCGGCGGACGAACATCTGCCGAAATGCCGCCGACAAGTGGCAACGTCAATAGGCGTCGCCGCCGAAATGCTGCCGACAAGCAGCGTCATCCAGAGGCGTCGCTGCCGAAAATCGGCGGCGTTTCGGCGGCGACGCCTCTGGATGACGCTGCTCTGCGACATTTTGGTGGATGCTCATCCGCTGGCCAGTACGCGGGTGCACTTAGACGCCCCGGTGGGCGCCATGGCGCCCACGGGCACTGCATTGGGGACCCCTGCTCTAATCATTCTTCCTGCACTTCTATAAACCTTTTATATATCTTTATTAGGTGGCGCGATCAGAAACGAACACAGTATTCTAGGTGAAGAGCTGCCATCAGTATATATAAAGGCAGTATAATATTTTCAGTATTATCGTAATTTTGAGGTACAAAGTTAATAGTGGATTTTTTTAATGTTTATATTTCAGGGAATAAATACTCAAGCACACAACTTAGAAACATTTTTAAGAGTGGCACTGCATAGATATCTGTAAAACATTATTTTTCTCTCATTCTTCCTTTCTTTGATTAACTCTGTTGTTCAAGTGTGACTCAATTATTTTTTCTCCTTTATGAATATTATCTGATTAATCTTGATAATTATTGAGAATTACTGTGTGATCTCTTTGTGCAATCACAGTTATATGCAAACCGTAAATGATGAGAGCGCTTCCTGTACTTTTGTAATTCTTGATAATGGCACATTTCATAGAGCAGAGCTGTAAAACTGCTGAAGTGTAGGATTTCTCTGACATTTGTGTTTGAACCAAATGGGGGGAAAAACCTGCTGGCTTTTATGGTTAATAAGCAGATCATCATGATTATATGAGCTCTGAAACTGATAACTTCTTTGGAATGAATGAACACAAACCCTGAGAAAAGGAATAAGCTAATTATCTCCATCTCTCTCTTCTTTGTGTCATTTTCCTGTGTTTCCTGGCAATGCATTCCACTCACTTTTGCATTGGGAAGCTCATCTAGTCCTTTCTTGTTCTCACTCCCTATGCACACAGTGAGTCTTTTGTTTAGACTCTAGTGGCTCTTCTTAGTAGTTAATTCTTCATGTTTATTATGCCTTTGTGAGTGACAGCCATGCCTCATTTCCCTTTCTTTGTTCACAGTTTGGGATCCAATGCTCATTCTTTGATTCATTTCTTTCTTTCCATCATCTTTGAAGAGTTTGTTCTGGATCATTTTTGTCACCCCTTCAGAAATGAAAAACATTCACATTTCCTTGCTCTCTCCCTGCTCCTGCTTCCCCTCACATGGGAGAGCCCTGCTGCTTTCTCAATCATTCTTAATGGCTTTGTTCTTTAAAGCTAGCCCCATTCTGCAAGATGAAGTCCATCATAGCCTAGTAAAAGGTAATATCCCCACTTGGATGGAGATTTCATCTGTTAAATGCAGGCTGCCTGGCGTCTTCTTTATTTTCTTTCTTATGGTTCTAGTTGAAGTGGGGACTGAAAACTTTTGATCATTTACTAGAGGTTTCATTTTTTCCGCTTTATTCACAGAGCTATTATAACTATACGTTATTTACACTGAATTTTATTTGTCATCCACTGTTCTTCTGTAGTAACCCTAGTCTGTGTTTTCTGTGGGCGTTCTCAATAAACAGCATTTTACTCCTGTCCTCAGTAGCCTTCCTCCCCATTTCAAGACCCTGCATTGTGCTGACCTTGTTTGACCATCGAGGGCCTGATGGGACTTCAAGCCTGCTTAATGACTCTCCAGCTACATCAGAGTAGTAACAGAGCTGAGAGAAGGAACTCCAGGAGCTGAGCAAACTGCCTCCATTTGGGAAATGAAAGACCAGGTCTGGAGAATTGAAGTATGGGTCTATTGTATGCTACTTCCTAGAGAACCAGCAGTCTGGCCATCCCTGATGTAATTTAACGTTATCAGAATTATGTTAAGAACATAATACCGGCCATACTGGGTCAGACCGAGGGTCCATCTAGCCCAGTATCCTGTCTTCTGACAGTAGCCAATGCCAGGTGCTTAAGAAGGAGTGAACAGAACAGGTAATCATCAAGTGATCCATCCTCTGTTGTCCATTCCCAGCTTCTGGCAAACAGAGGCTAGGGACGCTATTCCTGCCCATCCTGGCTACTAGCCATTGATGGACCTATCCTCCATGTTGCTTGAAGACTGAAGTCATCTTCCTTGTCAATAGTAAATGCTGTTTATCCTCAGGACAGACAACATAGAGACAACGAAAGCTTCACCACCATCAACGTTCTCCAACTCTCTTCTAATTCTGGAGGGAACATGGGTAGGGATAAGAGAGTAGTTCAGTCTCCATGCCTGTTCACACATTGTCCATCTGAATAAAACTGCCAACAGGAACTACTGGGATGATCAGGGGAACAGACTGCCTATCTTCTGAGAGGAGACTGGAAGAGCTTGGTAGACTGGATAAGAAGGCTGAGAAGGGATATGATTGCTCTCTGTAAATACCAGAGAGACTGAAGAGCTATTCAAGCAAAAGGACAATATTGGCATAAGAACTAATGGATATAAACTGGCTATGAACAAATTCAAGCTGGAAATTAGAATGTTTCTAACCATCATAGGAGTGAGGTTCTGGAACAGCCCAGTAGTTGTGGGGGCAAACAACTTAATTAGCTTTAAGCGGAAGCTGGACACATTTATGAGTGTAACTGTATGATGATATTACTTGTTATGTTTGGGGGCAGGGCTCAGCAGCCCTGGGGCTCACTTCTGGTTTGTGTCTTATTTTCCTAAAGCTCATGCTTCAGGGTTTCAGCCAGCCACCTGCAGGGGTCAGGAAGGGATTTTTTTCTCCCCCAAATGTATGCTAGGACTTTTTTTTTTAATGTTCTTTCTGTGAAGCATCAGGGATGGCCACAGCTGGAGATGGGACATTGAGTGGGGAGGGCCAGGGCACTGAGGTGGAACCAAGCATTTTCTCTCTCAAGTGCTTGGCTGGCTGGTTCCATCTCACATGCTCGGGATCTAACTGATCACCATATGTGGGGTTGGGAAGGAATTTTTCCCCCAGTCAAATTTGCAGTGACCACTGGGTTTTTTTGCCTTTTTCGGCAGTGTGTGGGTACCGGTCACTTGCCAGGATTATCTGGGTGTATCTCATTTCATCATTTCCCTGTCATTACAGTGGTCTTGGGCACTGGTGCATCTCGGTCCCTTCTAGTCTGTGCCTGTGGCACATCATAGTCTAATCTCTCATTGGCTGTAATATTTTGCTCTAATTTGGGTTGTTGGGTTTAGTGTGCGGGTGCTGGATGGTGCTGGTGGCCTGTGATCTACAGGAGATCAGACTAGATGATCAGGTGTTCCCTTCTAGTCTTAATCTCTATGAAAAAGGGTGCCAGTTCTGATGATGGTTTTTAGAGCTGGGCAAAATATTTTACTGCTGACATATTGTTTTTAGGATGAAATCTGACTTTGTACACCAGCCTTAGGACAGTAGAGACTGCAGAACTTGCCAGTGGGGGAGGGTCAGGATTACCACAGAGGGGGAGTGGTACAGGCACACAGGAGATGGCCAGCGGTGGGGGTGCTGTGAGTATGCAGAGGTGGAGGGATCACCCAACTTGAAGGGCCCCCAGAAGCTAGGGTTATCCCTGCTTCCAAGCTGCAGATTCATCTAATTGTATTAGTAGTATTGACAATATCTAGTGTTTTGTTTTCAGTATATTATGCAAACACTAACTACTTTAATCCTAATGGCACTCCTGGAGGGTAGGTGCATGTTGTTAGGTGGGGAGACTGAGGCACAGAATGATTAATTGATTTAAGCACTTCAAAAAATGGGACTTGGGCTCCTACATCATTTAGGTGCTTTTGAAAATGTTATCCCATGACTTTCTGAATATTTTTCAATTAATTATAAGTAAACAACTAGAATTACATTTTTGTGATGCTATATTCTTGCTTTAATATTGCAGGTGTTTGCCTTTTTGTCAATACACACAATTCAGTAATTCACAAAGGGTCTCCTAGTCATTGGGAATTAGCAAGATCCTAGTGTATTTTAGGCTTGTAACATCACTATTCTAGGCAAACATAGCTGATTGCATTTGTATTTTATATTGTGTATATATTTGTGTATTTTATATTGTGTGTATCTTTGCACATGCTCCCTTTCTTGAGCTTGCATCTTTTTTTTTTTGCTCGTATTTCTTTTAAAGAAAGTAAATGTTCTCCTCCCCTTGCTTCAGCCTTTTTAGTGTCAAAAAAATTTAAAATATTTTGCCAGAGTTTCATTTATTTAGATCCACCTTGAGGAAAAACAGTGGTTCAGCTTTCATGTAGGAGCTGGAGAAGTTTGCTTTGGAACAGCTGACAGGCTGTAGGGAAAGGTCAATGATGTGCAGTGTGTATTGTCAGCAAGAGAGAGCTTGCCTTAACAGATGAAAGCCTTAATGCTTGAGAAAATGACAGCTTATCTGATTGCTCTATAATCTCTTTTTCAGCACTGGCTGACAGAGCTGGAGATCTTTGCTATGATCTTCGCAGCTGCTGTCCATGACTATGAACACACTGGAACCACCAACAACTTTCACATTCAGACACGGTGAGGCCTTTGTAAATTACTTAAGGAAAGGAGGGAAGAATGCTCATTTTGTCTATACCTGACTCTTCTGGGACTCTTTTTTGTTTTGTGTTTTCTTTTAATATATAGAATAGGTTAAAGAATTGTAAGTGCAAGAAACTGAGATATACTATATTTTGTGATCATGAATATTTTCCATTCATTGGGACAAATTCCTCTGTTACACCAACATAAAGTTAGAGTAACTCCACTGACTTCAAATAGAATAACCTCAGATTTACACTGATGCCACTTAGAAGAGAATTTGGATGAATAACTCATATTTCATAAACCTGCCAGTTGCTAAATAAATGGTCAGCCATGCTCAGGGCTGGCCCACAACATTTTGGCACCTGAGGCGGGGAGCTCAAATGACGCCCCCATGTCCCCTCACTTGGGCCAAAACTTTCAAAGGTCTCAATTCTGCCTTCTTCCCGTTCTACTCTTCTCATGGTACTGCTCTGCTACCTACCCCAATAAAGGAGAACTAACAACTTAAAATGCCTTGTTCAAAAATTTTAAGTAACACTTAACTTTCACACAAAATAAGAGTTTTACCTTAGTAAGAATCGAGCAAAAGCCTCATCGTTTCACCCAATGACTGATATTTATGTAGTATTTAGCAGCCAAATGTCTCTCAGCACTCCTTTTAAATCTTTAATACAGTATTTGGGTGGGTCTTAAGTGCGAATGTGGTTTTGTGCAAGGCTTTTCCCCTGAGGTGAATTTCAACCATTCGTTTTAATGTTTTTCCCAGCTACATAGCAATGAATACAGCATTACACTTACTATAAAAATACCAATATATAGTCTGTAATTGTGAATCATAGTAATATTTCTGAATGCGAGACTGACACATTATGGAAAGAAACATAACTTTTTCTACGTTCTTTTCAATTCTAGGTCAGATTCAGCCATTCTGTACAATGACCGATCTGTGCTCGAAAATCACCATGTCAGTGCAGCCTATCGCCTTTTGCAAGATGACGAGGAGATGAACATTTTGTCTAACCTCTCAAAGGATGATTGGAGGTAAGAACAAGCAGTAAGGCCGTTTGGGGAAGTTACAACCGGGCCATTTGTAGTTCTTACATTTCTTTGAATAATAGTATCCATCAAAATATAATATACAGCTGTATTTTTATTACGAAGAGAAAAGATATTTAAAAATCTTTATCCTATTTTTACCCCTCTCATTTTCATCTGCTCTACTCTTAGGACTACATTCAGAAGTGATGTGTGAAGTTATTTAATTTGTAATGGAATCTATTCATTAGTCTCTCATAGATCTCCCTTCATCCACTTATCATTGTGTAGGTGAATATACGGGTGGCCTGATTTTCATTTACACAAAAACATAAATTACAGTTAAGCCCAGTCCGAGGCCCGTTTATACTGCCAGAACATTATAAATGAGTTTTAGTGTAAATGAGAATCAGGCCCACAGTGAATAAGTGGATTTAATAGACATGCCAAAAAGCCAGAAGAAGGTGTAATTTAAAACAGGCACTCCTGATGGAAATAATTTATTTGCAAAAATTGGCATTTTTTAAATAACCGATTATTCAAACTGAAAGAGGGCTTTCTATCTCCTTTTTAAATGAAATATCTGACATTTTAAAAATAACAATTATGCATAAAACATATATAATTACCTGGGCCGGACAGGAAGAATCTTAAATGAATTGTATTAATCAGAGTTCTTTCTCACTGGAGTGATAGCATCCCATCATGTGTTATTGCAGACAAACATATACTGGTTCATGTATGCATTCAAACTGAACAAAGTGCTGAGCACACTCAACTCTTATTGACTTCAATGGAAACTGAGGGCACTCAGCAGTATTTCTTCGGGCTCTGGTAAACTAGGTCAGGGAGGGAAAGTTCACCCTCTTCCTCCTCCCTTGGGTCTGTGTTCCGTACTCATCCAGTCTTCCCAGCACAGAAACCCTCATGACAGGTGGAGCCAGGGAGGGCAACAATGTACCCCTATCTGAGCACCCGGCCTAAACCCCAGAACCACATGTGGTTGGTTTCATTCAAAAGTCAGCACTATCGATCACAGTTGTCAACTTTCACGCAACAAGCTACAAGCCAAAAACTAGCCAACAAGCAACTCATAATCCAATTAAGCCAAAAAACAAGCCCAATTTCTGTGTTTTTTTTCCGTGGCTGTCTGGCTATGTCTGCTATGGCTGACCGGCTAAGTATGACAAGCCACTCAACATCTTGTGGATTCATAAACAGACAAAATCTGAGGAAAAAACACGTTAACACTCAGAAAGTGTCACAAGAATCTTGAAAAAGGAATAAAACCCAGTCTGTGGGTCATGGTATTAAAATCTAATTTACTTTTCAAGATCTAGGTTGTCTGTTTACTTTTTGCATTTCATTCACCTTGCACGGTGAAAAGGAGCTGGACGATTTCAGTTAACAGCATGAGGCTGTTGCGTTTAAATTCAGTATTGTAAGGGATTTTTTAAAATTTAAATGCAACTTGCTTTCACTCAAATTAGATATATAAGATATCAAGGAAAACAGATTTTTTAAATTGTAAACTTTCCCCTACAGTATATAAAATATAAACATAATTTCCTACAAACACACTGGGCCTATTTTTTCCTTGGCATAACCCAAGTGGTCATGGCACCTCAGTAGTGTTGGATTCATGCAGGTTGTGAAGTGCTTTGGCATGGAAGTTTCTGTACCTATGATGATGATATTTCAAGGAAGAGGGAAATTAAGGTCCCAGTTCAGCAAGGTACTAAAGCATGTATCTACATTGAAGTTAGTGGGACTACTTGGTGTTCAGAATTAAGGCTGTGTTTAAGTACCTTGCTGAAACTTAATGGGAGCTGATGAGGGAGAAGAGACAGTGAAAAAAAATTAAAGGAAGTTGTCCAAGCAGATTGGGGCCAAAATTAAAATTTTGCCTTAACTCCCCGCACCCCCTTTTGGGATGTACAAATCACAATGGAACAAATTCATCCCTACTGTAACTACACTGTCCTCAAATTTAAATGTGGGCCTATGGTACATGACCACTTGCTTGATTCTCTTCATTTCTTCCATTCTCCTCTCTCTCTTACCATCTTAATCCCCTCCTTCTTCCTCATAATATCATTTTAGGGACCACATCTTTCATCCCAATGCAGTTCACAACATGCAGTCATTGAAATGCTACAACCTCTTGGATGGAGGCCATCAGCTAACCACACAAGCAGAGCAAACTGTACAATCTTGTATTTGTGGGGGAGATAGTTTTGGCCAATGAAGAGTGTCATGGAAAGTCTTATCTCAAAGACCAACACACAGTACAAAACAAGGAAACTGGATTTATCTGTCTTAGAAAGATGAAGCACTGAGTCAACACTGGGAAATAATTCAGTCTCTAAACTGTTTGTGATAATAAATAAAATTCTACCTAGAGAACGAAATTAAATAAATAGCACTGTGATGTCCCTACCACCACTCCCTACACTCTTAATTTTAATGGGGAACTGTGCATTGCTTTGTCCATTAAATGAAAAGCAATAATTCATTCTGGGCTACAGTAAAAGGCCACGTGTCATTGGCTACAAAGTAGATTCTTAGCAGCTGATTTTGACCATATTCTTGGTAGTTTGAGCACAATCTTCAGAACAATAGTCTGAGTCTTGAAACTTTAAAACATTGTTGTTTGAGTAGAAGCTACCCCCTCCTCTTCATAGTGACAGAACTAGAACTGAGCAAAAAAAAATTGGGTGAACAGTTTATTCACTGGAAAAAAGCTATTTTGGTTGACCTGAAACTATTCATACATTTGATAAAAATTTGTCTAATCACTGGGCTAAAAGTTATAAGAGGGGCACCACCAGCACCTCCTGCTCTGTGAACCTAGGCCTTTAAAAACACCTGGAAACAACATTTCAGGTCAAACATGTTTTGTTTGTCCCAATGTGAACGCTCCCCCAGGGTACCCAGGGTTATGAGGCACCTCACCGCCACCTGCCTTTAGCGTAAAGGAGTCTTGTCTGTGCTTGCTGTGGATCGGCTCCCTGAAACCAGCAGCCTCTGGCAGCACAAGCACTGCCTTCCAGGCAGGTCTACAGGCCACATGCTTTGTACAGGTAGCAAAAGGCATGTACCCACCCCCGAGTCCTTGGAGCATTTCCTGCAGTGTCCAGTTCCTTCTCCACTGAACACTCAGAGTTACCAGGCCTGCTGTTCCCAAAGGACCAATATACACCAACTTGTAAGATTCAGCTCAGGACCTTCACTTTGCTTAATACCACAGCACTGAGATGTATTTATGGTGAAAGCAAGAATAAGTTTATTATCAAAGAACAGAGATCCTAGTAACAGTGAGTAAGAATATTGGAAACAAATGGTTACATATAAAACAAAATCATAACAAGCTTTCTAGAGACTAAACTTGACTAACAGGTTAACCTCCTGTCGAAAGAAAATGATTACATCCAAAGTTGTCTCCAGCATGTTCAACCAAGCCTGGCTGAGACCCCTTTTTCATGAAGCAAAATCACTGTCCTTTTACTTCCTCAGTGAAAAGTGACCGGGCGTCATCTTTGTCTCCCAAATACAGCAACAATGGAGCAAACCTTTGATATACAGCTCCAGATAGGGTTTTCTCTCTCCCCTCTTCCCTTTCCCACACCACTCCTTTTCTCTTCCTGTTAATTTCTTTCTGAAGTCCCTGCAATCCTTCATTTGCATTTGGTGATAGGAGACCCATTGTGAATGAGACAATATAAACATCCATTGTTTGACAGAAAACCTGGTTTTCACGTTTGCTGGTGACCAGTCCCTAGACATAGCTTAATGGGATTAAACTGGGGTGGAGGGCGGATAATTTCCATCCAAGAATATTAAAGGAACTGGCACATGAAATTGCAAGCCCAATAGCAAGCCTAATGAATTTGTAAACTCAGGGGTCATACTCTACGACTAGAGAATTGCTAATATAGTTCTTATTTTTAAGAAAGGAAAAAAATACAGGCCTGTTAGTTTGACCTCAATTGTATGCAAGGTCTTGGAACAAATTTTGAAAGAGGAAGTAGTTAAGGACATAGAGGTAAACAGTAATTGGGATAAAATACAGCATGGTTTTACAAAAGGTAGATTGTGCCAGACCAACCTGATCTCCTCTTTGAGACGATAATTGATTTTTTAGACAAAGGAAATGCAGTAGATCTAATCTATCTGGATTTTAGTAAGGCATTTGATACAGTTCCACATGGGAAATTATTAGTTAAATTGGAGAAGATGAGGATTAATATGAGAATTGAAAGGTGGATAAGGAACTGGTTAAAGGGCAGACTACAACATGTCATATTGAAAGGTGAACTGTCAGGCTGGAGGGAAGTTACTAGTGGATCAGTTTGGGGACTAATCTTATTTAACATTTTTATTAGGGACCCTGTCACAAAAAGTGGAAGTGTGCTAATAAAATTTGCGGATGACACAAAGTTTGGAGGCATTGCCAATATAGAGGAGAACTGGAATATCTGGACAATCTTGAAAATTGGAGTAATAGAAATGGGATGAAATTTAATAGTGTGAAGTACAAGGTCAGGCATTTAGGGATTAACAACAAGGATTTTTGCTATGAACTGGGGATTTATCAGTTGGAAGTGACAGAGGAGGGGAAATACCTGGGTGTATTGGTTGATCACAGGATGACTAGACTGTCAATGTGATGCAGCCATAAAAAAGGCTAATGCAGTCCTAAGATGCATCAGGCAAGGTATTTCCAGTAGAGATAGGGAAGTGTTAGTACCATTGTACAAGGCACCACTCATTTGGAATACAGTGTCTCCCATGTTTAAGAAAGATGAATTCAAACTGGAACAGGTGCAGAGAAGGGCTATGAGGATGATCTAAGGGATGGAAAACCTGCCTTATGAGAAGAGACTCAAAGAGCTTGGCTTGTTTAGTCTAACCAAAAGAAGGCTGAGGGGAGATATGATTGCTCTCTATAAATATATCAGAGGGATAAATACCAAAGCAGGGAGAGGAATTATTTGAGTTAAGCCCCAATGTTGACACAAGAACAAATGGATATAAACTGGCCATCAACAAGTTTAGGCTTGAAATTAGATGAAGGTTTTTAACCATCAGAGGAGTGAAATTCTGGAACAGCTTCCAAGGGGAGCAGTGGGGGCAAAAAACCTAACTTGTTTCAAGAATGAGCTTGATAAGTTTACGGAAGGGATGGTATGATGAGACTGCCTGCAATGGCATGTAGTCCATCTGTGACTGCTAGCAGCAAATATCTCCAACGGTCTGGCGATGAGACAGTAGATGGGGAGGGCTCTTGAGTTACTACAGATAATTCTTTCCTAGTATCTGGCTGGTGGGGCTTGCCGCCATGCTCAGGGTCTAAGTGATCACCATAGTTGGGGTCAGGTAGGAATTTCCCCCCGGGTCAGATTGGCAGAGATGCTGGGGGGTGGGGTCATCTTCCTCTGCAGCATGGGGTCACTTGCAGGTTTAAACTAGTATAAATGGTGGATTCTCTGTAACTTGAAGTCTTTAAATCATTATTTGTGGTCTTCAGTAACTCAGACAGAGGCTTAGGTCTATTACAGGAGTTGGGTGTGTGAGATTTTGTGGCCTGCAATGTGCAGGAGGTCAGACTAGATGACCACGATGGTCCCGTCTGGCCTTTGAGTCTATGACTGTAAGAATACATTTTCAGTATATATACATAGCATCCATCCATCCATTTCACAATGATGTTCATGACCAAAGTGACACAGGCTTCAAGACATCGCCTGACACTCTTTGGTAAACTAGAATGTACATGCCACACCCAAGAGATTCCTTATAACCTCTCTGCACTCCCTTTCCAGTTGGTATTGAGAAGTTCTAAGGTGTTACCCAGACTTTGATTCACCAAAAATGTTTGGAATTTTTTTGAATTTGGTTTGACCTGAATTGAATTTTTATTTATTTTTCAGAACTGCCAGTGAACTGAAAAATCAGTATTTGCCCAGCTCTAGTCAGAATGCATGTTCCTTGGTATACTCATTTATGTTTGAAGATTCTAAGAGTAACACATCTCCTTTAAGAAATACATTATCTGGTTTAGTTAGGTTTGAAGCTTTTCCAGATTGCTTAATTTTCCTTCTTCTTCATTAGGGCCTTATTTTGTAGCTGCTGCACATGAAGCTGCTGCAGAATAATGGCCATTGTTCGGATGTACCATAAGGCCAACATTTTGAAATGCAGCTTCTGATTTTGGGTGCCTCCATCTTAGAGTGTCTAACCTGAAACACCTGGGGCCTGTTCCAGAGGTGCTGAGAACTCACAGCCATAGATGGGGTCAACAGGAATTTAAGATACTAAAAAAAAAAAAAAAAAAAAAATCAGGCCCAAAGTATCTCAATCTGGGCAATAAAAATCCAAGGCCCTTTAGATCAGAAGGTATTCTTGAAAATTTTAGCCTAACCAGTTTTAAAGATTTATCACATCCAAATTTGGGTTTATTTATTCATTTTGAGTTATCTGATAATTTGAATATCCCCTACAGCAATAGGTCCGGGTGCTGATTCTGGACAAGACTCAGGCATGCGCTAAAGTGCCTTTTCTGAACAGAGGTCACATTAAGATTTAAGACTGCAATAGAAAAAGTGAAGACAGACTTGGGAAATGTGTCTGTCTGTGCATATGGGTTTTATCAATTTTATGGTGTTTAATCTTTCTAGTCTGGGAATGTGTTTTCAGAGAAGGTTCTTCTATCCAACCAGCACAGCAGACCTCTTTGTGGCTTTTGCATGTGCGGGGAGAGCAGATGAGCCCAGAAGAGGTCTGCTGGGGGATCAGGGAGAAAAGAGCTTAGTCCTTAATTTAATTTTCAGCACTTTTTCTCTTTCACATTAAAGAACTCTACTGCTTCTTAAATATTTGAAAAGTTGATAGGTTGCTTCATCTGACAAATCCCATTTACTAAAGTAGTCAACAGGTAAATTATAAAACTGAAACTAAAACAGATCGCACTGAATTAAGAAAATAAATTGCAAAGAGAACAGATGCTTTCCAAGATACTGTTATGGATCTCTTTTCTGGCACTGTATTTCTCTGCTAATAATTTCCATGCAGTTTACTGAAATAGAGCATATTTAGTACAAGCCCTTACTGGCAAGTACAGGATTAAAAAGGCATCTGGAAAATGTTGAGCTCTTCAGCTCCTATCAGTGTACAGCTCAGGAAATAGTGTCTAATGAAGGTTTTCATAAACCATTGTTAGCAGACATGGAGTTGTGATCCAACAGTTGGGATGTGATCTCTCATACCATATAATGCCGTGTGTGTTACTGATGTTTTGTTATTGCAGGTCAGTTATGCCTTTTTGTAGGCTGGTTGAAACTTTTAGGGATGCATTTGCGAAGGTTCAAGATGAAAAATTTGCCTACACATAATCTTCATTTGTGCATGTAACAGACAGGCATTTGCAAAAGCAATTATATATTTTTCTTGTCCAAATCCGGTATTTGTATGCGTGCAGTGCGCAAGCATGCACATTTTTGTGAGTAATGCCAGCCTTTGAAAATGTTGCCTTTAAGGCAATGTTGTTCCTTCCTTTATTATTCTCCATGAGAATAAAAAAGTGAGACCCACAATCCATGGCTTATACATAATTTTCTGCTATGCACAAAAATGCATGCATTTGACTGAAGTGGAATGGACAAAGCACTATGCTGTTGGCAACAATCCTGCTATTGGGCCCCCGGGTATGGACTAGATGGCCTCAATAGGCCTTTTCCACTCCAATTTCTGTGACTTTATGGGGATTTAATTCTTTCAGTAGGGCACAGCATAATTTGGGGTGGGGCTAAGGAGAAAAACTGCTTGGAACAAAACATCAAAAAATATTATGCAACATTTCATGAAGTGAACATCCTCAGGGCAGTTGTCCTAAAGAGCAGGTTAAAGTGATCTCCAGCTGGAACAATGCAAGAGATTTTAAAGAATTTATGTCTGTAAATTAAAGCAGACCGGAGATCAATGATCCCAGCCTACTGATAGAACTACAGTACACCTGTGACTCATGAATGCATAATTAATTAGTCCAGGTACAGTAATCAGTGGTAAAGATAGCATAGAAGTATTACCATATTACTTACAAAAATGTATAGGATTTTTATCCCATGGTGGAAACATTGCAGCGTTGATTCTGCCCTCGATGTTTATACCAAAATATTCATGTGTAGTCTTCCCCTGCTGGTGGAAAGTCCATCTGGAGATGCTGGGAAGCATATTCAAATGCCTGCCACAGCAGCCAGAAAAATGGTCAGGGTGTGTGGCCAGGGCACCCATGAGGTGTGCTGATTCAGTGTGTCCACGGGGCTGTCTCCATTGGTGGGACTCCCGTGGAAAGCCAGCTCCAAGGTAGAGCTGCTCTTCTCCAACAAGAACCCCTCTGGGACAGCAGTAATGCAAATACCATGTGCCCTCCCCCTGGAGTACAGCAGCCCTTGACAGCTCTGTGGAGGAGAAAGGGGCTTTGCAAATTGCAGTTGCCTGTCCCAGCAGGATGAATCAATCCCCTGATGTATTGGAAGATTAGATTAGAATTCAGGGTGGAGCCATGTCCCTATGAAAAGATCATAGGGAAATACATTTTTTTTTAAATGGTCTGTTTCTGGTGAATATGAGCCCAATTTCCAAATGAAGTGGGCCTTTCCAATCAAAAACCTGCAAGAAGTTGTATTTTCACACATTTTCAATTCAAAAATATTTCTAATTCCATCTAAAGCACTTTTATGGCCCTCACTATTGTATTCAAGCATCTCAATCTTTAAGCAGGGAATTACATCAAAATTGCTAAACAAATCTGAGGACATACTCACAGACCACGACACTGAAAATAAAAAGAAGATTGTATATATGATAGACCAGAAAGTTTTGATGGTTTAAAGTTCTGAAAAAACCACATTGACTTCTAAGGGATTTCAATCTGATCCTTCCCAAGTAGGATTTTTTTTAAACTATTCATTCATGTATTCATTGTGGAATAGTTTGGAGTAGTAATATCAGGAGCACAATGTGCTACACTTGAACAGAAAAGTTGTTTTGAAAAAAAAAAGTGCTATGGGGTGGCTAGGGTTAGAGTTAAACACTCACAACTTAATGATATTTCTCCGTCTGTCTAACGTGATAACACTGCGTCCAGTCCCAAAATTTCAGAGAATGTTCATTGCATTGAAGGGCCAGAACCCTATTGATTTGGTGGGAAAATCTGAAAACCAAAAGGCAGAAATAGGGGAACACATGAACCTCCCGCCAGCTCTTTAGTATAGCTACAGCCTCAAGCACCTCTGCTATTGCCTATTGATCCAACCAGTGCTTAATTTGTAATGAAAGAGGTGCCGGGGCTCAAGCTGGACGGCCAGAGAGTGGCAGCTGCTGGCACTGAAGGCAGTGCTGCCGCCAGTAGCAGTGCAGAAGTAAGGGTGGCATGGTATGGTGATGTCTCTGCTCATCCTGCCTATGGAATTTAACATGTTGACTCTCAGAATGACTTATCTCCTAGATAGAAAGAAGAGGGTGTAAGGGCATAGGGGTGGGGAGAATGGGCACATGGAATCCTTGGCAGCGGGACAAGTGGGGGACCTGGTATGGGGAGTGGGAAGAAGGGGGGCACACAGAACCCTAGCATGGAGGGTAAAGTGGGAATTGAGGGAAAGGAATAATGAGGATTCCCACTAATCCCCTGGCATGGGGAGCAGGGGGATGGGGCATGCAGAACTCCTGTGCGTGGGAAGAATGAGAGACCCTACTGTGAGGGAGGTGGCAATGAGGGGTGCACAGAGCTCCTGCCTTGGGCAGGAATGGGGGACCCTGCAATGGAGGGCTGGGTGAATGGGGGGAGCACACAGAGCCCCTGCCATGGAGGAAAATGAAAGGTATGGGAGAAGTGGGAATGGGGATGCTCAGAGCTGTTGTATGGAGGGGAGAATGGAGGAGCCTGAAATGAGGATGGAAAATGGGGGGTACACAGAGACCCTGGCAAGGAAGATAATTAGGGGGAGAGGGTTCAGGAAGTCCAGAAAAAGAGGGGGATGGAGTTGGGGGGGAGGGGGGCAGAGGGATGCAAGGATCCCCAGTGTGTGCAATAAGTTCAGTTTGCACAAACTGAAGTTAACATACATGAACTTTCCATACCAGTATTAAGACATCTACACAAGCCATTTAGTTTTTCTAACTAATCTATTTTAAAACTGATTTAGAAGGTAAGTCGATACACGGTTGTGTTTCAAAATTCACTTGCTCCTGCCAGGGCATGCACACTATTTGAACAGCCTGCGTGCTTCCTTTTAAGAGCCTCCTATAGAAGAAATCGATTTGGGAGCTTTGTGTTTAATTGAAAAGAGCGGACCGTAATGGACTTGTCAGAAATCTCTGGGATTTCTCTTAGCAAGAGTTAATCATCTGACTAAATTGCTCGCTCTGTGGCTGGTATTTACAACATGAGATCCTCCTTCCTCTCTTCTTTTGCCCTGATAAAGTGAAGAGTTCAGTGACGCAAGTGGAGGAGAGTGGAAATGTCAGAAGTGATTTGCAGCTACCCAACAAAAGAAGCAGCGGTGTTATTTAACTTGTTTCTCTTTCTCTTTCCTCCTTTCTCTTGGCTCGATATCTGCCCAAAAGGGAATTCAGGGCCTTGGTGATAGAGATGGTGTTGGCCACTGATATGTCCTGTCACTTCCAGCAAATCAAAGCCATGAAGAATGCTTTGCAGCAGCCAGAAGGGTGAGTCACCACCTCCTGACACTGTGTGCAGTGAAGGGCTGCATTTCAGCTGGTACTTTGCAATTGTATTAAACTTCAAAAGTCTCTCTCCGGAGGACCCTTTGATGTCCACGTCTGTTTCTGTTGTTGGATTTTGAATGAATTCACATGTGAACACTCAGGCACGTGCCTGTATGATATTCTGGCGGGCCACAGCATCTAAATAGCAAAGCTATGGGATAAACCAGCCCATTCATTTTCCTTTTCTTAACAATACAGGATAAAGGGCACGTGTGATCCAGCTAAGAGTATGACTGAAAGAGCTTGATTATGGCCTCAGGTCACAGGTGCTGGGAGCAACACCTGCTGCACAGAGTACAGCTTGTGCCTCCACTGCAGGGAGCCAGCTCTGTAATCGGAGACAATAGGGAAGCAATCTCAGAGCCACAGAGGGCAAATGTGTGCTATAGAGCAGGCAGAACAGTATGAGGAAAGCCTTCTCCTCTCCGAAGATCATCTGTGAGCCACTTAGAGCCCTGAGTATCTCCTCTACTCTCCCCCCGCCCCCATACACACCATTTTATCCGAACCCTCAAAACTCTGAATTGTGGGTAGTATTCTTCCAGCCAAGAAGGGCTTAGCACATGTCTTCCCAGAGCCTGCCAAAACTGTACCTAAATCAGACATGGATGATTCCAACTGCTATCTCCTCTCAGGAGCTGGCTTTAGGCCGATTTCCCCCGATTCCCGGGAATCGGGCCCCGCGCCTTAGGTGCCTTTTTAATTTTTTTTACTCACCCGGCGACAGTCCGCTCCGGGTCTTTGGCGGCACTTTGGCGGTGGGGGGTCCTTCAATGCCGCGGAAGACCCGGAGCCGAGTGAAGGACCCCCCGCCGCTGAAGTGCCGCCAAAGACCCGGATCGCTGCCGGGTATTCAAATCGGGCCCCGAGGTCCTAAAGCCGGCCCTGGCTATGTGTATTACTTCTGCAGCACTCCTGCCAGTTTGGGGCAGCGAGAGATTGGGATTACTGCATGGCAGCATCCATCATAATTCACTAGGCTCCTGGGCTAGCCTCTCAGTGGCATGGCTTTAAAAAGATTTTAGCCTTATGTAGTGCCTCCAAAGAGTCTGCACCAGCTTTTTACCGGTGGAATTCACATGGTTTAAATGGAATTACTGTTCATGCTTATCACTGTGAGATCAGAATCAAGCCCTAATTGTTTAAGCAAGTCAACAGACTAAAATAATCTAGAACTATTTACTGATTGGAGTTTCATGGACTCTAACCCAGCTCAAACTGAGAATATCAGGAACATTCAAAACTCACTCATTCACACACAAAAACTCTACAAAGAAAATAAGCGAGACTAATGCTCCCAGTTTCCCGTTATGCTTTTGAATGACTCCATTACTAAAGGAAAGGTTTATGTTAGGGAAGTTAGATTAATCTTTAATAGTTGTCAAGTTTTATAAACACACAAATCAATCTATTAGTAGCCTAGCCAAAGGTTATGGTGGCCTCATTTACTTGCTTAGCTGGGTTTTTGTTCTTTCTCTTTCAATACTGGTGCAGACAATTAACTTGTTCAGTCATTTGGGTTTGCAGAATCGACAAGCCGAAAGCCTTATCACTGTTGTTGCATACAGCAGACATCAGTCATCCAGCCAAGGCCTGGGACCTTCATCATCGCTGGACCATGTCCTTGCTAGAGGAGTTCTTCAGACAGGTAGCCTTGGGACTTTACAAAATTATTTTGTAGTTTTGCAGACAGAATGAGAGATGGAGTGGGCGGGCTTGGGATGGGAGAGGGAGAATGAATCCTATAGGTTAACATCTTCTTTCACTTACATTTTTCATAGAGAAGATGCCCACTGTAGCAGCAAAGTAGATACAATTTTTCTTTCGTCTGACTTCAGTGAGATTCCACTGCTATGTCTGATTGTAAGCTAGTGTCTGATATGTTGTCCTTATCAATATATTGGAAATTCTCAATCTTTCAGACATCCAGCAAAACTATACCTAGAACCCCTGAATGAGAATGTGTATTTCTAATGACCAAAAGGCAGAATATCTAACATAGTACCCAGCTTGCCAACCATTGAAGATCTTCAGGAATTGGGTGCACCTAAGTAAAAGTACTCAGCATTAGGTCCAGACTATCATTTCTTTCAGTAATGAGTCTTCCTATTCTCTTTGACCTGACTTTGCTGCCACTTCAAAACTCCATTTTGATTTCTGCTTTGCTATGAAGTCATGGAAACCAATAAAGCTCAGTACATTGTAGATTACAGAGCTGGACATACAGCATCATAAGTGGTGAAAATTATGTTGCGCTTTCTGTAGACATGTGGGCTGGTCTAACCTATAGCTCTCGCAGGGCCTCCTGTTGCCAGAACCACAAATCCAGACACATGATTGATTCCTGTGTGATACTCGTAAGATTCTCCAACTGGTCCTAAGAGGGGTTGGTTTTTTTGTTTTAAGTACAATAAAAGTATTTTTTAAAATTTATTTTTAATAGCAAAAAAAACTTTTTAAAAGGTAGTGCTGGTCAAAAAAAAGAAGTAAAATCATAAACATTTTATTGACCTTTCTCCCCTCTTCAACTTCAAAATTTTTTAATATTTCCAAATGTTGACTAGCTCCATAGATGGTTGAAACATAGGGAGAAAAAATCAGTGAAAATGCCATTGACATTTTTTATTATTATTTTATCTTAATTTCAAAATATGGACAACATTTTGAAATTTAAAAATTTTCTACCATAAGAACATAAGAATGTCCATACTGGGTCAAACAAATGGTCCATATAACCCAGTATCCTGTCTCTGACAGTGTCCAGTTGGGAACTGGTCCTGCTTTGAGCAGGGGGTTAGACTAGATGACCTCCTGAGGTCCCTTCCATATTCTATGATTCTATGCTTCTGGCAGTTGGAGGTTTAGGGACCCCCTGAACATGGGGTTGTGTCCCTGCCCATCCTGGCTAATAGCCATTGATGGACCTATCCTCCATGAACTTATCTAATTCTTTTTTGAACCCAGTTATAGTTGTGGCCATCACAACATCCCCTGGCAATGAGCTCCACAGGTTGACTGTGTGTTGTGTGAAGAAGTACTTCCTTTAGTTTATTTTTAAACCTGCTGCCTATTAATTTCATTGGGTGATCCCTGGGTTGTGTGTTATGTGAAGGGGTAAATAACACTTCCCTAATCACTTTCTCCATACCATTCATGATTTTATAGACCACTGTCATATTCCCTGTTAGTCATCTCTTTGCTAAGCTGAAGAGTTCCAGTCTTTTAAATCTCTCCTTGTATGGAAGCTATTCTATATCCCTAATCATTTCTGTTGCCCTTCTCTACACCTTTTCCAATTCTAATATATCTTTTTTGAGATGGGGCAACCAGAACTGCACACAGTATTCAAGATGTGGGCATACCATGGATTTATATAGCAGCATTATGATATTTTCTGTTTTATTTTCTATCCCTTTTCTAATGATTCTTAATATTCTGTTAGCTTTTTTGACTGCTGTTGCACACTGAGTGGATGTTTTCAGAGAACTTCCACGATGACTCCAAGATCTCTTACTGAGTGGTAACAGCTAATTTAGACCCCATCATTTTGTATGTATAATTGGGATTATTTTTTTCAAGGTGTATTACTTTGCATTTATCAACACTGAATTTCATCTGCCATTTTGTTGCTCAGTCATCCACTTTAGAGAGATCCCATGTAGTTCTTTTCAGTCAGTTTTATGAAAAGCCTCAAATGTAAACATAGTGTGGTAATCCCAGTTTAACAAGGATACTACCACCTTGGTCTGGAACCATTAAAGTGATTTACTTTTCAAGAAATGGTGATATACGTGCTAAGAAAAATGTCATCTCACAACATCTTTATGCTTTTCCAAGACAGAAGGTGGGGGGAGGGATAGTTCAGTGGTTTGAGCATTGGCCCACTAAACCCAGGGTTGTGAGTTCAATCCTTGAGGGGGCCATTTAGGAATCTAGGGCGCGCACACACACACACACACACACACAAAAAGTTGGGGCTTGGTCCTGCTTTGAGCAGGAGGTTGGACTAGATGATCTCCTGGGGTTCCTTCCAACCATGATATTCTATGATACGCTTTGCAGAATAGTCACCTATTGAGTACATATAAGATCACCAAAGAACTGGTGACTACACAGACTCAAGAATACACAGGGCCCAAAGGGATACAATAAAGGAAGAGTGTTGTTACTTATTTATTATTGCACCCAAAGACCCCAGTTGTGATTGAGGCACCATTTAACCTGGCTATGTACAAACACAGAAAAGAAACATCCAGGACTTCTCATCCCCACAGTTGATTTCTATGGTAGTTTAAATTGCTGTCGTATATTTTGGCTCCCAGTCACAACCATGTGGAACATCGTCACCGTGCTCAACAAAGTAAGAGCGGGATGTTGATTTAAAGCATTGACACTAGCATATTTCACAAGCTATTTTAAATCTGAGTGGTCAGTGGGGAGTACTGGCAGATGTATGTTATCTCATGTAAATGATTGTCCTGTCTGCTCACAGTTGTCTGTTTCAGAATGAAACAAATTAAAGGGTGTTTTGAGCAAATACATTTTGAATGCACACAGTGAAAAGGGTTGGCACAGAAGGGATTTTAACACTTGATCTCCTGCATATTTGTGTGATGACAGGGGAGGGCATGCAGTTCTGGTAGCTGGAAAATGTGTCCAGGTTTCTGAGTTTCAGCATTTCTTTTGGGCAACAGCCCTACCAGCTGTAGCACACTGAGGGTCTCAGTATTTTACTAGGGTGGGGGGAGATCTGAAGTGGTGAGATCCACCCTGTGCAGATACAAATGCATATAAAGAAATACAAATAGAACTCAAACCCTGGAGGAGGAGTCCTGACACTGATACTTTCTCTTGGTGGACTTAACGCTAATAATAGAGTTCCGTTACCTGTTGGTTTCACATGAGAAGTGCTGTATAGAATCCTCTTGGGTTTTCAAGGTGTTCCACAGAAACACCCAAAAGGCAAAGAGTGCTGTCTAATCAAGATTTACCCGAGTAGATGTTTTAGAAATAGGATTATGTGGTTTATATTTAGTGGTAGATGTAAATTGTATTAGAGAAACGGGAGCTGCCTCCTTCAAAGTAGGATGGGGAGCATGCAGAATAGAGTGGGTGCTGTTGCTGCAAGAGGAGGTTGGCCTGTAGTTGAACAGTGAGGTGATAACTGTCCACAAGAAGCTCTTAAAGAAAAGGATTTGGATGCCCAGAGTAAACAAAGTTATCCTTTAAAAAGCTGAGTCTTGCAATTAAGGGTGTAACATGAGCTTCAATTAAAAAAAGAGAGAGGCCATTCCAGTGTCCAGTGCTGTTACAGATGTTAAGCGACTCTTGTTGTATTCTAATATGCTCTCAATTTTGTTTCTCCAGGGTGACAAAGAAGCAGAACTAGGGCTTCCTTTCTCCCCACTGTGTGACCGCAAGTCTACTATGGTAGCTCAGTCTCAGATAGGTATGTCATTTCAATGTACTTCACTTAGGACGCAAAGCAGCAATTTAAAGGGGAAAAAAATATTCTCCCCCCAACAGGAGTAAGATCATTCTGGGCTCTCATCACTTTGAATTGGTTTAGAAGTGGGGAGGGTGGGGAATTGCACTGGCGTTATTGTCCCTAAATGGATGATTCTAAGATGAACGGCTATCACATTTAGTTGATTTATGAGAGTTGTACTAAAGGGGAACTGAGTTAACACAAATGCTACTGCTGGACCAACCACTATGCATGGCTGTATGGCGGCTGCTCCTTGGTTCCTGAACACTGCAGAAGACACTTGAAGCGGGAATCCTGGCTTCAATACATGTTACTTTAGTTTTTGACTAAAGTCATTGTTTTGCTCATTTAACTGATTCCCTAACCTTCTAACCCACCAGCACTGTTCCAACTTCTCCAGTCAGCAAGCATCACCCCCAACCTTATACTGGGTCCAGCCACTGCTTCTTGCCCCCATCTTCCCATCCCCATCCAGCAAGGGAGGTGGGAGGCTGCAGTGAACCAAAACAGTGCTTCCTTTTCCACCTCCTACTCCTGCAGGAGAAACTGTGAATGGGGTTTGGGGAGAATGATCCCGAAGTTGTTGAGCGGCATGGAAATGGGGAGGGGGCAATAAATCTGTAACACTGGAGGGGCAAGGAAGAGGGGAGAAGCAGCCTAGAGACGTGCAGGAGTTTGGGGACAAGAGAAGATATCGGGAGTTGTGGAGACGGGTTTCCGAGGTTGAATGGGGGAAATGAAGGAACGAGAGGAACAAGGGGCAGGGGAAATGGAAAGAGAAAGGGACTGGTGGGTGGAAGGGACAGCAGGACTAACTGAGAAAACACTGGGTATGTTTACATTGCTATGTAAGCCCAGGGTTTGAACTCAGGCTCAAGCCTAACCCCGCTTCCATCTACACACAAATCCCACTAACCCAGGGCTTGGATCTAGGGTCCCAGGAACTCACGGAGGGGGAGGGTCTAAGCCTGAGTCAAGCCGGGACCCAGCGTTCTAGCTCTATGGATTTGCAGTGTACATGCGGCCCCACTGGACTCGTGTTCTGGGAGTCCATCAGAAGTATCCCACAGTTCCACAGCCTGACTTTCTTTGACCTCTGGACAGTCAAGTTTTATGCACAATCAAGTTTTCCGTCACTGCACCAGGAACAAAGGACTAAAGCGACCACATTTTGGGCAGGTGTTAGGAAGTCTGGGATATGGGTGGTTTGACTCTGGCCCGCGTAATGCAGTGTACAATGTACATGCTAGAAGCCTCAGGTTGGGACCCAAGGTTCAACAATTCCTATCCTGGGGTTGCAGATGAACATAGATGCTCAAGCCATAGGTTGACAAACCGAGGGTATGCTAACTTGCGTTGTACTAACCCTGGGCTTACATTGCAGTGTAGATACACCCACTGACACCAAAAAATGTGGCAGAGGGAGAAAGTTTTAAAGAAAGGTGTGGGGGAGGAGGGGAGTGACTTTGTTTTTTCCTCCAAACATTTTATAACCAAGCTTGAAAAAAGTGTAAAAGGATGAAATTTCACAGCTGTCCCCAGCACTGTCATGGGATGAATGGAAACCCAGATCCAAACATCCCTGAACTTTGGAGAAGTTCAGATCCATATCTGTGGTTTAGGGCTATCCCTAGTTCAGCTGTTTTCTCACATTCCCTTTCAGACTGTCATGTAAAGCTTCAGAGCCAGAAACCTCCTCAGAGTCCAAGTTCTTGGGATACTTCCATCCCTATTTTTCCAGTCTGCAGAGGTTCAGACAGTTCAGTTAATCATCTGTACTAATAGGCTCTTATTCAAATCATGTCTGGTCACCTAACCTTTTAATGTTAATCCCTCCCTACCTGCAACACAGAGTTTTACCTGGGAAAGTGGATACACACACAAGAGATACTACACTACTACTAAGGGCAAAATGGCTCCATAGGCACCCCAGACATGCTGGAAGGGGATCAGGCAGGGACTGGAAAATACAGGGAGGGGAGCTGCAGCTCAACTAGAATCCCTGTTGGGGACCCCCAGGCAGTGCATGGCTGCTGCACTTCTCTGGAAGGGGGTACAACAATGTTCCCCACTCCCAGCTCTCCTGGCTGGTGTGGAGCTAAGGCCTCACCTTCCACACACCCCATTTCAGGCCCTTTGCTTCTGCAGAGGCTCTAGGAGGGAGCAGGGGCCATGCTCCAAGGAATTCTTCCCAGCTTCTGTGCAGGGCACAAGCCTGTGTGAAGAAGCTGCTTGTACCTTCCTCCTCTTTTGTATTCCGTGCACAGGTCGGCCAGAATTTGTCTCTAAATAAAAAGACCCTTATGACCGCCTCCAGTGTGCAAATCATTGCAGAATTAATGGTGAATTAAAC
Organism: Terrapene triunguis; assembly: GCF_002925995.2. Classification (NCBI taxonomy): domain Eukaryota; kingdom Metazoa; phylum Chordata; order Testudines; family Emydidae; genus Terrapene; species Terrapene triunguis. The sequence goes on along the minus strand of NW_020698074.1, from coordinate 3,578,015 downwards.
CATTATCCAAACAATTACAGCTTAAGAAACAGGCACTCAATCAATAAGCAGAAAGAGATTTATTTAGTTCTGTGTTATTTATCATTACATTTAATTTGTGCAGTTAACTGTATCCAATTGGCATTAACAGGCACATTCTCTCTCTAGAAGTCTTGTCCTCTAACATTATAAAGTTTTCATTACAGTCTGCTCAACATATGGGCAATAGCTTGACGTCTTCAGTGTCTCCTTCATTAAATCAAAAACTCTTACCTTTCCCCAATATGTGTTGAGGTAAGATTCCTCTCAAAGTCCGAGGCCAGATTCTTGGGGAAATATTCAGCTCCTATTCATTTGCTTATCTGATTGATAGCTTTTAACAAATAGTGCCACTGAATGGTAATTACTAAGTTTCTTTGCAGAAGTAAGTACCTCATGAATTCCAAATTGTACTATTATCTACAGCATGCAGCCCTCATTTTCAACAAATGAAAGGAATGTCATTTGTGAGATAGGTTTGTGTTCTCAAGTAACAGAGGGGTAGCCGTGTTAGTCTGGATCTGTAAAAAGCAACAAAGAGTCCGGTGGCACCTTATAGACTAACAGATGTATTGGAGCATAAGCTTTCGTGGGTGAATACCCACTTCGTCAGACGTTTTGGGTTCTCAGTCCACTTTGTAGTGAGGACATAGAGTTTCTGGGCTATCTCAACAGCTTGTTTACAGTATCAGGTGAGACAGAACTAAATCACCTCTCGAGGTTCCCTCCTGGTCAGAGTTAAGGCCGTGTTCTATTTTGCTGCTGTACGAAAGGTCATCGTTAGAGCTGGGCAAAGAAAGGTAATTCCTTTTCGCAAAGGATATCAATATTTCAAAACCTGGTTTTGTTCCAATTTGGAATAAAATCCAAAAATTTTGAAATTCTCTGCAAAAGGGAATGAAGCCCCAACTTACAGACAATCTGCTTGTTGGATTGTCCCAGAATCATAGACCCCAGAAGCCCTGAGGTCCCTGACTCTGAGGCAGTCTGTACAGTGAGCTGCTGAGGAGCCAAATGAGTGGAAACCAGGTAAGGTTCCATCAGAACTTTGTTAAAATCAGACCATCACTGTGAAATGTTTTGATTTTGACAAATTGGCAGATTCCGATGAGAAAATGTTTTGTCAGAAGTTTTTCAGCCAGCTCTAGTTGTTGTAGATGCACAGACCACAGCAGGTGAGCATGCTTGATGACCAGAAATGCAAAGAGAGGGTTTCTTAGCATGTATTGTTTCTACAGAAATTGAACAATTTAAGAAGAAAAATTTCTTTAAAAGGAAGAGAACAAAAGAGACACATTCTTTCACCTGCCACTTCATTTTGTAAAGAAAATGTTGGGAACAGGTCCAATCGGAGACGATTCACATCTTAAAATCAGGCCTTTGGTCAAGTGGAGGGGAGTGGGAGAACCCAGCAAATTGCAAAGAATTACCAGGCCAACGTTTTTATTTCTCAACAGGAGAATTAAACTATTTGAAGCCCCTTTTTTTCTATCCAAGGCAGCAGGAAGCTTTGTTTGACTGGAAACGGGCCTTTGTTGTCATCACCGTCTCTTGCAGCTGATTAATGTAGCAAGAGCCTTTTATTTTTGTCCTTTGGCTTCCTGGAAAGAAAATGATGGCTTCAGAAGATATAGGACAAAAGCTGATGATTAAATGAGGTTGTTCCTGAATGGCAGTCTCTCAAGAAATTATTCCCTAACTAGCATGATCTAGGTGTCCTTTTTAACATGGAATGAAAATAAGCTCTAGGCCAGTGGTTTTCAACCTTTTTTTTCATTTGCAGACCCCTAAAAACTTCAAATGGAGGTGCAGACCCCTTTGGAAATCTTAGACAAAGTCTGCAGGTCTGCAGACCACAGGTCAAAAACCACGGTTCTATGGTGATGTCAATCTTTTGTGGACCCCTTTGACATAGTTTGATCACAAGTAGAAAACCACTGCTCTTGGCAGTTGGCCTTGGGACCCTCATCTCAGAGTGTAAAGATGAGGGGTAAGATAATCCTCAGGCAAAAACTATGTTAAGGTGGAGAGTATGTATCAGTAATTTAGAGTAAAATACATTAGAGGGTGTTGTAAAGTATCCCCAGACCAGGCATTGTAAACCCAAGAAATCCAGAGTTCAGGTTAAATTTAATAATAAATCCAAATGTGTTACAGTATGGAAATGTACAGTTAGGGCTCCCAAACAACCTTAACTCTGCTGAACAGTCACAATATGAGGGGAAAATAAAGTTGAAAAATCTGTCTTTAAAAATCAGTGGGTCTAATCTGTGACCACAAACACTGAAGTACCTTAGTGACCATATGGTTATTGTATGGTGTCACTACAGGGCAGGGCTACAGTTGGCTGAAATCTGGTGTATAAGTGCGCACATTAGCAGACCCAAAACGTAGTGCTTTCTTAAATGCTCTGGGTGGATCCATCCCTGTTGCTTGCACAAAGAGCTGACTTGCAGGAAGACGTACTGTGCTGTTTCCTCCCAGCCCTACCCCTTGTACACAAGCCAGTAGAGGGAAAGATTTAGTTCTGTATTTTTCCCTTCTCCTCCTGATTTAAAAATAATATATGAATTTGTTAAAAATTAAATGAATAGAATCTGAATACGTTTGACCCTCAATGAGTACAAGCGGGACAAACCTTCAAATGAGAATATTCACAAAAACCCACTGATACTTCATAGCTCCATGACACTTGGAATAGATACCCAGAGAAGTCTATCATTATTACTATTCTTTTATTTTTCTGTTTCCCGAAATTTCATCCTTCAAGCTTGGTCTCATCCAACTGTCCCCAGAATTTGGCTTAGATACTCAAAAAACTCATGCAGAACAAGTTCTATTGCATCTGTTTATATTCTGAATTTCTACCCTTTCTTTCCAACATTTAAGGAGCTACCATTGAATGCAAAATATCAGCTTATGGGTCAGGATTAATGCACAGTATCATTCTTTCTTGTCCTTTTTTCAGTTCCTCTTTCAACATGTAATTCTTTTCATCCACTGTGCTATTACACTAGATAATTCACAGGCAATGGCAAAACATAAATACTTACCTCTTCTGTTTACGTCCACTGTGTTTTGATTCAGGTTTTATTGATTTCATTGTGGAGCCCACTTTTACTGTGCTGACAGACATGACAGAGAAGATTGTAACACCACTCATTGATGAAGCCTCCCGCTCTGGTATAACTGGATTTAGACGTTCCAGGTGAGTATCTATATTTGCTTTGGGGCATGAGTGTTGTCTCTGCTTTTAGGGCTCACTTCTCTGTTTTGGACTCATTGGGTATTATCAAAGACCTCCCATTGGTTCTGTCTGTCCTGGTTTCTACCTGAAGAGAAATATGGTTGGGAAGTGTAGTAGAAATGGATTGACCATGAAGTACAATGAGACCTGGTTAATTATTGCTTGATTTATGCATATATTCACGTCAGAATTCATTGGAATTTGGATGTAGAGAGTCTCACTTTCATTTAACCTGATCTTCTGCCATAAGAGCTATCAAGGAACCATCTTGAGTTTTTAGGGTTTCTCTTGTGCAGGTCCCGGGATAATTCCAGCACAATTGTAAGTTGAATATTAAAAAGGCTTGAATGGGGACTAATCTGGTAGCCTGTATGCTATTCACCATTATCTGAATAATCAGAATAATAGATATTAGAGAGAGAAAAGACTTATTTGGTCACTTAGCCCCTCTCTTTGTCAGTGCAGGGTTGTTCCAGACATTGTAGATTCTCCATTGATTTGTACATGTCTCCAGCAATGGAGTTTCAACCTCTTCTCTTGGGAGATGATTCAGAAGTCTAAGTCACCATTAAGAAATATATCCTGATTATCAAACTGAATTTTTCTTTTCTTCCTTTCCTCCTACTTATTATCCCTTATGCCACACTCACTAATTTGTTTCCATCCTTGGTGTTTTACACTAAACAGATACTTAAAGACATTGGATCAAACCAACATTCCATATTTGAATGTCTCTTAAATCCAGGGCAGTTCAGAATCTGAAGCTGGATTCCATGACCTGTGTTTCTATAATCTAAACCACCAGAAACTGAATCCTAAATGTCCTTGAAGTTTGGGGAAGGGGGTTGGAACTGAAATTAAAATTTTGCAGCTCAACCAATGACTTTTGGACAAGCTACACCTCTACCCCTATATAACGCTGTCCTCGGGAGCCAAAAAAATCTTACCGTGTTATAGGTGAAATCGTGTTATATCGAACTTGCTTTGATCCGCCGGAGTGCGCAGCCCCGTCCCCCTGGAGCACTGCTTTACCGCGTTATATCCAAATTTGTGTTATATCGGGTCGTGTTATATCGGGGTAGAGGTGTATAAAGCCCTTTATCAGTCAGTCATCTCCCTTCCACCCCGAGACCTTAGTCATTGCTGTCAACAATTGTTTAGGAACGTAAGTTTTCCACATGCATTAGTCCTTCTGGATCCTTAATTATATTTGTAGCTCTTTGAGATCCTTCCAAATTTGTTTGCATCTGAACTTGATTTTAAACATACGTAAAATTCACCGAAGCTGCAGACAGTGCCAGAAGCTACAAGAGGTTCTAGTTCAGTGTTCTAGAACTAAGAGCCAATACAGACTACTGTCCAGAGATGATGAGGTGGGACAGTCCTCTAGCCCACCATTGAGTCAGGGGCCTTTAGAAAGGTGAGATAGGGCATAAGTAGTGCCTCAGGCACCTCAGAGAAGGTTCAAGAGACATTTAGTAATTTTTCAGGTGCTGCCATAAAAAGGTTATAGAGCCAGCATCTTATATAGTATTTCCATCTATCCAGGAAGGGAACAGAGTTGCAGGGCACTAGTTCCTATTTATGTAAGGGCAAAATGTGTCATATTTTTAATGATTGGAATTTAGTTATGCAAGACTTTTTTGATGTGCAGTTTCACACAAATTTCCATTTTAATAATGAAAACTTTGCAAAATGAGAATGGGAACTTTCACACAACTCTAATAGCATTAGGCAACATATATGGGTATTACCGGTGTTGAGCTCATTGAAGTTCACAATGTTGGCTATTAATAGACTCAGAGCCAATTTCTCATCTCACACTGGTGTCAATTGGGAACAACTTCACTGTATTGACAGAGTTGCACTAGTGTAAATCACAATGGAATTAGACTCACTGTTTCTTACAATGCTCCAGATTGTCTCATCAATTCTAAAGTAGATCTCCCCAATGTTCTCATGATATGGTTCTTCCAACACAAGCATAGGAACAGAGGGAAGAAATTAAGTTTTGGATATTCTGTTTGACTGTATAGTACTTTATGGCTAGGGTCTGTTTCATTCCATAGCTGTATTTAAGTGTATGAAGTGCTGATTCCTATCACATTGTGTGATCTTGTCTCCCAGTTTGAATAGCATTAGCCCCTCAGAAGTTAAAAGATCAAGTGTCAAGAGCACTGGGTCAGAAGGAAGTGCCTCACTCAACTGTTCCATACTCACTGTGGACTTCAAATGTTTTAAAGCCACCTGGACCGAGGTGGTGCAGCAGAACCGGGAGAAATGGAAAGCAAAAGCAACCAAAGGTAACAGACGAGCCTCATAATAAAAGGCTGCAAGCTCTTTTACCTCCTCCCCTTCAGGCTTTTTTTCTACCTAGTTAGCCCTGAAGTACGCTCTGACTTCTCAAACCATCTGCCTCTAGATGCCAGCAACTCTCACCGCGCTTGGAGCCAGGAATACTCAACTGAAAGCCTTATACCTTTTTTGTATACTGTGCACGCGGGTGTTGGAAGTGTGCATGTGTTGGGGGGAAGAGAGCAGTAGAGAAGATGATAGAAAGGGAATGGAAAGGGAAGTCAGTGGGCTTTGGATCAGGCCCCAAATGAAAAGAAGGATCTGACTTTTTAACAGCTTGTGAAATCTCTTCAGAGCTGTATGCCTGTTGCTCAGATCCTTGATTAACTGAGACAGTATATTTTATATTGTTTGATTTAGACAGTTTGATTTTATTACCTTATTTTTTTCTTGTATGGCAGTAGTATTGTACAGTACTGTATACGGGCCCTATCCTACAAACACTTACTTGCCAGCCATGGGGCTTAATACCATAAAGACTCCCATTCACTAGAGCTCAGAACTACTCATACACCCAGCAGTAAATGTTTGCAAGATCAAACTCTATGTCACTGTAGGGCAAGATACATTTCTCTGTGGCAGGGACTCCTTTCTTCTTCTGTGTTTGTATAGTGCCCAGCACAATGAAGCCTCAATCTTGACTGTGACCTTTAGGAGCTACTTTGATATCCATTATTATTAATACTAATCTCTTAGACGTGAGGAATGGAGATGGGTGCAAGTTCTTTAACCAAACTGATTTGGACTTGGCTTGAGGCATAGTGGAAGACTTGGCTCAGTTTTTATATTAACTGAAGCAGATTGTTCAGCCTCAATTATAAACTCTCTTTAGGAGGCAGAAGGGGACAAGTTTATTAACCAAATACAATTTTCCTTGAGGTTAAAACATACCATACAAAGTATCAACCCCTTTTATGCTTCTCTTGCCAACAAAAAACCGTCCATTTCTTTGCCAATTGATTTCAGATAGCTCTTACTTTTTAAATTGGTGTTTACTTGTTTCATCTGTTCTTTTTTGGATCAAAAAGATCTGATGAAAACAAATGAAAGTTTACCAAATGACTATAGTCATTAACATGGCCAGATGGTTTTTGGTATATGACTGTTGAATGTATGTGGCCAATCTATTTTGCTTTAACACGTGACTGCTGTTCATGAGATTGTCATCATTATAGTGTATACTGTTTGTTTATCTAAAGTGCACACCCACACTATCTAAATCCTGTATGCAGGGGAGACCATCAGGGAACTTAATAATACATACTTTACAGATTGCCTACAAACAAATGCATAAGATAGACCCCAATGGGTCCTGGGGATTCAACTTTATTTTCTACCCATTTGCAGTGAGTGCTTTGAGCAAGGATTTTTCCTGAAACATACATAAGAAGTCACATGATTCAAATGGACACGTGCACCATTAGTTAGGTTCTGGTTTGTCTCTGCTCATCAGTTTTTAAATCTTCATACATTTCTGGATGAGTTTAGTAATAACCACATTTATATAAAACTTTTCATTCTAAAGACCTTTACAAACACAGGACTTGTCACTGGATTGGCTGCGCAATGGGATCTAGAAAGTGAGGCACTGGACTGGGAATTAGGAGACCTGGGTTCTATTCCTGGTTCTGTCACTGGCCTGTTTTTTTACCTTGGGCACATCATTTTACCACTATATGCCTCTGTTTCCTGACACTTACCTATTTATCTGATAAGCTCTTTGGATGGAGACCATTGCTCAGTATGTTTGTAGAGGGCTTACCACAATGGAACTTCAGTCTCTGTTGAGGCCTCTAGACATAATTACACTGCAAATACATTAAAAAAAACCAACAATAAAAATGTATAAAGTAATTAATAGGAATGCAGTCACAGTCAGGGTGTAGCACATAACAGCTATTTATTAGTGCACAGCAACATTACACAGCAATTTAGGATCAGAAGCAAAGAGGAAATTGAAATTCTGTAGAATACTGTAGTGTCTTTTGTAAGGATATTATCAATAGAAACTAGGTGTGGTGTTTTTATACTGAGTATAGTATTTTTGGGAAATGTTTTGGACTGTGTAGGCAAAATAAGTGAGTTTGTTGCTCAGCTCCTCCTACTTAAAAGCTCATTATTAAAGAATTATAAGTTAAGAACCAGAATAAACATCTGCCCCAAGGTATAAAAGCACTGTACAGAGCAAGCATGTGGTGAGACTAATTTTAATATCAGGCAAATTTCTAGCAGTATCATAATAAATCTCTATATGAATTAATGTTCCCTGCCGTTTTTAACTGAGTTTTGTCCATCTCCTGTGATTAGGTTGCAAAGTGTTAGCAAAATTTTCAGAGAGTCCAAAACGAGGGGAGGTATCTGGGAAGCCTTCACTGTATCATACCTCCTAAGGCATAATATCAGTGTGCACACTGAGCCATCTATGGAAACTAGATTATTGCAGAAATGATTAATAAAGTGTGGGAGGCTCATATCTAATTTAATTATATTTTCATGTGATCCATAATTTATTAATTTAAAAATTAATTAACTTTTGTCAGCTGCTGGCAAGGAAATACAGATTGATGCTTCTTATAAAAATGACATTTTTTCCCCTTCTGTTTTGTTCCTCTTTTTGGTAGATTTTCTGGAGAAAATTGCTCTGATTCAGTTGTCAAAAGAATTTTTGTTACATGTGCGAAGATGTTTAATAAACACTTTGTAATTCGTACTCCCTTGCTTAGGGTCTGATCCTGCAAGATACAGAGCACCTTCTGCATAGATGTAGAGACTCTTCAACTCCCATTGACTGCAATTGGATTTAAATTGAAGGTGCTTAGCACTTTGTAGGCGTTGTTCAGCAGTCCAAAGGAGCCAGAGTTCTGTATTTTTGTGGTACTAGTCAGAATTAGCGTAGTTTGAGAACTGCCTAAGAGACAGGAAAATGATATCACTGGTTCTAAGTATTTGCTGTCACAGCAGAACCCAAGGTTCAGTTTGCTGGACATGAACACAGACTACTTTTAAAAGAGGAAGTTACTGCTCTTTATTAACTTTCTTTTACATGCGTAATCTGAAATGCTATTATTGCTCAGGGCTGATTGTTTCCATGCTTAACTGCCCTTCCTGTACTTCCATTGTTTTAAAACTCATAAACAAGTCCCTATGGCCAAAACAGGTGGCCCAATGATAGAGGTACTCAGGCCTAAAGGTACACAATTCTGCTGATAGGCATCCTGTCCCTGGGAAAGAAAAAGACCAATAGTGGAGATGGCTGACTTAGTGGGAAGCTGAGGTAGGAAGAGGCCAGCTGAATTACATGGCCACGTTTCTTGTGTGACATGCCCCCAATGGCAGATTTATGGGAGAGAAATTCAGCCCCTTTATCCTATCTGCCTTTCACTTCCGCTTAGATTCACTGTTCTCTTTCTGACCTAAACTAGTTTGTGGTGTTCCTAGGCAAATTCCACCCCAGAGGTGGCTGCACATCTGTGGTGCATGTGTAGTCTGTATATCATTGCATTTTTGTGAAGCAATTTAGGATCATTCAGGATGGAAGGGCACTGTATACATGTAAAATATTAGTAGCCAGAGCATTAGACCAAAAGGAAAGGAAGGAAAACTTGGGGAAGAGTGAGAGGAAAAGAAGAGTGTAAGAAGCCAGCAGAGAGAGACTGAAATCCTCTTCCCTTTACATGGATGGCTGAACTGTTCTTCCCTTAATTTGCTTTTTAAAATACATAGTTATAAAATATTTGGGGTCCATATGTACAATTGCATTAGTGGTGGGGTTTTCAAAAGTGACAACAAATATTGACTTTAATGGGAATACAGCTAGGCCAATGCTGAGCGCCTTGCAGGTCTCACCCTAAATGTTTTGTTTTTGTGTCTGTCTTTTTTTTTGTCATGTTAATTTCCACATTTATCTAAGTTAAGATCATTTGAGAGGACATGGCTGAAATTGGATTAAAAGTGTGTACGGTATCACTCTGGCAAATCTGCTAATGGTCTTGATTTTTTCCCCCTTCATTTTGGTTCTCCCTTTGCTGAGGATGCAGAAGAAAAAGCTAAGAAAGAAGCTGAGGAAAATGCTCATCAGGGAACAGAGGAAAAGAAAACAGAAGAAAATGAAGACAAAAGTCCAGCCGAGGATACCACGACATCCAAGTCAGAAAACAGCAAAGAACCAAATCCTGGGGAAAGTAAGAGCACAGAATCTAGCAAAGGTCATGTAAATGGGACTCAGCAAAGTGGTGTGAACAAACTCGAAGCCTCTCAAGGGAAAAAACAGTCTAGAGCAGACAAGGGCAGTGAGTCTCACCAAGCAACAGGAGAGGAGAAACAGCATGTCCAAAATGGTAAGTCCTTTCATTGTTTCATTAAAGGGTGAATCCAGTCCCAAGCCCAAATATCTCAGCAAGATATTGGGGAGATGTGTGAAGGAAGGAAAAGGGTCCTGGAGCAGTTCCATGCAGACTACTCTCGTTTAACAGTTGGCGTAGCCTCCATTGCCCTAGATTGCTTCCTTCACAGGGGGAAGTTTTCTTGGAACTCCTTGGAGCTGGACTCTACAAGTCCTGCATCAAAAATTACCCAATCCCTTGTATGCTCTAGCTCAGTGGTTCTCAACCAGGGGTCCGAGGCCCTCTAGGATGCCACGGGCAGGTTTCAGGGGGTCCACCAAGCAGGGCCAGTGTTAGACTCTCTGGGGCCCAGGGCAGAAAGCCGAAGCCCCACCCCCTGGAGCTGAAGCCCGGGGTCCAGAGCCCCACCACCCAGGGCTGAAGCCAAAGCCTGAGCAACTTAGCTTTGTGGGGGCCCCTGTGGCATGGGGCCCCAGACAATTGTCTTGCTTGCTACCCCCTAATGCACTGGCCCTGGCTTTTATATGCAGAAAACTAGTTGTTGTGGCACAAGTGGGCTGTGGAGTTTATATAACATGTTGGGGGGCCTCAGAAATAAAAAGGTTGAGAACCCCTACTCTAGCTGCACCTTTGGCTGTAAAGGTGAGGTTTGCCTCCGCATCAAAATGCAACTATCAGGTACACAGTGCACTCTGGAAGCTGAAACAGATGGTCTGGAGAAATCCTCAGCTTCACCGAGTGCATGCTTATTGTACTGAGGAAGAGGGAATCAAAGATAGCTCATGAACTGCTGCAGGGGTGGTTTAAGGTCCCTTTCCACTGCTCCAGTGATGCAGATGGACTTCAGGAGAAGCAAAGGATCTGGCCCTTTAGTTTTTGACCTTTAAATTTACATATGACTTGTTTCCTTTGTTATGCTGTTCTTTATGAGAAATACAGGCCCTGTTTGCTGTATCCCCTCATTGAATCAGTGCTAGGTGCTGTACAAGCAGGAAGGCATGGTCCAGAACTTACAGCCTTGAAAGACAGATATAGAAAGAGTAGGGAAAAGAAAAGGAACATATCATGATAATAGCCGCAGCTAGTCAAAATTCTCAGAAATTCAATCTTTTGGCAACATTTTTTGGTAGAAATATTGAATTGTGTTTTTAAAAATAGTACTTTTTGGGGACATGTTTCATCCCATTTTTTTAAACCAGCTATAGACCTTGTTAAAAAAATTTTTTTTGACCATCTCTCCCACATCTCCCCCAAGATGAGAAAGTTTTTCTGAAAATTACATCCCATTGTTTTGTATTTTTTTTTTAATTATTAGCTACATTATTAGCTACATCATAAGGCTATCCTCAGTTGCCTCTGCTATAGCCATGCTATTTCTCTTAAAGGGAGATTTTCCAGAGCAAGAATTGCAGAGGGACAGGGCTTGAGCATGAATATGAGAGAATATATTCAGCAAGTTAGTTTGAACTAAGGGACAAACAAATCCCTGAATTGATATAACCTAAAATATTGTGTGTGAAACTAGTGGAGATCTTAAAAGTGTTCTAAGCATATTACCTTCTCATTTTATAAACATATGCCTGTTAACAAGGCAGAAATAGAGAAAACGACAATAAAGCCATGTACCACCACTCACCAACTGAGTCAATGTCGCCTAGCTAACTACTCCCGAACCACTCTCAATAACCCTCTCAGGAAAAGCCCAAGGATATGTTTACACTGCAGCTGGGAGCGGGCCTGGGTCTGAACACAGGTGGCCAATACTACTGCCTGTGCTGCAATGTCCACACTGCTATTTTTAGCATGCTTGCTCAAGCAGAGCTAGCGTGTGTCTGTCTGCCCAAGCCAGGATGCGCGTTCCCAGCTGCAGTGTCGACATGCTCTGAGTGAATAGATAGGCTTGCAGTGTGCCTTGAAAAGGAATCAAAACTCAGGCCAGAGTGAGTAAACAAACTCTAGCTAAGGGCCTTCCACTGAGAAAGCCCAGCCTGAGAATTACAAACCTTCAGGTAGCTCAGCAGATCTCAACTTCCAGGACAGAGCACAAATACGACTTCAATGGATAGCTAGTGATGTTCTCCCCTTTTATCCCTCCCCCCTGCCCTCCCCTTATTGAGATCAGGAGCTGTTGATTAGCATAGAGCATACCACATGCACAGGGTGTGTGCATCTCACTTGGCAACCCACTCCACCTACAACTAAACTAGATATTCCTTTTACATATGTAGCTGTTATCCTTGGGAGAAATATTGGGAGTAGAGTTGGAGCTTTCTACAATGCATAGGATTTTTCCTATGTTGTGGTTGAAAGCCCCCAACATTATTTGAATGCATGGGAATGAGCACAGAAAGGACATGTGAAATCCCATTAAACTGCACCAGATAAAGACACTTTACTGAAGCCTTCTGTTTTACATACTTCTCAAATGATATGGGGGTGACATGCACTTTATTGCTTTGGTAACTGCCTTTTGCTGCTCTCTCCCCCATTGGGTCATTCTGTAAGTGTCAAAAAATGCTTTAAAAGGATGATTTCTGAAAATTAGTATCTTGCTCAAGAAAAGAAATTGTGCTCTAATTTATTGGAAAAGACTTTTGAGTTATAATTACTGTAGGGCCTTTCGGACTCATGAAACATAACATCCATCTCCTTGGGTTCAATACTGCTTCCTTTATGCTATGCCTATATGGTAATATTTTCTTGTAAAGTATTCTCCTGATTATCTTGATTGTTTGGTAATTCCTTTCAAGAAGATAATTATCGTTACCATTCTGCAGTGATATGGTAGGCCAGCTATTATAATATTCATAACTTCCCCTTTTCATAATAAATTATATTCAGCGAAAGTTCAAAAATTGTCTCCTCACATTAGTTTGAAATCTGTGTCAGTCAGACCCTTGGTGGCTTCTCACGAAGGGAGCGCACGATGAAAGAATATTAATTTGGGCATTCATCATCCTTGTGTACACACAGTTGGGGCAAGTCATTTTTATTTTTAGTGGGCAAGTAAAGTATCATTAGTTTCTCATTATCAATCATCATGATAAAGGGCATGTGAGTAGACATTTGTGTTTTGACTGGTAAATTTTAATGTCAATTTTGCAAGGGTGGTGCACATATCCATTGGAACCTGGGCATTCTTCTTTGATGACAGGTCCCAGTCTTGCAATGAGAGGGTCCCAGCCCTTCATTGAGCTCCACATAGGCAGACCCTGTCTTTCTCTCTCTCTCCTTCTCCCCCTCCCCCTCCCCCCAAGTCCCCATGGCCATTATTTATAAAACTTGGAAAGTTTAATCTCTGATGCCTTGATTCAGCCGCCCATCCCTCTTAATCAAAGTGCTCAACTTTAGGCATGAGCTTAGATCCTATTGACTTTAATGTGACGTAAGCATACGTTTTAGTGCTTTGCTGAATAGGGATGGACTTAAGCACATGCTTAAATGCTTTGTTGAGCTGAGGCCTTAAGGAGGCAAGAGATAAAGATTAAAGGGTTTAATATTCAAGGATGCAATGAACTAGAAATCAAAAGTGATACTGGGGTTGGGGCGGGCGGGGGGAGAAACCTCAAATAAAGAATTATGGGTGTGATCCTTCAGTCACTGAGCAGTTGTGAGGGCATGCAACATCTTACAAGAAGAGCCCTCATATTATTGGGAGTTTCTGAAAGCAATGGTGATGGGGAACATGATTTTCAGAAGTACTGGAGACAGATGATTTTTCAGATTCTCTCTCTACATTTCCCAAACAAGTAATGCCCGCCTATTCATTAGTACAGTATACAGTAGATACTGTTAAAATCTTCTTGATATTTAACATAGTAGTTAATTGTGTCATGATATAGGGGGGAGGGATAGCTCAGTGGTTTGAGCATTGGACTGCTAAACCCAGGGTTGTGAGTTCAATCCTTGAGGGGGCCATTTAGGGATCTGGGGCAAAAATCTATCTGGGGATTGGTCCTGCTTTGAGCAGGGGGGTGGACAAGATGACCTCCTGAGGTCCCTTCCAACCCTGATATTCTATGATAGAAGGCTGGCCTCACTGTTGGGGTGCCTCCTAATGTCCATGTGTGTCATAGCCTCTCTGGCACCCACTGCCAATGGCTGTTTTGGTCATCCAGTGGTCTACTTCTTCCTGTGAGTTGACCTTCCGGCCATGTCATCATTTAAGTCTAGCCCTTTTAGGCTTACAAGAAGTCCAACAAACCAATGTCCAAGACCTTGTATCAGATCTTCAGTCCCAACTCTGGGCCATGTGGTTCTCAGGGCTCTTTGACATCCTTGTCCCCTTTTCCGATCTCACACCACTCTATCAGTGGCTGGTAGGGGAACCTGGGGCTTCTCAGTACACCAGGTGCCAGGCCAGGGACCATATAACTAGCAGCCAAGGTCTGCTCAGTCCAACTGCTTGCTGCTGCTTCCCTGGGCTTCTTCCTACCATGGCCTTTCTCAGATGTTCTCCCCACAACCTCCCTAGGCTCACCCTTATTTCAGGGGCAGGTGTCCCAGAGCTCTCCCCGAGAATCCCCCAACAAAATCCCAAACTGAAAATACTAACGTCTCAGGCTTGACCTGTCCTTTCTTTATACACCTCCAGTTCCCCTGCTTTGTTCCTTAACTGAACACACCCCCGGGTTCTCCCCCTGGACGTCCAAATCCTGCCCTGCTTTCAGTGTGCACCTCCAGAGCCTGTGCCACACCTCCTCTGGCTTGCCAGCTTTCTCTACTCAGGCTAGGATCCCCAGGTTTACTCTCCCTCTGGGCTTTCTCCTCACAACCTCTCTAGTCCCAAAGAGAGGGATTTCAGAGTTCCTTCCTCTCCTCCTTGCAGCCACCTCCTGCTCTCAACTTCCTCTGATTATAGTCCTCTCCCCAGCTGGGCTTCATCCACAGTTAAGCCCGGCCCTTCCCCCAAGGCAGCCAAGCCTGGAATGTTAATTGTCCTCTCCAGCCATATTAACCCATCCAGAGCCTGTGTGGGGTACTCACCCTGTCACACATGGTATTTGTGGGATCTGCCATTCTAAATACAATTAATATTGCGCTACAGTAAATCTACACAGTGTATCAAGATTTTAACTGCACCCACTGTGGACCAGATTGTGATTGGCCTTTAAATGGTTTGGCAAAGAGGAGCTAGACACTAAAGTGGCCTGCCCTGCTCCCGCATTATGCTACTGTCCACAATTGCAACCCTAGCACTCACTTTGGCTCTTCCACACTGGCTCCAGTAAGACACAGTTGAGCCCTGTGAGCCTGATCTAAAGCCCATTGAAATCAGTGGGGGTATATGTGTCTTTTTGTTGATTTCAGTGGGCTTTTGGCAGGGCCGTCCTTACCCATACGCAAAGTACGCAGCTGAGTGCAGCTCCAGCCCCTGCTCCACCTCTTCCTCATGGCTCCCAGCCCCACCTCTTCCCACCCCTGCTCCGCCCCAACCCCGCCCCCACTCCCCTGTGGACTGCAGCAGGGGTCGGGCACCCTGCACTCACCGGTGGCGGTATGTGGAGCGACCCAGCCCCAGCGTGCTCCGTTCCGCCAGCTCCCAGCCACGCCTCCAGTGAGTGCTGGGGGGTGGTTTCCCTCTGCCCCCCCCAAGGCTGGGAGCCAGGGGAGCAGGGTGGAGTGGGCTGGGGCTAGGTCACTCCACTTCCCGCCGCCCCTTGGGTGCAGGGTTGGCCTGGCTGCCCTGCAATCACTGGGCGGCAGGAAGTGGAGAGACTGGCTCCAACCTGCTTTGCCGGCTTGTGCTGGGGGGCAGTTTCCCCCCTGGCACTCCCACCCCCATGGAGGCCTGGGGCCCCACACAGCCTCCCCGTGGGGGGGCTGCGTAGGGCACCAAAATGGCTAGGGATGGCCCTGGCTTTTGGATCAGGCTGTGTGTGTATGTATACACATATAATGCTTGGAATGAGGATCACAGCTTGATATAGCCATAGAATATGAGTCTCCATTTCACACTTCAAGAATATATATATTTTTTAACCTACTCTTCATCAGCACAGAGAAAGGTGCTTGTGATTTAAATGAAAAAAAAAAATGAGCGTCTTTTGGACTGGAATTAGTGCCAGACTGAGTGTTGATTGTGGAAGCTGGGAATATTTGTATTTTCTTTCTTCCACTGATGCATCTGAATAATTTGCTAAATTTGATCATCTGCAATGGGTTCCCCAGTCATTAATGTGATTTAGTGAAGTTCTGCTTTGCTGTCATTGTATTACTCTTGTAATAAGGATCTGTGGTTAATCCTGCTTTGACTGGGCTCCTGTGGGAGGTTTTGTTTGCTTGTTTTTGTTTTTAAACCCACTTTTAACCGAGGCTGGGCTCAGTTCACTTCTTGCACCAGCAGAGTATTCTGCAGTGCCCAGGATTCACCTCCTGCGGGAGGATAGCTAGTGTTTGCTCGTCTTCTCTCCCATAGAGGTTCCCTCATGGGAGGACAGCTCTAAATCATAGCTCGTTCCATTGGAGTCCTGATGATGGAGGGTACTTGGGATGCAGGGCTGGCACAGCAAGCCCATGCCTGGAGCCCCAAGAGATTGTATGATGTGATGCTTTCATCATTGTAAAGAGCCTGCAGCCTGAGGCCATCTAATCTAGGACTAACAGATGGCCAGAGAAAGTCCCACTTTTCCATAAGTGGTGTTGTCAGCAGGGTGAAACCTTGTTATTGGTTCAGGTAAAACCCTACTCTGATTGATAGGTGTGAACTGACCCTTCAGTTAACATAACTGTAAGGATAGGTTCCCACCTAAGACCAAAGGAGTATGTGAATCCACCCAGGATCTTTTGCTGAATAATGGTTTTGGTAGGGGCCCGTGTTGGAGGGAGGCGGCAGAACAGACAAAATACTTGAGACACAGCTGGTGGGAGCAGCTGAAAGCACTTTGACTCTGGCTCTGGAAGAAATTTGAGAAGTATTTGGGTTAGTGGTGCAGGCTGAAAGGAGTGTTCTTAGCGCTGTGAGCAAAAGAAGCTGTTTCCTGCTATTTGATTCCTTCTGTGTTCAGAGATGCAGGACTTTGCAGATTCTTTAAATTATAAACAGATCTGCATCAAAGAAATATTTGACTATCACCAGTTTCTACTCCCATGTGGGACATCCCCAGGGCCTCAAGCTTTGACTAGTTACTCAGATTGGAAAGGGGCAACACTGGTGGGATCCAGTTTCCAAGAAGAGAGATTGTGAGCCTGGTGTACCTGGTGAACCAAGATGAAACAAATAATGGAGATACTTGCCAAAAGCAAAAACAGACAGCAGGAATTAAAACAAGACCTAAAGAACAAGAGCTGGAGACTTTGCAACAGGAGTTAAGAGAAGACTTAAAACAAGTTATAAATCAGGACTTGGAGGTTTCCCAGAAAATGCCCAGTGAGAAGTTGCATTCTGAGATAAGATCCTTGTTGGAACAGCAACTACAAAGTGCCTGGACAGATTGGGAAGCCCAACTGCAACACACCCAGACTGGCATGGTAAAATAGATTGGTGAGGTGGGCAACAGTCGGACTGCCATAGACCAGAAGTTTTTCCATGAATTAGAGGAGACTAACAGGTTTTGGTGGGTTTGAAACTGCTAACTGAGATGAATTGCAGCAAGGATTCGAGAAGCTGAAAATTCAGTTCCAGAAGGAAATCAAAGGGTCACTGACCACAGTGGAAGGCAGCTGCCTGGATGAGGAATTGAGACAGTCAGAGCTTGGGTGAGATATCTATCATCATTTCCTACCCTATTTGTAACCCACAGAGGCCCAGAGGGGAAAGGTTGGGCTGTCCCAGCTCAAATAATGCAAAAGCCCACTATTTCTGAGTGGAAAACTCCTTGGGAGGCTTATTTTGGCTCAATTCAACATTATAGCTCAAATGAATGGCTGGACAGAAAGGTAGATTCTTGTAGCCAGCTTGAGTGGCCCAGCTCTTAGGGTACTGCACAACCTATCTCAGAAAACAGATCGAATTATCCAGACCTGCACAAGCCTTTGACATGCAGTTTAGAGCTAGCCATCAATCTGAGCTGGCACGGGGACAGCTAAGAGTTAGAAGGAAAGAGAAAGAAGAAACCTCACCTGAACTGGCAGAGGACCTGTGGACGCTCGTGTTCCTGGCATACCCAGGATAAATTGGCAATTGACCAGTTTGTAGATGCTCAGCTGGGCTTGGACTTGCAGATCAAAAGCAGCAAAAAGAGGCCAAAGACACTCAATAGTCTGTGGAATTTGCCACAGAACTTGAATCTTTCCTTGCAGCAGTGCACCAGAAGAGGAAGCAACCACTAATTGAGGAGGATGGAAGCTGATCTCTGTGAGGCCTGTAAGTAGAGATCTGTGTCTAATATGTCTGATGGAAGAGGGGATCCTAATCTGGTTCATGACCTTATTGAATGATTAGAACAAATGATAAATTCTCTTTGTAAAAAAAGGGAAACTGGCAATAATGCAAAAATTAAAGAAAACAGTCAAGTGCTGGTACTGTGAAGAAACTAGCCACAAAAAGGAGGATTGTAATAAATTTAAGGCAGGCCAAGACAGATTGTTGCAAGCATCTAGTGAAAGCCTCTCTCCCAGTTCAGAAAATGGAGGAATGTCCAACCTGAATGGGCAAAATTTGGCAATACATGGATCGGCCCCACCGTTTTTGTTTAGATCTGGGCAGTTAAACAACAATAGTGGGGGTCTGGCTATTGAAGGAGTAATAGGAGCTGTGATGTGTACAGGAATAATTCACTTGGTCTCAAACACACCAGTTATTAAACCAGACACAAGTCTAGGCAATAGGGGATCCAAAACTGAACTGCCTAACTGGTCTCAAATGGAGACAGTGGCTGGGGCAAGGGCACCCAGCTGAAAATTGAGTTTGAAGATTAGAACTCTGGCATTTGAGCAAGAAGTCTGGGTGGCTGAAATAGTGGATGAGTTATTAATTGGCTTGGATTTCATTTATGGCTAGTAACTGTGTAATACATACCTGGAAAGGTGTCTTGCAAATTCAGTCCATGTAAATTCCCTTTAAAGATATGGCCTAGGTGAGACAAATGGTTTGTAGGTAATTAGTGTTCATGGTACGCCCACACCTTGAATACTGTGTGCAGTTTTTTGGTGGCACCATCTCAAAAAAGATATATTAGAAATGGAAAAGGTACGGAGAAGGGCAATAAATATGATTGGAATACGGAACAGCTTCCTTATGAGGAGAGATTGAAAAGGCCGGGACTATTCAGCTTGCAAAAGAGATGACTAAGGGGGGATGGGATAGAGATCCATTAAATCATGAATGGTGGGGTAAAAGTGAATAGGAAAGTGTTATCTACACCTTCACATAACACAAGAACCAGGGGTTATCTAATGAAATTATGAGGCAGCAAGTTTAAAATCAACAAAAGGAAGTATTTCTTCACACAATGCACAGTCAACCTGTGGAACTCATTGCCAGGGGATATTGTGAAGGTCAAAACTATAAGTGGGTTCAAAAAAGAATTAGATAAGTACATCAATGGCTATTAGCCAAGATGACCAGGGACACAACCCTATGCTTGGAGTGTCCCTAAGTGTCTTACTGCCAGATACTGGGACTGAACAACTGGGGATGGATCACTTGATAATTTCCCTGTTCTGTTCATTCCCTTTGAAGCATCTGATATTGGCCACTGTCAGAAGACAGGTTACTGGGCTAGATGGACCATTGATCTGACCCAGTATGGCCATTCTTATGTTCTCTTGTTCTTACGATTGCAATGAATGAATTGCCCTACCCCCAGGGTAGAAAGTATTATAACCACTACATGCTGAGGTGGCTTTCCAGCAAGGGAAAGATGGAAAGTGATTGAAACCTGTTTGCAGATGCAGGGTCTTGGGGGGAATCTTAGCTGCCAAATCTCTTGCAGGTCTGAAGCAAGAACTGATCCTTGTTTGTGTGCTGAATGTTTCTGACAAGCAGTAAATAGTAAGAAAGAGAAACTTGGTCAGCAGGGTGTGATTTAGCATTTCAGAGTAGGAAACAGCTCTGGGGGCTGCTTCTGTCTTGGTCTATCCATGTTTCAAAACCCTTTTCATATTGGACACAGATGCTAGTGCTTGTGGTTTGAAGGGCAGAATTTCAGGTAGGCTGCCTCCCGAATCTGAGAATATAGCTTTGGAAATTGAAACTGAAAAAGTTGTCACAGGGATGAATTCCCCATTTTAAAGCAGAATGGGCAGGGGTTGTTAGACACTAATAGGAAATACAGAGAAAAGCCCCAAAGAGATTTGGGTGGGAATAAAATTCTTTTATGTACGTGATTTAAAACTGTCCTGACAGAAGGACACTGTGTATATGTAAATAGTTAAGTATAGTTGTATGACTTGTAACTTGTTAAAGTATTTCTTTTCTTTGTGTTTGGCATGAGTTTTTGGGTGTCACCATGTTAGGCCTCATTGGGACGATGTGCGAACCTGTGTTGGAGGGTGTTATGATGAACTGGGTGAAACCTTGTTGTGGGTTGAGTTAAAACCTTATTCAGATTGATAAGAGTGAACACAACCTTCAGTTAACATAAGGGCAAGGATAGGCCTCCACCAAAGACCAAAGGAGTATGTGAGCCCATCCAGGAGCTTTTGCTGAGTTGTGTGTGTGTGCGCGTGTGTGCGCAGAACAGACAAAAAACAGAGATTCAGACAGCCGGCAGCTGGAAGCACTGTGTCTGACCCCAGAAGGGGTCGGGGTGCAGGCTGAAAAGAGTGTTCCTAGTTCTGTGAGGAAAAGAAACTGTTTCATGCTATTTGATTCCTTCTGCATTCAGCGAGACAGGGCTTTGCACATTTTTTGTAAATAAACAAAACTGCACCAAAGAAATACCTGACTATCACCAATTTATACTCCCAGCTGGAACATCCCCATGGTCCTAAATTTGAATGCTACTTTGGGTTGGAAAAGGGAAACAATATTTTGCCACTCCAGGTATGACTATCTGAGGTTTGGCCTTTTGGAGCTCTTTGGGTGGGCTGAGGGATTGATGGGATGCTGATCCACTGTTGTTCCTTCGTGTAGAGGGTCCTGCTTCCCCCATTTGTCCATGCATGCACTGCCTCACTGAGCAACTAGGGAGACCTATCTCTGGTCACTGCTGTTTGGACACTGGAGCTGAACGAGCCCTGACAAAGTCTGACTCTTTTAAAATATTGACTTCCAATATAGTTTGACAACAAACATAGTCTGGTTCAAAGAGAAGGAGGAAGAGTTTGGTCTGGGTAGTTCTGCCATGCTCTCCAGTTTGTGATTGAAGTACCTGATAATTGGCAATGAAGACTGAGGATGGTCCCAGTGCACATTCCCAGGCTTCATAAAGTAGGAATGTACCTCAGAGGTCCAGTTGCTATTTTCACTGTACGTCACCTAAGGCCTTGCTTTCTTGGACTAGAGCTACATAGGGGACCCAGCCACTTACCGCTATGAAACTTAAGCATCATCCAGTAAAAACAGGTCTAGAAGTAGATGTGGTTAGTAACTAAAAGTCAAATAAAATTTTATTGTATAGTTTGGGATATTTTAAGATGGCGCCTTTAGACAGGGATTTGCCTGTGGGAGGATGTCATGTATAAACAGTGTCCCATGGCCATTCTCAAAACTACTGCCCTTTAAAAGTGCAAATTTTAGAGGTCTTGATTTTGGAACAAGGACAATGCTACATTTTATTGTGAGACACAGCTGTTATTGCCAAAAGGGGTTATGCATGTAGATTCACATTTGTACTTCCTTTTTCTGCTTAAAGAGATACCAACATTTATTTGAAATCCACAAGCTATTTGTGAGGTTTGAATTTTCTGTTAGAGTTGTGTAAATCTTATCTGGTGACTTATCACAATAGTGTGCTAATCCGAAATATCAACTAATTCCTATATGTGCTATTTCCCATGAAGACAAATCTTTCTCAAATACTTTGATTGGATTAAAGGCAGTACTGAGCTACAGCCTATATTAAAGATGCTTATAATATGTTTCACTTCTTATTTCCAGGTGAATTAAAGGATGATAATAACCAGTCAGACGAGAAAGATCAGTCTAGTATGGGAAATGAATCAAAGAAAACAGATGGTAAGGACCTAATTTCTATCACCTTTTCCCTTCAACACTGGATGCAGTGCAGAGCATTCTAGACAGCCAATAGTTTGTCCTAAAGTTATAGTATAAGAAATTCAGGGAAAAAATGCTCTGCAACATTTGGCAAAACTTCTTGGGGCATCTTCAGGTAAAATTGTCTCTTTCCCAAATAGTGTCTAGCAGTACTTAATTGTTATGTTAGTATATCATGTTCCTTATACCTGAACTCACAAAATTTCTACAAGAAAAATCCTGGATAATTTAAGCTTCTCACAAGAGAACATGGTTACATTTAGCTTCATCTTTTTGACTTTCATTTGGCCGAACTCTGCTCTGAGTTACATCACTGTAAATGCAGAATAACTCCATTGACTTCAAAATTTAGCCCATAGTTTATAATCATATATCACACTATGCCAATATAGAAATAAGATTTTCCTGGTTTAACTGGTTATCTGAGAATTCCTCTGGAGTAGTGGAATCCTAAGTAAGATACAGCAAGCATAGATGACCTTGTGCTAGCCCCTTCCCCATCTGGTGTAGTGTGTACGTTAAGGACATCCTAGAGAAGAGGTATGGCTGGAATACTGCTACATTCCAACCGGTCACAGCTGTGGACAGGGCCAGCTCCAGGCACCAGCGTAGCAAGCAGGTGCCTGGGGGGGCCAATGAAGAGGGGGGTGGCACGTCTGGCCGTTCGGCAGCAATTCGGCGGCGGGGTCGTCGCTCCCTCTCGGAGCGAAGGACCTGCCACCAAATTGCCGCTGATCGCGATCGCGGCTTTTTTATTTTTTTGCTGCTTGGGGCGGCAAAAATGCTAGAGCCGGCCCTGGCTGTGGAACAGCCTATTGGGTGTCATTGCAACTGGAAACAATTTAGAGCAGCCCGAAGGCTGCTCTAAATTATGCCAGAAGTCAGACAGGTTCCCAGCAGCCCCAGGAATCAGGGAAGTATAAAAGTGAACGTAAGCCACCTTTACTCCTCTCCCCCTCCTCAGGTGTGCCAAATGGAGTTGTGATATAGCTGAGGATCTGGGCCTATTGCTATGGGAATGATTTTAATAACTGTTAATTAACATTTATAAATGGATACATAACTTGCTGTTACCTTTTACTCGTCTGTATATGTCTCAGTTAAATCCACTGAGAAAATGCAGTTTTCACCTTTATACACAATAGGATAGCTGGTTTTGATACTCAAAAGAATAACAATCCTATTGTAACTACTACAGCAAAAGTTAAGAATGACAATAATTATGTCTTCTATTTCCCTGAAATAAAATATGTCCCCTTAATTGGATATATGTGAATGAATTATTGAATAAGCACATTGTCCTGATAATTTTATAATTTCAAACGAAAAGGTGACTAACAACATAAATAATATAACACAGTTGATGCAGGAACATATATTAATTCTACACACATAAATATGTATTTTATAAAATTATCTTTTTTAAAAGGAATGTCTGTCAGGACTTGCTTATTTTATTAGAAAGCCATATTGTTTACACACTTGAGATAAATACCTACCAGCAAAAAAAAAACCTCTTGGTCAAATAATGAAAAAAAACCAGAAAGGCAGCTATATTACTAAATAAATGATTCAGGTTCAATTCATTACTGTTTGCAGCCCCATGCTATTAATTAATCATGAATATTCAGATGACCTCTGTATGGTCATGAAAGTATTTGCAAATGCCAAAATCTTCATGAATCTGTATTCACTTTTTATTATCTACTATTTCTTGTGCACTGTGGAGAATAACTATTTGTTACTCTCCCGTTAAAAAGTGCCAGACATCCATTTAGAAAGTAGAACCCGTATCAGGTGATCAATCACATTGTAAATAGTCAAATGAAACAATGCAAGAGCAACCCAGAGGCTGAGTATTGTTCATTCAGACAGCTCTGACCTCACTGGCAGAAAGCACGAAAAGTTTGTGAATGATTTTCAAACCAAAGAAAAGATGTACATGTGTCACTCTCTTGTTTTGACAAATACTGTTCAATCAGCTCTATCTGTTACTTGCCGTGGAACAAAGCACTTTACTAGCAGAGTGGGGGATCTAGAAAAAGAAATGCTAGTTTGAGACACATGGTTACGTACAGAAAAGTGAGATATTTATACAGGCAACGCCAGGTATGCTGGAGAGAAATTGAGAGAGAGAGAGAGAGAGACTGTAGGGAAATAGTCACACCTGCATGCAATGGAACAGGGGTTCTCAAACTTTATTACACCACGACCCCCTTCTGACAACAAAAATTACTACACGACTCCAGGAGGGGGAACCAAAGCCTGAGCCCTCCCGAGCCTCACCGCCCCGGGATCGGGGGGCCAAAGCCTGAGGCTTCGGCCCCAGGCAGTGGGGTTCAGGCTTCAGCCCTGGGCCACAGCAAGTCTAACGCCAGCCCTGGTGACCCCATTACAATGGGGACACGATCCACTTTGGGGGCCCGACCCACAGTTTGAGAACTGCCGTAATAGAGTATAAGACCCTGATCTTGCAAAAACTTACCTATGCTTGACTTTATGCACTATCAGTAATCCCACTGAATGAGCTCACAATGTGTAAAGCATGTGCATAAGTCTTTGAAAGTGCAGGGTCTAAGTCAGGGGCGGGCAAACTTTTCAGCCTGAGGGACACATCAGGTTTCTGAAATTGTATGGACGGCCGGTTAGGGGAGGCTGTGCCTCCCCAAACAGCCAGGCATGGCCCGGCCCTGCCCCCTATCCTACCCCTCCTGCTTCTCGCCCCCTGATGGCCCCCCCGGGACTCCTGCCCCATCCAACCCTTCCGTTCCCTGTCCCCTGACAGACCCCAGAACCCCTGTCCCTGACTGCCCCCCTGCCGCCCCATCCAACCTCTCCTCTCATTCCTGACTGCCCCCCTGGAACCCCTGCCCCATCCAACCACCCCTTCTCCCTGTTCCCTGACCGCCCCCGGAACCCCTGCCCCTGACTGCCCCCCACTGCCCCATCCAACCCCTGCTCTCAATCCGGACTGCCCCCTGGGAACCCCTGCCCCCATTCAACCCCCCTGTTCCCTGCCCTCTGATCGCCCCGCCTCCTATCCACAGCCCCGCCCCCTGACCACCACCCCGAACTCCCCTGCCCTCTATCCAACCCCCCCTACTCCCTGCCCCCTTAACACGCTTCCTGGAGTGCCGGTGGCTGGCGGCACTATAGCCGTGCCGCCCAGAGCACTAGGACACGCAGTGACGCCGCTCGGCTGGAGCCAACCACGCCACCGCGCAGCACAGAGCACCAGGTCAGGTCGTGGCTCTGCAGCTGCGCTGCCCCAGGAGCTCGCAGCCTTGCCGCCCAGAGCACTGCGCCGGCGGTGGGACAAGCTGAGGCTGCGGGGGAGGGGGAACAGCAGGGAAGGGGCCGGGGGTGAGCCTCCCAGGCCTTGAGCTCAGGGGCCAGGCAGGAGGGTCCCACAGGCTGTAGTTTGCCCACCTCTGCTCTAAGTCACTTAGGGCTTGTCTACACTGGCAATTTACAGCGCTGCAACTTTCTTGCTCAGGGTGTAAAAAAACACCCCCCTGAGTGCAGCAAGTTTCAGCACTGTGAAGCGCCAGTGTAGACCGTGCACCCGCGTTGGGAGCTACGCCCCTCGTGGAGGTGGTTATTTTAGAGCTCTGGGAGAACTCTCTCCTAGCGCTCTGCCGCGACCACGCAAGCCACGTTAAAGCGCTGCCCCGGCTTTAGCGTTGCCAGTGTAGACTAGCCCTTACAGAATAAGGTATTTGCACGGAGAGCGTCTGGGGAACTTAGCATAATCTTCCCCTTCTTCACAAAATAGAAACTTTGCAGTAGCTGAGTAGGAACCAACTCTTTGGAAGCTCCACATTGCATATTATATAAACTGCTATACCTGTACATCAGAAGCCAGATCCGGAGGTCTTTAATCAGGGATAATTCCAACTGATTTCAAAGGGAGTTACTCCTGAGTAAGAAGCTGAGAATGTGATTGAAGAGTGTGAATTGTAAGCAGAATTTAGTTATTTCTATTATTCCCATTACTGCAATATCTGAGTGCCTTGCAATCTTTAATGTAGCACATGACAACACCCTGTGAGGTAGGGAAGTATTTTCCCTATTTTAGAGATGGGGAACTGACACATACAGGGGCTAAATAACTTGCCCAAGCTCACAGAAGAAGTCTGTGGTGGAGAAAAGACATGAACCCAGGTCTCCCAAGTCCTAAGCTAGCACCCTCTACAGTGGATCATCCTTCCACTCCCTTCACCCTGTCAAACTTATTCTGGTTGATTTCAGCCAGACACTCATTGCTTTACTAGAGTTCTTTACTTGTGAATATCCTTGCTTATGGGGCAGCCCCCCTGTTCAGCAATGTATACTTTATCTTCAGTACTGAGAAAGGAAGTATAGTATATAAT
Source organism: Terrapene triunguis (assembly GCF_002925995.2). Taxonomy (NCBI): domain Eukaryota; kingdom Metazoa; phylum Chordata; order Testudines; family Emydidae; genus Terrapene; species Terrapene triunguis. The sequence goes on along the minus strand of NW_020698074.1, from coordinate 3,551,579 downwards.
ATCAGCAACACAGACTTATCAGAAACATCATCAGCATGAATAGCGTGTCAAATGTTCCCATTTGGATAGAATATTATTCGAGAAGGTTGGAAAACCTATTTTTTACCTATTGAATAATTGCCTTTCTGAGGATGCAAAGGAAAGAACACAACTGCAGACAGTAAGCAGAACAAGTAGGGAGAGGATCCCTGTTAGGGGTTTCCACTGATCTACGTGGAGGCCACATTGTTATCGTTGTTACTGGAATTTGTTGCTCTTGGGATCGAAGCACAGTTTGTTCTATTTTTTCTATTAAACTAGGAATAATAGAAAATTAGAAGGATTTTATTATGCTTCTAATCATGTGAGCTTATCATTCTAGTAATAAACATTCCAGTTTCACAGGCATCAGCACTGAGATATATCTGTACTCTTGGTTGGAGGAACTGCCACTCTGAAAGACGAAAACATGCCAAGCATAAGTGTGTAATAAGCAATGCTCCCATCTAGTGGCTAAATTGTAACCGCACGTTTTACCAAATAGAAATTTGAAAAATATCATGTCCCTCCTATTCAAAATATTTGTCCTAGAATATGGAGAGAATATAGAGATGGTTTATTATTTTTATAAACCGAATCTACATTTCTGTGCATACCACACTTAACAAGAATTCAGGATTTTTGGTGGCTTTTTTTATATAAGCAGACGAATATTATTAACATAGCCTGTTCGGTTATGTTGCACATGCTGCACTTGCAAACACCTACTTGCAGTCATTTGCTGCTGATTCGATTTGGCAATCACTCCCTAGTCACCAAATATACTGTAGCTATGGGCCAAGGATTCCTTTTATTACTGTGTCCAAGTATCCTTCAAGAGGATTTTAAAATACCTGTAGTGGCAGATTAGTTAGTGTGATTACCTGAACTTTTGATATAATGCATCGTTGGTGAATAGAATGCTCTCTTCTATAGCATTAATTCATTTTAATGGCAATAGTTCAGTGTTTCTATAGGGCATTTTACTACTTGTGTTAACAGATGTCCTTTCCTGGTGTCACTCTGAACAGTGGTGCTGTTATTAAAACATAACAGCTACATCATAGAGTCCACCTGTCTTTGCAGTCTCCTTCTGGCGTGAGCACTGGTATTAGGGTTGCCAACTTTCTAATCGCACAAAATTGAACACCCCAGCCCCACCCCTTCCTCGAGGCCCCCGCCCCTGCCCCGCCCCTTCTCCGAGGCTCAGCATCCACTCACTCCATCCCCCTCCCTCTGTCGCTCAGTCTCTCCCACCCTCTCTCACTATCATTGGGCTGGGGCAGTGGGTTGGGATGCAGGAGCGGGGTGAGGGCTCTGGGCTGGGGGTGTGGGCTCTGGGCTGGGGAGAGAATGAGGGGTTCAGGGTGCAGGAGAGGGCTCCGGTCTGGCTCAGGGATTTTGGGGGGGGGGAGATGAGGGCTCTGGCTGGAGGTATGGGCTCTGGGTGGGGCCGGGGATGAGGGGTTTGGGGTGTAAGAGGGTGCTCCAGCTGGAGCCGAGGGGTTTGGAGTGCGGGAGGGGGTGTGGGCTCTGGTTGGAGGTGTGGGCTCTGGGTAGGGCTGGGATGAGGGGTTTGTGGTGCAGGAGGGGGCTGAGGGCTTGGGCAGGGGGGTTGGGTGTTGGGGACGGGATGTGGGCTCTGGAAGAGAGTTTGGGTGTGGGAGGGGGCTCAGGACCAGGGCAGGGAGTTGGGGTGTGGGGGAGTGCAGGGTTCCGGTGGTGCTTACCACGGCCCTCAGGAAGTGGCCACCAGGTCCCTGCAGCCCTTAGGCTAATGAACAGCCAGGGAGGCTCTGCGCGCTGCCTTCACGCCTGCAAGCTCCACCCCTGCAGCTCCCATTCATCACGGTTCCTGGCCAATGGGAGCTGCGGAGCCGGCACTCGGGGCGGGTGCAGCACGCAGAGCCTTCCTGGCCGCCCATGCATTTAGGGGCTGCCAGGACCTGGCTGCCACTTCCAGAAGTTGCATGTTAGCCCTGGGCCCCTGCTGCGCTGCTGACTGGACTTTTGATGGCCTGGTCAGCGGTGCCAACCAGAGCCACCAGGGTCCCTTTTCAACTGGGCATTCCAGTCAAAAACCGCATGCCTGGCAACCCTGACTGGCATGATTTTCAGTGTTGCGGTGCAGAGTTATATGTCTATCCAGCCAAAACCAATATCCAACAGTGGAGGTGGGCTGCTGCACTAAGGAATCTCTATCCTGTGGCGAAGTCCTGCTCATCTTACAGAAGTAGGCTTGTTGTCAATGGGACCGCTCAAATGGGTAAATGAGCAAGATTTGTCCTTCTTCCTAGAAGTGTGACAATGATAATGAGGGTAAATTTGAGACCATATAAGTAGAGGTGCCCAAAGCTCCAAATATTAGGCCAATTTCTTCTGTATTGACAGAAGCATGATTCTGTTCAGCTTTCAGCAGAGTTCATGAGGCAGATACGATAGTTATCCCCTTTCCTCTGGTCCTCACAGTTTCTACGCTACATGGGACATATCACAATCCAACTTCAAAGGAAAATTGGGATCTCAGTGGGTCAAGATTTGCTGAATATAATTTCCTTCCTTCCTTCCTTCCTTCCTTCCTTCCTTTTTTTCTTTATTATTTCTGTTTCAGTAGTACTTAGAAGTCCCAATCTAGGAACTGGGACTTATTATGGTAGGCTCTATGCACATGTTATAAAAAGACAGTCCCTGACCCAAAAACCTCCCTTGAAGGCATGATAGCATTTTGCTGTCCAAACACACCTTTGCTTGTTACTACACAGATGGTTAATTGCTGTCCAAACATCCAATTATAGTTCACTAGCTGGATAACACTGCAAATAAATAAATAGTTATTATTCTCTAGTCTGGGCTGGGGCATGGCCATGGCTTATTTAACAAAAGGTGATACTGAAGGCAAGTTGTAATTTGAATAGACTAAGGGATATACTTTATCTGTTTATTATTTTTACTCCCCTTTAACGTTGAATAGGTAATACACAGAATGTAAATGTGATCACAGAAGTTAGTTACAGGAACCCAGCCTTAGTGTTCAACCCTGATCTCAGGTATATTGTTTAATCATGCCACGCATTAGATGACGAGAACAAGAAAATGTTTGAATAATATCTAAAACCTGTCATACTTCTTCATACTTCTTTTTGGTGGAAATCTCATGAAAACAAAGGATTGGGGTGTATGTGCCCAATTTCCAGAATCCATTGTGGAAGAACAGGAAGCACAGCCTTTCTTACGCTACTTGGTTATTTTTACTTCCAATCTCAATTGAAGCCAGGGTGCAAAACTTGGCATTAGGAAATGCAGTGTGTTTTGATTTCAACTTTGGGGTGAAGATTTAGTGCAGTTCTCATTGTACTTTAACTGGTTCACTCATCCCAGTTTCATATCTTGAAAAATCAGCTGTCAATGCTTGTGTGTGCGGTTTGTCTAGGTACCTTTACAAGATGCACACTCAGGTTAGATGTTGGCATTTGGCCATAGTTCTACGTTGGAGGCGATGTAGAGCTGCAAAACACAAAGAAGTGCTCAGGAGACACAAAGTTTTCCCCCATCCTCTTGAAACATAAGGGGAGTGTGAACCTGCAAAATCTCTTGTGACGATTCCTCCCACCCCCAGCACAGCCATCCAACTTTGTTGGAGAGGTGGTGCTAAGGTCCCACTTCTAGTCTACCCATTTTAGGGAAGTTTGTACCCCTAGAGGTGCATCGACAGAGAATTTCCTGCTTTCTACCAAGGAGGGAAAGTGCTTCTTGTATCTTCCCTCCACTAAGTCCAGGGACAATCAGACCTACTCTGACATGTCCACACAGTCATATCCCTGAGCAAGATTGTGCCCTTAGAGTGAAACCAGATCACAGCTGAGGTAAATAACTGAAATAGAAAGCAGACAGAAAAGCTTCTCAAGAGGGAAGGAAGAATATGGGATAGCTGCTGAAGAGATATTAGTAATGAGAAGCAACACATCTTGTCTTCTCCGCCCCACCAGTAGTTAGTCTCAGGTTTGCACATCCCCTCAGATCCTGGCTATTTTAAAAGATATGGAAGATCACAGGATGACTATGAGCTGCCAATATGATGCAGCTATGAAAAAAGCTAATACAATCCTAGGATGCATCAGGCGAGATATATCCAGTAGTGATAGGGGAGTGTTATTGCCATTCTACAAGGCATTGGTGCGACGTCATCTGGAATTCTGTTTGCATTCTGGTCTCCCATATTTAAGAAAGATGAATTCAAAGTGGAACAGGTGCAGAGTAGGGCTACTAGGATGATCAGAGGAATGGAAAACCTACCTTATAAGACCAGACTTAAGCAGCTTGGCTTATTTAGCCAAAAGAAGGCTGAGGGGAGATACAATTGTTCTGTATCAGTACATCAGAAGGATAAATACCAGGGAGGGAGAGGAGTTATTTAAGTTAAGCATCAATGCTGACACAAGAACAAATGGATATAAACTGACGATCAACAAGTTAAGGGTTGACATTAGATGACTGTTTCTAACCATCAGAGGAGGGAAGTTCTGGAATGGCCTTCCAAGGGGAGCAGTGGGGGTAAAAAACCTGACTTGTCACAAGACTGAGCTTGGTACATTTATGGAAGGGATGATATGATGAGACTATCTACAATGCATGTAGCTGAGCTGCAACTGCTAGCGGGAAATATTTTCAATGGCTGATGAGGGGACACTAGATGGAGGGGGCCCTGACTTACTACAGAGAATTCTTTGCCAGGTGTCTGGTTGGTAGGTCTTGCCCACATTTTCAGGGTCTAACTGATCGCCCTATTTGGAGTTGGGAAGGAATTTCCCCCTGGGTCAGATTGGCAGAGACCCCAGGGGGCGGGGGGAAGGGAAAGGGGGTCACCATCCTCTGCAGCATGGGGCACAGATCACTTGCTGGTTTAAACTATAGTAAATAGTGGATTCTCTTTAACTTGAAGTCTTTAAATCATGATTTGAGAACTTCAGTAACTCAGCCAAAGGTTATCGGTCTATTAATCTATCGGTCTATTAGTGGCTGGGTGAGGTTCTGTGGCCTGTGATGTGCAGGAGGTCAGACTAGATGATCAAGATGGTCCCTTTTGGCCTTAAAGTCTGAGACTCTGGTCCCCCGTCCTCAAAGGTGTTTTTTCACCTAATTCCCATTGATTTCATTGGGAGTTAGGAGTCTAAATACCTTTGAGGATCTAGGCCTCTGACACTGCAACATTGATATGTCTAAGTGAAAATATGAAACCTAGAAAGAAGAAACACTGTAACTGGAAGCATACTGTAATCCAATTTTAAAGGGATACTGTCCAGATTGTCAGTTGTGTTTTGCTTTGTCGGTACATACATGCTCATTGCATCATCCGCTGTGCTGCCGGATGGCTCTGTTCTTGTGGGCAAACATGAAGATGTTTCAGCTTATTTGGCTTGTTCAGACCAGGACTAGCTTCCACAGAGTCAATGGATGGTAGACAGGCAGCTAAGTCTTTTGAATAAGTGTCTTTCTACAAGTTAGCTTTCTGTGCCTGGTGCTTTACTACTGCATTTAGACGGGAGGCTCTTGTTCCATCCAAACCAAATGGGGAAAGTAAGGAAGGAATTGACTGTATCACAGTTCATTCTCCGCTCTACTCCTAGAGCGCTGCAGCTGTGTGCCATACCTTAGTCAGCACAGACTGTAAAGTCACAGTCTAGGCTCAGGAGACTATTATGTGCCATTTCCTATTCAAGGGATCCAGCTCCAGAATCTTTTCCTGACCCTTGGTTAGCTTTGGCTGTACTGGTGCATCAATCTGATGCTATTTCAAATCAGATACCAAACAATTGTTCACCCTTCTTGTGCACAGACAGCACCAGCATTCTAGCTGCCACCTGTAAAGAGCAACTCTTGAGATGCACTTTATCACATCTATATCACAACAGCATATTCATAAGTTATTTGATCATGAAATGTATAGTGAGTTTCTACAATGGTTTTGGTAGATGGTGCATTCACTGTGCATTGCAATGTCAGACATTTCTGACATACTTGTTGTTTTTCTCCTGTGCTCTGAATTTCCAAAATGTGCTTGTAATCATCGGGAAAATATATAAACTAATCTCTTCCCCCCACACACTAAAATGATTTTAGGTCAAATATAATAGAAGCTGTCAGACAAATACAAGTCTCAAGATCAGTGTGAACAGGACATGAAATTATTTGAAGTCATGAATGATTTAGGGCTAATTATGTGCCAAAACCAGAAATTCAGAATCTCTTCTATGCTAATACCATTTTCCCCCCTAGCAAAATCAGCGTTAAAGACTCCGGTCATCAGCTAAATCAAACGGATGTTATTTAAAATCAGATACCAAATAAGTATTCAAGAATTTTTCCCTCAGTGTTTATTCTCCGTTTTTCTGGCTAAACAGGACTCTGTCACCTTGAAGTTATGTTCTGTTTTCTTTAGCAAGAATTATCACTCTAAAATTTCAGATCCTTTAAAAAATAGATAATGGAGATGAATTAAAACATAATGTGTTGTATTTCCTCTTTGGTTGATTTACTCTGCTGTATCTCTCGGGCCTCTTCCTTACTGTCTTTCCTGTCACAACAGAAACAAGAGAGAGACACAAATGTGCAAGTTATTCATTCATGGTCTAAATGTTCTTTAAAAAGGCTTTCCCAATCTAACTAAAGCTGCTAAAAGAAATCTGTGAGTGTTAAAACTCCAAAGAGCCATCTAGTGGTTGGAGTAGGACACTGGGTCTCAGGACCCGTGGGTTCTATTCCTAGCTGTGAGACTTTAACCAAGTAAATGTAGCTAAAATTTTCAAACTAGGGTGCCTAAAGCTGGGACCCATGTGTAAATGCATATTTAGGCACCCAGTGGGGACAGGTACTTCAGCACCTTTTAAAATCAGTCCATTATTTAGGGGCTCAGTCCTGCAAGGTGTTGAGCAGTCTGGCCCTGCTCTAGTAGAGAAGTTAAATATGTGCTTAACTTTAAGCATGTGACTAATCCCACTGACATCTGTGCATTAGATGAGTGTGACAACAGTATATATGAAACAGGAATATTTCATTCAAATAATGGAATAAAATTCAAATTGCTAACACAGTGGAAAATTTGGTGATGTTCCTAAATAATTGAAATGAAAGATGAGGAAAAGTTCAAGTAAGTCATGTAGTCCATCAACTTGCTGAAGTTGTATTGTCCCCTCTAATGCATTTTATTGTCCAGTGTAATTTTAAATGTCAACGCAATAGGAATTCCCCCAGGGAGACAATTCCACAGCCTAATAGATCAGGAAGTTTCATAAACAGCCTAAATGATCTATTTTTTAATGTCATCCCATTAATACTAATTACATCTGTTAGGATATAGATATTCAGGCCTGTCTAAACAGCAGGGGCAGCCATAAGCTGGGAAGCGAACGGTCACATCCTCACCAGTCACACTGAAATAAGGCAGTTTTGGGCTGTTAAAAAGAGCTGGGAAGCAGGGGTGGCAGGTTTGTAGAAATTCTGGTGATGCCCAGAAACCCCCCCCCCCCCAAACTCCGCCCCCACCTGCCTAAGGCTCTGGGAAGGAGTTTGGGTGGGGGGAGGAGGTCTGGGATGCAGGCCCTGGGATGGAGTTTGGGTGCTGGGTGCA